>NC_045452.1:51424371-51558713 GCF_002776525.5 Piliocolobus tephrosceles
AGTAGAGACGGGGTTTCACCGTATTAGCCAGGATGGTCTCGATCTCGATCTCCTGTCTTGATCTCCTGAACTCATGATCCGCCCACCTTCGCCTCCAAAAGTGCTGGGATTACAGGCATGAGCCACCGCGCCTGGCCAGTAAGGAATTCTTAAATAACATTTACTCTTCCTTATTTTACAACATCACAAAATTAAACTTCCTTAAATAAAGATTGACAGTAAATGTAATCTGTATTTCTTTTCATGCCATCATTGGTAGTGAATTGTTTAAATATATAAAACATTCTTGAATAACCTGTAAGAGGACAATTACCTATCTAATTTTTGTCCTTTATGAAATAAAATGTAATCTCCACCTAATAATTTAAATTGTTTTTACAAGTTGGTCTAACAGGAATGTTTCTTATTCTTCCATTTAAAGAAATAATTCTTAACTGTCTATATTTTTAACAGACTTACTTTGTTTTTACTTTTTGTCATCTTTATAAAATCACAAATCTCCTTTACATTGTGTATTTATGCGAAATATATACTTTTCTCGGATTGTCAAAACGAACTCTCTCCCTTAAAAAACACTGTAATATTTAGCTTTAATAGCTTCTCCCCAGAGTGAAAGAAAACCTTATTATTTCTTACTATAAAAGCAAGAATGTGTCTATAGCAAAATTTCTTTAATAACTGGGACCGGTTCTCACTGTCTTTATATGAACCAACGTCAAGGTTTCATGAGGTTTAATAGCACATAACATTCTTTCCTAGGGAATAAAACTGTGAAAGGTATCCTGAGTGGAAAATCCACTTTATGATTACTTTCAAAGTACTTTTGATAGTATATTGTCCTTTTCCCATCAATCAGGGATAATATGGATGTTTATGTTGATTTTACTTACACTGCATTACCCTCAGAAATTCTACTTCAAAAAAGAATGTCATAATTCGTTTTGTTTTGCTTTTGAAAGCTCACATGTACATTCCAAAGCATAGCTATTATCCAAGGCAGCCACTGAAAGACTTGGAGAACCAAGTAATAAAATGGAAATAATATTTAAATTATTTGTTAACTGAGCATTAAGTTTCTCTCAAACTTTCTCATAATAGTGTATGAATTAACTTCAATTAAATCTTTCAAACTTGTAGTAGTTACCAATAGTCTGAAAACTAGAGCCTTCTGATGATCTTGATCAGCATAAGAAAATTGAAAGAGACAAAACAATCATATAGATATATATTATAGATAGATAGATAGAGCAAGAGTGAGTCAACTAACGGTTGTATTTTTCTGCATTAGCAAAATATATTGCCCAGGATGCTACTACTCCGTGAGGGTCATTCATTGTCTACTTTATATTTTGACTAGGAAGAGTTTTCAAAATTTTTGCTTGCTATTTCCAAATATCCAACTATTTTAGACAGAGTTCTCCAGAGAAACGGAATCAATAACATATATAAAAATATATAGAAAGAGAATTATTATAAGGGATTGGGTCATGTGATTTTGGAGGCTGAGAAATCCCGTCAACTACTGTCTGTGAGCCAGAGACCCAGGAAGGCAAGTTGTGTAGTGCTGGTCCAAACCTCGAGGTCTGAGAACCAGGGGAATCAATGGCAGAAATTCCATTTTGAGTCCAAAGTCCAGAGAACAAAATAACTGATGTACAAAGAAAGAAAAAGATGATGTCCCAACTCAATCAGAGACAGCCAGTTCTCCCTTCCTCTGCCTTTTTGTTCTGTTTGGGTCCTCAATGCATTGGATGATCTCCACCCACACTGTTAAGGGCAATCTTTACTCAGTCTATCAAATTGACACCTTCACAGACCCATCCAGAAATAATATTTTACCAGCTATTTGGGCATTCCTTAGCCCAGCCAAGCTGACCTTAGGAAAATTAACCACCACTTTGTCTATGCATGTGCACACTTCAAAGGTTCCCAGTCCTGGAGGAATGAGCTGTAATCACGTCAGATTAATTTAATAGGGAATCTCTCTTTTACTATGTTTAATTTAAAGCCTTGGTTAACCTCCACACAGTGTTAGGAGTAGAATTAACAATAATATAGTGAGGATGCAGAAATGGCCAGAGGGAAGTTGTTTGATGGAGTTCTAGATCCACCTTTTCCACGACCACACCAATTATGGGCTTAGTACTTAAAGAAGACTACAAATAGTTTGGGGAAAAACGTTTTCCTCTCTTGCTCCCCAAGGCTTTTGAGTATGAGAATTGGTGGATTTTAATAGCACGTTAGTAATCCATACATCTCTCCCACCAATCCACACTTCCTCCACCAACACTTTTCATATGGGATTCCTTTAACTTTACCTGTACCTAGATACTTTCTGCCTATGTGGCTGTCATGAAGCTTCAGGATTTTTAAGTTTATGTATCAGGACATTGTGCTGGGCTGCTCTTGGCCATCTTTCAAGTTAGACAAATTCCAAACAAAATTTTATAAATCTTATTTTTCAATTTCAGACTCCTCATTTTGAAGTGGTAACTTTACAATAATAATATTTATGTTATTATACTATCATATATATCACACATAATACATTATAACATTTAACAAAATGTTGCCATTTATTGAATCTATATGTATAGGAGTAGGTGTGTGTGTATAAATATGTAAGTATATATTAATATATACCAAGTACTATTAAACATAGTATAGGCATACTTTCATTAATACTCAGAGCAACTTTGTAAAGAAACTATTGTCCAGAAGCAGTAAATCAATCATGAAAAATGAAAGTTTACAGCTGTGGTAGATATGTACGTGACCCAGTCCTTCTGAAGAACTTCTTTCTCCAACTACTGGGAGTGCTGCCAGCATAAAACTCTCAGCTGTCAGCTTTCTTCAGAAATTGTCCTCAGCTGAAGAGTGCTTGCTGAAGAGCACTCCCTTTCTTAGGGCCAGACCTCATATGGTGAGTGGGATGATACATTGATATCATGGCTCAGAAACTCTTGTTCCAAATGGAACAACACCAGAGGGTCATTCCAGCTTCCAAGGTCCCTGTGGGGTTTGCTGAGGCTTTTGTTCTTCCCCTGGCCAATCTTGATTTTTTTTTTTAACCCCCTAAGGTGTAGATTCAGAAATTATTCCCCAATTAACTTCCCGCAACCTGATCTGTGACTTCAGAGTCAGCTTCTTGTAAAACCCAACCTTCAACAGTGACCATCTAATCTATTGTCAAATCCGATATTCTGTTTTTTGTAAGTGAAAGAGTGTGCTAATCAAATGGAATGCAGGCACAATAGGCACAGACTACAACAGTCCCCAGTGAACTGAGATTTTATGGTCACTCCAGGTTTCAGGTAATAGAAACATGGGTTCAATACACTTCTCAAAAGAAGACATTCATACAGCCGACAGACACATGAAAAAATGCTCATCATCACTCGCCATCAGAGAAATGCAAATCAAAACCACAATGAGATACCATCTCACACCAGTTAGAATGGCAATCTTTAAAAAATCAGGAAGCAACAGGTGCTGGAGAGGATGTGGAGAAATAGGAACACTTTTACACTGTTGGTGGGACTGTAAACTAGTTCAACCGTTATGGAAAACAGTGTGGCAATTCCTCAAGGATCTAGAACTAGAAATACCTTTCGACCCAGCCATCCCACTACTGGGGATATACTCAAAGGATTATAAGTCATACTGCTATAAAGACACATGCACATGTATGTTTATTGCGGCACTATTCACAATAGCAAAGAGTTGGAATCAACCCAAATGTCCATCAGTGACAGACTGGATTAAGAAAATGTGGCACATATACACCATGGAATACTATGCAGCCATAAAAAAGGATGAGTTTGTGTCCTTTGTAGGGACGTGGATGCAGCTGGAAACCATCATTCTCAGCAAACGATCACAAGAACAGAAAACCAGATACTGCATGTTCTCACTCATAGGTAGGAATTGAACAATGAGATCACTTGGACACAGGAAGGGGAGCATCACACACTGGGTCCTATTGTGGGGAGGGGGTAGGGGGAAGGATAGCATTAGGAGATGTACCTAATGTAAATGATGAGTTAATGGGTGCAGCACACCAACATGGCACATGTATATATATGTAACAAACCTGCACGTTGTGCACATATACCCTAGAACTTAAAGTATAATAAAAAGAAAAAAAAAAAGAAAATTAAAAAAAAAAAAGAAACATGGGTTCAATACCACCTTACTAGTCGTGGAATGTTGGGCTGATTATTAACCTTGCTAAGTCTCACTCTTTTCTCATTTGTAAAAGCAAGAATAATACCTGCTCTACTGGAGAATTGGAATATTGGGAAGATAATATGTATAAAACATTGATATATTGCCCGGGACTTACATGGGAGATGTTATCATTATACTCAACTTATAGATATGAAACTCAGAGACATTAAGGAAACCCAAAGTTCACACGTCTCATTACGTGGAGCAGTCAAAATTCAAACTCAGTTTCCTAATTCTAAAAACCATCTCGATAATCTATCAATTTGTTACACTCTTTTTCTGGTCATGTTAAGAATTTATTATTTGAAACTTAAAACACTACTCCTTAACTATCTGATGTATTGAGTACTCTTTTGATTATAATTGACAAACACACACACATTCAAACAAGCTTAGTCAACAAAGAAATTTATTCCCTCACGTAGTGGAAAACCTCAGGGGGTGCTCTCTCTACAAGCCTGACTGCTTTCATGCCCTGCAATGGGAATGTAAGAATTTTGCCTTTCTCATTCCATGTTTGATCTATTATTTTCTGTGTTGACTTTGTTTTCAGCCTGACTTTTCTACACATTTGGAAAGATGACTGTTAGCAGCTGCAGGCCAATATAGCATGCAATTCCAAATCTGAGAAAAGCAAAATTCTTTCTTTTCCACCATTCATACTAATCCCTTAAAAGACTTTTTGGGTCCTACCTGGGATATGTACCTTCCTGAGGTACACTTTGACCTCTCATCTTAAACCTCCAAATTTTTCTGCCCTTCCTCTCTCAGGTAGCATTCTTGTTTTTCATTTTACAGGGAAAATGAAAGCAGCCAAAAGAGAATTTCCTGATGCTCCCATCATCAAATTCATCAGCATACCTGCATCTGAAATCACATTCTTTGCTTTCCTTCCTTTGAGAGTGGCTGGTCTGTCAGTATTTCTACCAAAGACCGCACCACATCCTATCCTCTTACCAGAGAACATGTTCTTGAAAATGATCGCTTCTGTGTTGCCCCTTATGCTTTCCCCTATATTGAATCATTCCGATTATCATTTGTTTCAAATGAAGAATTATAATTCAAGTATTTCTTTTAGTGCAATGAGTGAGACATAAAGGTTACAGCTAACGTTAAGATGGTTCAGAAGATAAAAGTTCTTTTTGCACCATGTTGGAAACTATTGGAGTACTGTCTTCACAATATAGCTCTCCGTACAAGCACTTCATTGCTCCTCAATTTTTCTGCCTTTCTCCAACACAATACCTGACACTGCCCTACTTTCTATTCTCTTGTATCCTTGTTTTTTTTCCTAATTGAGAGCAAACAGTGATGATAATTAAACAATTGAGTGAAAACCAACTCCTGTGATATGCTAGATGCTTAGGTAACATCTTCTGCTCGAGTTACTGAGACTTCGCCTACTTTGAAGCTACTGATCTCAAAGAAGCTTAAGGAATAATTATTAAGGAGATAATTTTAGGTAACTTTGAATTTATAAGGAATTGTTGTCCAGGAAAATTACAGGGCCCATTTTTGACCAGGCTTGAGACATACTTGGTACAGAGAATATTAGGGAGTGGTTAGTCAGAATGGCTGCTTTGGAAAATGAATTTAACTGTAAGAAGTCTGTTGAGTACATATAACAGTGGAATAAAATGGTGGTGGAGGTGAAAGTTCAGTTCATATGATACATTTTGACTTCAAATTTCTACTCTCTGATGATTGAGAAGGTACCACTGAAGAAAGGTTTGATTTTCAAAGAGAAGCAGCTAATGTCCCATGACACCATTAATAAAAAAAAAAAAAAAAATAGGTAACACTTCAGAGTTTGCAAAGTTCATTTATTTTGGTTATCTAATTCAAAAGTGACACAACCTTATGAGGTAGCAATTGCTATACTTTAATAAGGAAGGGAAACTAAGAGAAATTAAGTAAGATTTACCTTGGATTTCCAAGATAATACAGTAAGTGAGTCAAACTCAGGCTATAGGTAAAGAAAGTGGCCGCTCAGTTCTAGAATGTGTATGTTCAACATTGTAGAGTGCTGCTCTCTTTTGAAAAATGGCCCCAAGTGAAACATGCTGTCCAATATTCACTGTTTTGTATAGTTTTTAACCAAAACAAATCAGGGCTTGTGCTATGTAAACAAGAGAATGTGGCATTTTTCTTTCTTTCTCTCTCGTAATGTGTACTCTGTAGGAAGCCAGCGACAGTTTATGAAGTTCAAGAACACTGAAGATTCTAAGTTTGAGAGAGCCCAAGCTATGCATATGAAGAAACCACATAAAGAAAAAGAGCTATAGTGTCTGCTCTTTTAGCAGTCCCACCTGAGGTGTTAGACATGTGAATAAAGATGCTTTCTTGGTTGTCTAGTCCAGTTGAACTTTCAGATGACTCTAGATTCTGCTATCATCTCAAGTGAGAACCAGTAGAGCTCAGTCAACACACATTATCATAAATACTTATTTTGGTTTCCAAGTTTGGGGGTGACTTTTGGTGCAGCATTAGATAAAACTCTGCTTATCTCCCAATTTGGGGAAGGGGAGAAATGAAAGGATCACATAAGGAAGTAAGGGGCATTGCTTTGCAAACTTTGAAAGATACTATATAGTATGTATGGATGTGGTGAAATACATAGAGACTCAGAAGTCATAAGCCCTGAATTTGAATCCTCCTCTTGATAATTTCTCACTCTGTGACTCTTGGATAAATCACACTCAATTTCTCCTGGTCTAAATGTGATTATCAATAAAATTATGGTAATAAAGCCTTGCTCTGTTTAGAGTCTTAGGTGAGAAAATATAGTGTGTAAATGATTTTGTAAATTTTATAAAATTATACAGATATATTTCATATTGCTATTATTATAATTAAAAATACAGAGTTGGGATAACGTGGTGCTGTGCACAAGAGGCAGATTATATTTGAAATAATCAAACAGAATTTGAGCACGGGAATCATTCACCCCTTCATTCAACATGCTATTTAGCACTGACTGTGCATCAGAAACTGCGCTCAAATCTTTGTATCTGACACTGAAAAAAAAAAAAAACAGATAAAAACACTGTCTTTGTGGAGCTTACACTCTAACTATTATCAAATAAGTGATGTCCATTTAGTTGGCTTCTATTAACATTATAGGAATCAAATTATGCTCTGATTATTCGCAGTCATCATAGTGCTGGTGGTGGCAAAGTGACGACTTTTGTGGTGATAATGCCAGAGAATTTTTATTTTGAAGCAGTCATAGCATAATTAATTATTAATTCTTGTGAGAATGATTGAAAATTCCATCACACTGTTTGGCAAAGGTAGAGGGGGAAATTCAGCATCATATTGTTCTTGGAAAATAACAATTTCCTGGGTTTCTTTAGTTTAGAAATAGTGAAATATGAAATCTGATGTTTCTTGTGAAAATGTAGTAAAACAGAGACTTATCTGAAAAGGTTACTTCCCTCCTATTATAAGCACTTGAGGAATCAAACATGGACCAGTTTTCCATGAAAATAATTTGCTTTAAATTATTGGAAGTGCCTGAAAAGAAAAATATATTATTAAATGGGCCTATCACATAGAAAAATACAAAATAGACTTTGTGGACATGTGAGTACTGCCTTTCTAGGTTTACAGCATGAAATATCAGAAATAATAGCACTTGAAAAAGATATGAATTTAGGATGGTGTGATGTAGCCAAAGTGAACAGTATCACTTACATGCTTACCAACAACCTGCAGGTTTGAGATAAAAAGGAATCCTGTTTCATTTCCATGAAAGACTATGCCTACTGTATGTTATGTAAATGAATTTCTAAAAACTTATATGCTTAATAGTTATTTCAGGATTGCTAAACCTCAGAAAGAAGATGACCACAGGAGTCAGATAATTCTAAAATATAAGGGAGTTGAGAGAAAAGACATTTGTTGAATCAAATGGGTAAGGAAAGGAAATGGATCCAATTCTTTACAGCTACATTGTGTTACTTAGGAACGTAACACTACCTTCTGAATATTGAAAAGCATTTCTGAAAAGATCAAGTTTAAGGCTGAATCTTGATCTTAAATTGGATTTACATTACATATGTAATAGAAATCTTGTTTTTATCTTATTAGCAAGTGCTCATGAAAACATTTTTATTTCTAGTGATAGTACATTTGACCATAATATGAAAAAGAAGAAAGTGATAGCAATACAAACGATGATGTGAGGGCATATGGAAATCATCTCCTCCATATAACAATTAAAAATGTGCAAAAATAATCAGAATCAGCTCTTTTAAAACTCTGGAAATTAGCCAAATGCTTTGGGGAATCTAAAAATAATTTATTTGATAAACGAAAAACAAAAAGAGAAAGAAAGGCTAAATTATGGTAAAAACTGAAAGCTTTGTGGTATTTTAAGCTGCCTATTCTCATCATCCTCTCTCAAGTTCTACAGTTACCTTGACTTCAATCGCTGACTACTAGTAGCCTGGCAACCTTCAGCTTAGTTCACTGAGAATTATTGTTTGAACTGGAGCGTGGCTTACTGCAAGATACCACTTACAAAACTGTCTTTATTTGACCTCATTTGTAGCTGGCCCATGAAAGTCTTTTTAACTAGTATACTTATTGAAAGCATTGAAAGGCAAATTTTTAAAATTTTTTAAGTCTGAGGTGGTAGATAACAGTTAGGGCAAATAATACAGTAGCTGTAAAACTTAAAAAGCTAGGAGATGAAATGTAAATAGGAGTTTTGAAGACTTCTGACATATTACCGGCACTGTAAAAGGTCACACACCTTTGTGCACATTCTAAGCACAATGCTTATTCTCAAGAAAGATAGTGAGAAGGCCCTAAGCTTTCACCTCCAGATGACTATGAGGCTATGGGAAAGCAGAATGTGAAGACTAAGGCAGAGCTGTTAACCAACTGGCTGGGTGTTAAAAGTGTGCCCCAAAATGCACACAGAGTCACTAAGCAGAGACCAGAAGAGTTACGGGTTGCAGGCCTTTAATGAAATTTCTGTCTGTTCTTTCACTGGCTAGTAAGTTAAGCAAACAGAGACTTCAGTGTTCAAACATGATAAAAACAAAAACTTTAGACAATTAGTTCAGAAAAGTCACTAAAGAAACAAATTACAACAAAAACAAATAGCAAAATCAACAAAATTCGAAGGGAGTAAAATATAATTTTCAGAGTTGTCACATTTTTATTATTTAAAATGTTCAGTTTTCAACAAAACCTTATAAGGCATACAAAAAATAAGAAAATATGGCTCATACACAGGAAAAAACACACAGTCGATAAAACTGTCCATGAGAAAGCTCAGGTGTTTGGCTTACTAGACAAAGGTTTTTAAATCCACCATGATAAAAATTTATTTAATAACTAAAATAAACTATTTCTGAAAAGCTAAAGGAACATTTGAGAATAATGTCTCACCAAATAAAACTAATAAACAATTGTATAAATAAATATTAATTATAGAATTAAAATGTATAATAACTGTATAAAAATGTAGTAGAGTGACTTAACAGCAAATTTTAGCAGGCAGGGAAAAGAGTTAGCTAACTGAAATATAGGTCAATGAGATTATCTGATGCAAGAAACAGAAAGAAAAAGAAATAAAGACAAATGGACAAACTTAGAGATAGCATCAAGCATACCAAAATATGTATAATGGGAGTCCCAAAAGGAGAGGGAACAGAGAAAGAGAAATGAGGCATAAAAATATGTGAAGAATAACACAAAACATAGTTAAAAACTTCCAAAACTTGATAAAGAATATTAACTTGCACATCCAAGAAGATCTATGACTCCCAAGTAGGATAAACTCAAAGAGGTTCACATTTTTTAAAAATTACAATTAAACAATCAAAAGAAAATGACAAAGAGAGAATCTTGAAAACAACAAGAGAGGAGCAACTCATCATGTGCAAACAAGTCTGAATAATTTTTCACTGATTTTTCATTAGAAACCATGGAAACCAGAGGCAGTGAGATGACATTTTTAAAGTTTTGAAAGTAAATGACTATCAATGAATAATTTCATAATCAACAAAACTATACTTCAAAAATGAAAAAGAAGTGAAAATATTCTCACTTATTAAGCCAAAACTGACAGAATCTTTTACTAGCAAAGTTTCCTTGCAAGAAATATTAAAAGAGGTATTTCAACATGAAATAAAATTACACTTGACAATATCTAAAGTCCATATAAACAAATGCAAAACAATAGAAAAAGCAAAGATTAAAAATACATGAGAGTATAAATATATTTTTTATAACTATTTTCTTCTCTCCTACCCAATTCAAAAATAAACTGCCTAAGGCAATGGTTGTAAGTAATGTACTGATTGGCATACAATGAATAAAGATGTAATGTGTGTAATAATACAATGAAGGAAGGAGGAGAGAACAATGCTATTTAGAACCAGAGTTTTGTATGCTATTAAAATTAAGTTGATAGTAAATCTAACTAGATTTTTAAAAATTAAGGTACTACTTGTAACCCACCAGGCAACCCTAAGAAAATAATTTACAGGCTGGGCGCAGTGGTTCCTGCTTGTAATCCCAGCCCTTTGGGAGGCTGAGGCGGGCCGATCGAAAGGTCAGGAGATTGAGACCATCCTGGCTAATACAGTGAAACCCCGTCTCTACTAAAAATACAAAAAATTAATCAGGCACGGTGGTGGGCGCCTGCAGTCCCAGCTACTCAGGAGGCTGAGGCAGGAGAACGGCGTGAACCCCGGAGGCAGAGCTTGCAGTGAGCTGAGATCGGGCCACTGCACTCCAGCCTGGGCAACAAAGCGAGACTCCGTCTCAAAAAAAAATAATAATAATAATAATAATAATAACTTACAAAATATAATTAAATCAGTGATAAGGGGATTAATATGGTGCATTAAAAAATTGACTAAAGAAAAGGCAATCTTAGAAAAATAGAGAAATATAAAAGCAGAAGACATAGAAAACAACTAGTAAAATGGCAAACATAAATTCTCTGTATCAGTAATTACATTAAATGTATACAGATTAAAACTCCATTTGAAATAGAGTTAGCAGATGGATTTAGAAAAAAACAAAATCCAACTATCTGTTTTATTTAACAGACAAACTTTATATTCAAAGACACAAACAATTTGAATATAAATGATTGAATAAGATAAATCATTCAAACAGTAATAAAAAGAGACCTGGTCATAATAACACACAAAATAAACTTCAAGAGATAAATTGTTACTAGTAAGAAAGAGCATTCAACAATGATAGAAAGGATTAATACATAAAGAAAACATAACAATAAGCACATATTCACCTATCAAGAGAATCCCAAAATACATGAAGGAAGAAATAAAGTAGACAATATAAAACTTCCCTTCCCCAATACACACATAATCCCTAGAACAGGTGGCTTTATTGATGCATCCTACCAAATGTTTAGAACAGTTTACACTAATTCTTCACAAACACACTCAAAAAGTAGAAGGAGGGATTATTTTCCAACTCTTTTTATAAGACCAGTAAAATCAGACAAATACATCGCAAGTAAAACAAATTAAGAATCCCTCTGTTTTTCCCAAGGTGGCAGATTAGAGGCTTTTAGGATGCCTCAGCCACTTGGAAATAGTAAGATAGTGCATAGAGATCAACTCTGTGAGCTTTAATTCAAGAAGAAAATGGGAAAACATCAGAATTGTGAAGGACACTTCAGATCCTGTGGAGGAGAAAGAACACTGACAGACAGTCCCCATGATGGTATCTGTCTGGCAAAAGTGACTGAAGCTCCAGAAGGATATGAGAGAGGCAGAGAACCTCTCTGCCTATGTGACTCATTTTTCCAATGGGAACTCAAGTGACCCAGGTAGAGGGACAGCACTTTCTTTCTCCCAAGCCCTACAGCCAACTTGGGGAGAGGTTTGGAGATATTTTGAGGGAAAGACACTAGGAAGAGCTGCAGACATTTTCCCAGAACTGGGACCAAGAACAGAATACCATTTTGAATCCAGGCACACACGAAGTCAGGCATTCTTTGCCAGCTTGGCAGCGTGACCCCTCAGGAATTTTAGTCTTGGCCCGGAGATTGGGGTACCTGCTCTAGAGTGGGATAAGGGCCTCCACAACCAGAGCTATGGAAAGCACATCCAGAGTGGATGCTGGGATTGTGCTTTCCCGTGTCACAAGCCTGGGGTAGGAGGAGTGCTGCTACAGCTGCAGTTTCTTCTGGGTGGTGAGATTTGCAGCCAGGGCCAGCCTAGTGACCTGGAATTGGTCTGTGTGTGCCATTTCTAGGTGTCTCCACCTGCTCTACTAAGACAATAGTGCAATGGGGTCCTCTGCTCAAACCCCAGGCAAAAATTCAGGCATTTGGAGCAGCTGCTTGCCTGGACCAGCAGCCTTAGCCACTCAACTCTTTATGAACATAGATTGTGGTGCAGAGCAGCCCTCTACACTTTATGCCAAGGTGAATCTCCCGGCATTAGGAGCACCTGTTCACTGGGTTCAGAGTCTTAACTTGCTCCAAACTTCCTGTGCAGAGATCCTGGTGCAGGGAGGCCTTCTCTGTTTCATGTCTAGGCAGATCTCCAGGCAGTTAAAGCACCTGCTCTTCTGGTTCAGCAGCCTGAGCCACCCAACCTTCCTGGACATAGATCATGGTGCAGCATGGCTCTCTCTGCTCCATACTCAGGCAGATGTCCAGACATTCGGGGCATCATCGTGCCTGGATCAGCAGCCTGAGATGCCCACCCTCCCTGGGCAGAGATCTTGGTGCAGGGGTCTTTGCTGCTACATGCTCAGGTAGATCTCCAGGCATTCAAAGCATCTGCTTGCCTGATTTAGCAACCTGAATCATCCCACCTCTCCTGTGCAGAGACCTTGATGCAGTTGGTTTCCCTACTCCTAATTCAGGAAGGTGGGTGTTCTGAATGCCTGGAGAACTTCCCACAACCCAGTTGTATTAGTCTGTTCTCAGGCTGCTAATAAAGACATACTTGGGACTGGGTAATTTTTAAAGGAAAGAGGTTTAATTGACACACAGATCCACACACCTGGGGAGGCCTCACAATCATGGTGGAAAGCAAAGGGGAAGCAAACACATCTTACATGGCAGCAGGCAAGAAAGAGTATGTGCAGGGGAACATGCCTTTATCAAACCATCAGATCTCATGAGTCATGAGACTTATTTACTATCATGAGAACAGGATGGGAAAGATCCACCTCCATGATTCAGTTACATCCCACTGGGTCCCTCCCACAACATGTGGGGATTATGAAAGGTATAATTCTGGATGAGATTTGAGTGGGGACACAGGCAAATCACATCATTCCACCCATGGCCCCTCCCAAATCTCATGTCCTCACATTTCAAAACCAATCATGCTTTCCCAACAGTCCTCCAAAATCTTAACTTATTTCAGCATTAACTCAAAAGTCCACAGTCCAAAGTCTTATCTGAGACAAGGCAAGTCCCTTCTGCCTATGAACCTACAAAATCAAAAGCAAGTTAGTTACTTCCTAGATACAATGGGGATACCGGCATTGTGTTCCAGATGGGACAAACTGGCAAAATGAAATGAAAACAGACCCCATGCAAATCCAAGATCCATCAGGGCAGTCAAATCTTAAAGCTCCAAAATGGTCTCCTTTGTCACCATGTCTCACATCAAGGTCACACTGATGCAAGAGGTAGGCTCCCATGACCTTGGGCAGCTCAGTTCCTGTGTCTTTACAGGGTACAACTCCCCTTCTGGCTGCTTTCATGGGCTGGCATTGGGTGTCTGTAGCTTTCCCAGGTGCATAGTGCACGTTGTTAGTGAATCCACCATTCTGGGATTCGGATGATGGTGGCCCTCTTCTCACAGCTCCACTAGACATTGCCCCATTGGGGGCTCTGACTTCACATTTCCCTTCCACTCTGCCCTAACAGAGTTTTTCCATGAGGACTCTGCCCCTGCAGAACACTTCTGCCTGGGCATCCAGACATTTCCACAAATCTTCTGAAATCTAGGTGGAGGTTCTCAAACCTCAATTCTTGATTTCTGTGTACCTGGAGGCCCAACATCACATGTAAGCTGCCAAGGCTTGAGACTTTCACCCTCGGAAGCAATGGCCTGAGTGATACACTGGCCCTTTTAAGCCATGGCTGGAATGCAGGGGACCAAGTTTGGAGAGTGCACAAAGCAGCAAGGCCCTGGGCCCAGCCTATGAAACCATTTTTTCCTCCTAGGCCTCTGGGCCTGTGATGGGAGGGGCTGCCATAAAGACCTCTGACATGTCCTGGAGACATTTTCCCCATTGTCTTCGTGATTAACATTTGACTCCTCATTACTGATGCAGATTTCTGCAGCCAGCTTGAATTTCTTCTCAGAAAATGGGTTTTTCTTTTCTGTCACATAATCAGCCTACAAATTCACCAAACTTTTATTCTCTGCTTCCCTTTCAAACATAAGTTTCAACTCCAAACCATACCTTTGTGAATAAATAAAACTAAATGTTTTTAACAGTACCCAAGTCACTTCTTGAATGCTTTGCTCCTTAGAAATTTATTGCAGCAGATGCCGTAAATCATCTTTCTCAAGTTCAAAGTTCCACAAATCTTTAGGGCAGGGGAAAAATGCTGCCAGTCTCTTTGCTAAAGTATAACAAGAGTCACCTTTGCTTCAGTTCCCAACAAGTTCCTCATCTCCATCTGAGACCACTTCAGCCTGGACTTTATTGTCCATATCACTATCAGCATTTTGGTGAAAGCCATTCAACAAGTCTCTAGGAAGTTCCAAACTACTATGTCATTTTTTTTCCATAAAACCAGAAAAAAACTATTTAATAATTCATACGAAACTCCAAACAGCCAAAATAGCCAAAGTAATCCTAATCACAAAGAACAAAGCCAGAGGCATCACATTAGCTGACTTCAAAATATACTATCAGGTGATGGTAACGAAAATAGCATGGTACCGGTGCCAAAACAGCGTGGTACTGGTACAAAAACAGACACATAGACCAATGGAACAATAGAGAACCCAGAAATAAAGCTGCACACTGACAGACATATGATCTTTAACAAAGTTAAGAAAAATAACCAACAGGGAAAAGACTACTCCGTATTCAATAAATGGTGCTGGTCTAGTTGGTTAGCCATATGTAGAAAAATGAAACTCAACCCCACCTTTTACTATATAAAAAAATTAACTCAGGTTGGATTGAAGATTTAAACATAAGACCTAAAACTATAAGAATCCTAGGAAACACCATTCTGGACATTGGCCTTGGGGAATAATTTATGACTAAGTCCTTAAAAGCAATTGCAACCGAAACAAAAATTGATAAGTGGGATCTAATTAAACTAAAGAGCTCTGCACAGCAAAATAAATTATCAACAGAGAAAACAGGCAACCTATAGAATGAGACAAAATACAAATTACACTTCCAACAAAGGTCCAATACCCCAAATCTATAAAAAAATTTAAACAAATTAATAAGCATAAAACAAATATCTGAATAAAAACTGAAAGACAGGGAGGAATTCTGAAAATTCCTTGTGGACAAAGAGGAGTTGGAGAGAGAAAAACTTGTGCACTCACTCTTCCAGACTGTGTGAAAAGAAATGAAGTCCTTTTTTACTTTTATTTTGTTTTCAAGTCATCATTTTTCAATTAAACTCCTCTGATTGCTAGTGAAGTAAACATTGTTCCCAAGTGACTTTAATTTCCACAAATTACAGGAGCTATAAATAAACATTCACAAATGTTGCTTTAATATTATCAATTTGAGTAAGATATTTTCATACAATCATATTTAAATTGGGTTTACTTATTTGAATAAATTTCATGAACATCTTAGTTCAGCTTAGCATTTTAATGCTATGGAAATGTTTTATCAGAAATAATGGGCCTAATTATGAACTCATAGTATGTCACCAATTTCTGGATTTTCTCCCAAAATCACCATCAAGTCTATGAAAAGAGCCATTGAATCACTTGTTTTTGAACATAAACCAACCAAACCTTTCTAGGAACTGAAAATTGTATTTTCCCATTAATGTGATCATTTCAGGAATTTTGCTAAATAGGAGGTCAATATAAACCAACAAAAATTACCCATACTCACCATCAAGAGGTAGTCATGGTAACTTATTTTTATATTTCCTTCAATTCTTTTCTAAGCTTTTTTTTTTTTTTTCAACTTTTATTTTAGAATTAGGGAGTATGCATGCAGGTTGGTTGCAAAGGTATATTGAGTGATGTTGATTGAGGTTTGGAGTATGAATCAATCTGTCACCGAGGTAGTGGGCATAGGACCCAAAAAATAGTCTTTTGGCCCTTGCCTCCCTCCCTCTCTCCATCCTCTAGTAGTCCGCAGTGACTATCCTTTCTACCAGTATGCCCACACATACCCAATAGTTAGCTCCTGCTTATAAGTGAGAACACGCAGTATTTGATTCTGATTCCATCTTATCTTGCTTAGGATAATGGCCTCCATATGCATCCATTTTGCTGCAAATAACTCAATTTTGTTCTTTTTTATGGCTGTGTAGAATTCCAGTGGTATACATGAACCACTTTTTCTTTATCTACCAGAATATCTTTTAAATAACTACTTTAGTGGAGAATCAAATCTCCTTTGGTCAGAAAAGATGAACTCTCAGCAAAATTTTAGAAAGGGCTACAGAAGGAGATTTGGAGCATGTAAAATGTATAAAATAAGAACACCATGGTCATAATCTAAATTACAGGTTAACCAGATTGCCAGCAGATCCAATTTATTTTGATTTACAAGAAGTAACCTTCATTTCCCATCACATTATTGGCAAAAATGTATTTATTGCCAACCTTGGCCACATTTTGTCTTTGAACTTTCTTGATAAAGTTCAGGCATTGAAAATGGAGTAGGGGTAAGAGGAACAATCTCAAAATCAGAAAGCAAAATGAATTTCTCTTTCTTTTAAAATCTGTCCTTGGGACAGGCCAGAGTTGTTAGGCATAGTAGGTTCAACAGTGGCTCCCCAAAGATATGCAACTGGAATCTCAGAATGTAACTTTATTTGGCATAAGAATCTTTGCAGATGTCATTAAGGTTAGCATCTCAATTTGAGGTCATGCTGGATTGAGATAAGCATGAAATACACCATTGAGTGTCCTTATAAGAGACAGAGAAGGAGAATACAAAGAAACATAGGGAAGAATGACATATGAAGACAAAAGTAGAGACTGGAATTATGCTGCCATCAGCCAAGCAACGCTTGGAGCCACCAAAAGCTCGAAGAGGCAAGGAAGAATTAAAATTTTTCCCTAAGGCTTTTGGAAGGAACATGGTCCTCTGACACTTTGATTCCAGACTTGTGGTTTCTACAGCTGTGAGAGAGTAAGTATCTGTTGTTTTAAGCCACCAGCTTGGATGTAAATTATTATGGCAGCCTTACAAAACTAGAAGACTAGATACGTGGTCTTATTGTTAAACCCAACCAACCAACGAACCAACAGACAAACAGCATCCAACATGATCTCATGTTTTCTTCATATCCCTCATGATGAAAGGAAGGTACATAGAAAGAACTGGAATTGTCCTGAGTTAATCCACTCACTGACACTCTAGCCCAAACTTCAGGGGAACCATCCAAATCATTGTGAGTGGGTCACAGGAGGATGTCACATGTCACAGGAGGATACTAATTCCACCATTCACAATGTCTTGGCCCAGGGAATGGAGTCTGTTATGAGGCATTATAGCACCTGGGCCTACACTAGGCAGGAATTGGCCTGAAAGCACATCCTACATATATCTGCTGCCTGTAGCATGTATGATTCATTGAAAATCTGAAGAGCCCATGGTTTTGCATACAGATATAAGGTTTTTTTTTATATAATGGATGGATAATAAGGATATTATTAAAGCCACTCTGTCCCAGGTTGGGACACAGTTTGAGAACCCAGCACTGCACATCTGAGCCTAAACACAAAAATTGGCCATCCTCTGTCAAGTCAGCCAGCAAGATGTTGCAGGCTGCAGTTGTTATGTGAGACTTAAAGACAGAAAATTTTCAGTGGCAAGCCTTAAATAGGAAAATGTTCACTGAAATCTTGCTAAAGTCTTAGAATGCAATCTGACTAAAATCATAAATAAATAGATAAACAAGCAAACAAAACAAATTATCCCTGCCCCTGAAAAATAATCAATCAGAAGTTCTTTGTGCTACACTCCTACTAAGAGGAGATAATAGCTAAGTGGTGTTTACCCTCATGGTAAAAATGCCCTTAGTGCCTTCATAAAATATTACCATTTACTCAAGAGAGAGTTCAACAAATGCTCTAGGATGCAAGTGAAGGCAACACAGGCTAAAGAACTATTGTGTCCTGCCTCAGCATCTGCTCTCCTACTTCTGTGGAAGAGGATCCAGCTATCCTGATGATCTGGCTATTTCTACAGAGGAGACACAATTCACTGATGGTCTTATCCTTCTTTCATGTATAATATGCATAAGAGGAGATTTTCCATATTTTGTGTTATTAAAGGGCTTTGACCACACAATTCATTTCCAAGGTGACTGTAGCTACGCTGTGAAATGATAATGAAACCACAACAACAAAAGTCAGCAGTGAGGATTAGCAAAGAAAAAACTGGGACCAGGAGTAGAGGTGCTGATTGATGTAATGTAGTCACCGTGTACATGTTGCTATGGAAATTATGCAAAAATGGAAGAAAACAGGAACTAAATAGTTGTATTGAGAGGATAGAAATGACATGGCCTGTCTCTGATAACATTATTGAGGAGACTTCTTCCATTTCCTGAGACAAGCATCTAGAATCGTTAAAAATGGGAAATGATGGGGTTCCTTTGGATGATTAAGTTAGCACTACAAACCTCTCATAAAATAAGAATCAGCATCTATCCCCAGTCTCCTGATGACATTTTTTGGCACTGTGTTTACATCTCAAGTTCATAAAGCTCCCTTGCAATCCTCATGACTAAGCTAATTTCACTGACTTGGTTACAAGGATATTTTCCATTTTTTTTTTTTTTTTTTTTTTTTTTCACAGCACAATCTTTGCTAAAGAATGGCTCCCAGGGTTTAATCTCTTATCCTAATTCGAATCACACAGTCCATAATTTCCTGGTATCCAAACAAATTCAGTGGGCAGGCATGAACAAAATTTGGCCACAAATGCTAGTCATCACCATTTGGTTTCAAGCTTTAATAAGAGATTGTGGCTACAATGCTACTTGCCAACGGACAGAAGTCCTCATATCAACCTCGGCCGTGGATATGATTTATTTAAAAAAGAAAGAAACCAGGAACCATCTGGGTAAAATTAACTGCCTGTGGTATGAACTTTGATCAGCCTACCAGAACCACCATCTAGCACCAAAACCCTTGAGTAAGTCGAAAACGTAATAAAAAATAGAGAAAATATAGGCAAAGAGAGAGAAAGCAAAACTCTTCCAAAACTCATGTCAGAGTTAATAGTCTTTAGCAGTGAAAAAAAAAATTTTTTTTCCTTGAGAGTTAATTAGTTGCTTCACTTTCCCTTGTCTAGAAAAGACTGCTGTAGTAATTATTATTAACACGCTTAATAATAATGGTAAGCAGTAATAACAATTGAGCCTTTTTACATCCCAGGGTTAGTATTATAATTGGTGCCTTATGTATTAACTCTTCTGATCCTCACTAGAGGAAGCTCACAAAGGTGACTGGCTAAGTCTCTCATAGCCAGTAGGTGGTGCAGCCTGAAGAACCCAGATGGTTCAGCTCTTGAATCCTTCCTCTTACTGTTATGTTCGGCCACATCTCACATAACCAGTGGGAACCCGCACGGCAGATGACTCTTAACTTTGTTGTGTAAAAATTCCATAGTAGGTAAAATAAGCTATCACCCAAGGGCTTTCTCTACTCTCTAGCACAGAAAATGGACGTTAGCCTAGTGATACCAAAATGCTACTGTTCTTCATGTGAAATCCTAGCCAGTTGAAACCATTAAAGGGAACAACCATCGCTGAGCATCTACTGGATGCCAGACATTGTTTCATGAATTTCAATGTGATTTATCTCACTTACTCAAAAATATATATACACACACACAGATATATATATAGAGAGAGAGAGTAAGTCTGAAGACTGGTTAAAGAAGTGGGTGAGAAGTCTTGGCATTTTCTCAACTCTATAATTTTTTTGGTGGTTTACTTTGTCTTTTGTAATTAATAAAAAGTTCAATAACAACAGCTCACTTTCAAAATTTATGTTACTCTTTAGAATGTACTCAATCACTAGTTTTTGCTACATGTGAGTTGTTCTTCTATTTTATTTTATTTTATTATTTTTATTTTTTTTTGAGACAGAGTCTTGCTCTGTCACCCAGGCTGGAGTGCAGTGGCGCGATCTCGGCACACTGCAAGCTCCGCCTCCCGGGTTCCCGCCATTCTCCTGCCTCAGCCTCCCAAGTAGCTGGGACTACAGGCGCCGCCACCATGCCCGCCTAATTTTTTGTATTTTTAGTAGAGACAGGGTTTCACTGTGTTAGCCAGGATGGTCTGGATTTCCAGACCTCGTGATCCACCCACCTCGGCCTCCCAAAGTGCTGGGATTACAGGTGTGGGCCACCGTGCCCAGCCGCGAGTTGTTCTTATAGTGGCCAGAGTCCCTCTTCAAATAGGTGATAAAACATCTTAAAGTGTGTGAACATTCATATGTCTCAAGTTCAGTTAACAAACAAATATAATTAGATTAAGCCTTGATATTTCTAATAGACTTCTCTAATACATGTATTTTCTTAATTTCTACTATTAATGCTTCTTATTTAAAATTGAGGATGTGATAAATAAGAAACAAATATAACTAGATAGAGCCTTCATATTTCTAAGAGTTTTCGCTAATAAATATATTTCCTTACCACTATTAATGCTTCTTATTTAAAATTAAGCATGTGATAACTATTTGTTGCCACCTCATGCAAAATAAAATAATGTAATATTAATTATGCTTATTGTGCATGTGCTTTGTGTCAAGCTAGGTGTAAGTTGTCTATGAGCTCAGTTAGCCCCCACTTGCCAAATTATGTAGCTGCTATTACTGTCATACCAATTTTTTTTTTTCAAATGGATAAAGGGAGGGAGGAGGGTTTCGTAACCACAGAACTTAGTCACCAGAAGTGAACAGGACCAAGATTTGAACCTGACAGTTTGTCTTCAGAGTTGGAAATCTTAATCTCCATACATACTTGAGGTTTTGGGATCCTCACCAAATGTTCAGTTATCTAACTTAAATACAGATAATGTGAAGGTCACAAAATTGCTTTCAATCATCTCTAAGATAAATCGCAGAGAGATAAGCAATTTTTCAGCAGATGAAATATAATTAAAACAAGATATTACGTACCTTCTGGTCCTGTTGCTAAGAGAACACTGGTTTCCCCCAAGGCTTGATCTATTCATGAGGGCAAACTTTGGGATACTTTGAATTTCTCCTCATCTAGGTAAGTTTCAAGATGCATTATGGCAACTAGAATAATTTTATTCAGGAATAGGAAAGGCCAGCTAGTTTAGCACACTTAGAAATGAAATTTATTATTATCATATTTAATTCAATCTTATTTTTTTCTATTTTAATTTACAGATAGAAATTATGCAGTAGTTTTATAGGCTGACCTGTGTAAACTCCTTCTCACAATTTTTTTTTTTTTCTTTTTTTTTTTTTTTGAGAGGGAGTCTGGCTCTGTCGCCCAAGCTGGAGTGCAGTGGCCAGATCTCAGCTCACTGCAAGCTCCGCCTCCTGAGTTTACGCCATTCTCCTGCCTCAGCCTCCCGAGTAGCTGGGACTACAGGCGCCCACCACCTCGCCCGGCTAGGTTTTTTGTATTTTTTAGTGGAGACGGGGTTTCACTGTGTTAGCCAGGATGGTCTCGATCTCCTGACCTCGTGATCCGCCCGTCTCGGCCTCCCAAAGTGCTGGGATTACAGGTTTGAGCCACCGCGCCCAGCCTCACAATTTTTTAATATAGTTCTGAGGATTATTTTATCATACCAAAGTCCTATACAATAATATAATTGAGTTTCCTGCCACTCAGTGAGTAATTGGCCTTCAGGTTTCTCTTCATGATTATAAATAAGACCTTATGATTTCCTTTGTTTTCTGTAAGAATATTTACTAATGAAAGTCTCAATCTACCACAATGTTTAACTTTGAGGAACAAGATATGAAAAAAATATACTCTTAAAAACTTAAATGTTGAATTATTCCTTCACATGTAATGTCCTGAAACTTTTTTTTTTACAGCATACAGGGAGTAGATATTCAAAATGATTGCATAAATGTATACAAACTAGAGACTAGGACCTGGTGAGGCTTATCCAGATGACAAGACACTCTTTGCTAAAATTAACATTCTCTCTCACCTCAGAGGTTTCATCATTGCTATTGTTGTTGTCGACATTGCTGTTTATTAAAACTGTGTTCTGTAAATTACTGGTGAGAGTGAGTGGTTTTAATATTGCTTTGGTGTCCACATAGAAATTCTTCAGCGCTGTGAAGATAAGACCCCAAAAGATTGCTCACTGTACAGGGTCTCTTGGCTAGCTAAAAAAAAAAAAAAAAAAAAAAAAAAAAAAAAAAGCTAAATATTTCCATTGCTGAGATGTAAACGAAGAATTCTCAAACATTTGAGGTATCTGTTTAATGTCTAAAATAAGAAGTAGAAACCTTTCACTAATAACTTGTGCTGTGAAACACATAAGTTTAAATGAGTAATTCAACAGTTACTGTTTGGATTTACATAGAGGGACTTTTGCCCAAGCCTGTACTGAACACATACCAAAACAATTATGCCTAGTATGTACACAGTGATAAGAATGTTTTCTTTTGGCATCTACTAGAGGAGAAACTTAGAGCAGCACGACTTCCTGCTGCTACCCTTGGGTCCATGCTGTGGTAGTTATTTACCTGAATTGTCCTCGGAGTAACTGCATTTCCTTGTATATGAAATGAACCTAAAGTAATGAATTTGCCCATTAGTGAATACTATTAGAAACAATTTCAATTGTAATGCAATTCCTGTTCAGTTCCATACAATTTCTATAACGAAACACAACAGAAAGGAAAATGACAACCAATCAACCAGTAAAACTGCAATAAATACTTTTTAGGTGAGAAAACAGTCAAAAGAATGTGGATTTGGAAGTCTTTCGGTTGTGCTAATTATAGATCTTTTTTATCTCTCTGGATACTTGTTAATAGTCATTAGGTTTATACAATTTTCTCTTTTTAATGCATCAAAAAAACACCAAATAGGAAGAAGTAAATCTGTATAACGGGACATCTAACCATTGGTTTAAAAATACATAACCTACAGCCTAAAATAAAGAAGAAATATATACATGTGCAGCTTTTGATTGTATTATAAAATATGCTAAAATTATACTGCAAATGAACTCTCCTCACCTCCCAAATAATAGCAAAACATACAGTGAAACAAAATTGTACAAGTTTATATTAAGGCTCTCAAATTTAAACTAAACATAAAAACTGAGCAATTTATCTTGGGATTCTAAAAAAAAAAAAATGAATCTAACAAATTTCAAATTGACGATACCTGACATGTTGTCATCATATAACAGTAAAAGTAAATTATCTGAAGAAATATCAAGTTTTAATAATAAATGGGAACAATACCGAACATCATCTAAAGTCCAGTTTCTAGTTTTCTCAGCACCATGGGTAACTTTTGTAGAAATGAGATAATTAGATTTACTGCAAATGAAATTTTGATGAAGTGCTATTGAAGAATAATATTCTATGAAATCCCTTGTTACCTTGAAAGGAGCTAAATGACAACGGCTTGATTATTATTATGGGAGATACCTTTAGGTTTTTTCCTTCTAAATTGTGGATAGTGACTATTTCGGTATTTTCTGTAATGGTATTTTCTGTAAGTGATATTACCCAGCTTTTAGGTCCAGATCTTAGCCAGATCACTTCCTGAAACCTGACTTTACTACAAAAACCTTCTTTGTTCTTCCTTAGCCTGTGAATAGTGGCAGCATTTAACATTAATACCATGCAATTACCTTGTTCCATGATAATCTTTCATATTTTCTCTTATTTTCTCAAACGCTTCATAACTCTTAGGTCAAATTTCATGCCCTATATAGTTCCCTTCCTTTTGTATCACCTTTATGTAGCTAAGATTATAGTAAGTTCTTAACAAGAATTTATAGATTCATCGGTCAAATTATTAACCGTTCAACAAGAAGACCAAAGCCAATGTAATATTTTTAAAAGTATGGGTTAAGAAAATTACCTTTGGTATTATCCTTAAAGAGAATTTTAGTCCTCATTTTCCAGTACATACACTCAACTATACTTCCCATTTGTAAGAAAACCAGCTGCATTTGGGAACATTTCTTAAATTGTTGAAGCCTTAACATTGATACCTTTAACTATTTAGTTACAATCTTTCTGAATATTATGCACGATTTTCGCTAAAGATAACTAAAGAGATTGTACTCCACACTTCAGATGAATGGCTTTAAAACCTTAGTGGGTAGAATTCACCAGGATTTTTGCTTAAAGTACAAACTTCTCAGTTAGTTCCAAGTCCGGAGACTCTGATTTAACAGGCATAGAACAGGACCTGGGAATCTGCACTTTAAATAAACTCAAGGTCCATCTTAAATACACTCAGAAATAAATGATTTACTACTTGAGAAATGTAACTTGAGGAGTTTAAAATCTGTCATAAAAATTAATTATGTGGCTAGGCGTGGTGACTCATGCCTGTAGTCCCAATACTTTGGAAGGCCAAGGCGGGTAGATCACAAAGTCAGGAGTTTAAGACCAGCCTGGCCAATATGGTGAAACCTCGTCTTTACTAAAAATACAAAAAACATTAACCAGGTCTGGTGGTGGGTGCCAGCTACTTGGGAGGCTGAGGCAAGATAGTTGCTTGAATCCAAGCTGCTTGGGAGGCTGAGGCAGGAGAATTGGTTGAACCCAGGAGGTGGAAGTTGCAGTGAGCCTAGATTGTGCCACTGCACTGCAGGCTGGGTGACACAGCGAGACTCCATCTCAAAAAAAAAAAAAAAATTAAGTATGTGCTTTGGCACTTTAAAGAGAAGTACATAAATGAGTCATTCTTGGTTTCTGTTCTGTCCATCTCTGCTAATTTTTGTTTCTTTCTTTGTTCACCTTGGCTGGTCTGTGTATTTACATGTAACTTTCATGAAAACTCCATCCATCTTCATCAATACACATAATATATACCTTGCATGGCCCTATTTAGATGTCCTATTCAAATATTTCTGAGCTGGATGAATCAGTCTGTATTAGTCTGTTTTCATGCAAATAAAGACATATTTGACTGGGTAATTTATAAAGAACAAGTGATTTAATGGACTCACAGTTTCACCTGGCTGGGGAGGCCTCACAATCATGGCAGAAAGCAAAGGAGGAGCAAAGGCATGTCTTACATGGCAGCAGGCAAAAGAGCTTGTGCAGGGGAACTCCCATTTATGAAACCAACAGAGACTTATTCATTACCATGAGAACAGTATGGGGGAGACTGTCCCCATGATTCAATTATCTCCACCTGGCCCCGCCCTTGACATATTGGGATTACTACAATTCAAGGTGAGATGTGGGTGGGGACACAGCCAAACCATATCACAGTCCCATAATCTCTTTTGTAGTGACAAAGATCACTAATTTGAACCATTCATGGTATTTTCTTATACAATAATTTTTGAAAGATTTATGGAAGATTTACTTATTTCATTTTATATCTCCTCCACCTTCACTACGGCAATGGACTAAATGGTTGTTGTTCTCCCCCCACCCAAATTCATATGTCAAAATCCTAACTCATAATGTATGGTACTAGGAAGTGGGGTCTTTGGAAGCTAATTAGGTCATGAGACTGGAGCCCATGTGAATGAGATTCCCACCCTTATAAAAAAGACCCCAGAGAACTCTCTTGCTCTTTTTCTATTGTATGAGGATATAAAGAAAAGATGGCAGTCTGCAAGTCAGAAGAGGGTCCTCACAAGAAACCATCCATGCTGGTACTCTAATCTCATTTTTCTGAACTCAAGATCTGTAAGAAATAAATTTCTGTTGTTTATAAACCCATCCAGTTTACAAAGTTCCTAGTCTGGTACTTTGTTGTGGCAGCCCAAGCTAAAACAACTATATTTCTAGGAAAAAATAAATATACATGTACACATGTCTATAAAATTCTTCAACCTGATAACTGAAATAACTTTTACTTTAATGATATTCATATAAGAAAGAAATGTATGAAGCCAAAATAAATCTTAAAATTAAGGAGGAATATTACTTAGTAAAATGCATGTTTGCTTTGCCAAAGCCTGAAATTTTTCTCTTTTTAAGCAAATTGAAAACCTCAAAGATTTCAACATTTTTTTATTACTTATCCTAGCAAAATCATTCAGACCACTTATTTTTAAAATTATATAGTCACTGATTTATTTCACTTTTATACAGTTAGGATGGGAAATGGAAGTCAATTGGAAAATAGAATTACAGGAATAGGACCATCATGAAATGATTTTTTAAATTTATTACCATTCATCAGAGCATGTATACTTGTTTGTCATGCATTCAGAAGAATGGAAGAAAGGAGGGTAGAGAATGAGTCATATGCCTTGGAAAATTATTATTCAGTTTTAAAAGAAGTGCCCAAAACTATGGACACTATAAGACACTGAATTTGAATGTTTTACATTTCATTCTTCCATTAAAATTCATTGAGAACAAAAAGAAAACAAGAAAATATAAGATAAGCATCTTCGGAGAAACAACTATAGCCTGAAACCATAAACTGAGAAGCAAACTTGCCAAATACTGTTATATTTCAACTAAAACAAGGAGTGATCAGAGTGAGTGCTTTCACATGTATCATCATTACATGTTCAGGATGGTCAATTTTCCAGATATCATTGTTGCTATTCTGGGAGATGTAACTCAAAAACTATTTTTTTGAAAATTGTAAGATTTTATGGAATAATGTGACCATGATATTAATAAAAGTAGGAAAGTCACTATAGAGTAACTCAGTGTTGTCTAACCATAAAATGGAAGGAATTTGAAGTTGTAAGAGAATTCAGGCTGATGTACTCTATTCATTTCGTATACTCTGAACTCCAAACAGAATGAAGCTCATAGAGGTGTAGAGGAGCAAAAGAGGAAAGCATTAACCAGCATGTGATAATATAGAGATTAGAAATGTAGATTTAGAAACCTAGGAATCTAAATCTGGGTCACATTACCTTTAGAAAAGTGAATGCTGATAGGAGGAGAAACAATTACCCAGTACTTAGGGAGCAGGAAAATTAGTGTGACGGTATTCCATTACAAAAACACAGATTTAAAAAAATGATGCAAACTGCAATGCCACACCACCCCTGCCCCAGAGGATCCCTTAGGTAATATCTGGATCTGTTCTACAAGGAATGCAGAGAAAAAAATCAGTAAAATATATATGCCTGTGTTCTATTTTCCAAATACAAAAAAGAACAAAAAGCATAAGCAAGATGCAGTTGCTGAAACTACATCGCAAGTAGAATTACCAAAGTACTCAGAGAACAAATTGAAGTTAACTTATCTCAATTTAGAAATTGAAGTGAACAACTAAGGAATTATGTAAGAAAGAAATACATAGACACTATACATCAGCAATTACATCCAGAAAATGGTGAATATCTGGAAGAAACCACACAAAAGTAAATTATATGAAAAGACAAAGGCATAATAAAAATCCTTAATATGATGTTGGTAAATATAGAAGCATGACAATGGAGACTCAACCTCTGCCTACTTGATGTTTTGAAGAATAAGAAAGAATATACTGGAAACATTACTTGTTGAAAACTTCAAAGAGATAAAATGACACTTGAATCTATAGATTAAAATCTGTTGTTTAGATAAAATATTAGAGATACTGATCATCACTAAGACTGACTTTGATTCACTTACTAGATTTGAAGAATAAAGAAATAGGATAATTGTCATCTAGGCAGTTAAACAAGTCTAGAATTCAACTGTTGCTGATGAAGAATTAATGACTACCAGAATTATGCAACTTTTGTAAACATTTAGAAATCCAGAACAAGTATATAAACTGTTTTTATTGCATGAAAAAAATAGGCAGCACAGAACTGTGATCTCTGAAAGAAAACAAACAATATATACCCTTAATTGTGCCAGTGCACTCACTGAAAGTGATTTCCAGCCTCCAGCATGGTATGAGACAATCTGAGAGAGAATATCATGATTTGCTGAATTTAAGAGCAAGATAAGTTTATGGAGGTCAAGGTGACTAGAATCATCAAGGTAGACTAACAGAGAGAAGAGAGCTGCACAGAGAGAGAACTGTGGAGATTTACCTAGAGGTCCTCTGGAGTCCTTGAGTGAGAACTGAACTGTGCCTACATAAAGTAAAACTCCACGAGATAGAAAAATGAGTCTTCATTAGCAATGGGCCAGAGAAATTCCTGGAGGTCATATGGGCCTTAGAAGAACCCGTATGTGCTCCAGCCAGAGTGAAAAACTTACAGTATCAGATAGAGTTCTCAGAATAATCACACCTTAGTAGGGGGGTGAATCAGGTCTAGAGTCAAGGCTCTGAAGCCATTATAATCACATTTAAAAGCAAACAATTTCATCATTGATCTCAGATAACTGCATTCGAAAACAAAGTTCATCTCTCTTTAAAGAAATAAAACAAAATCCAGATCCTAACAACATACAATTCAGAATTTCCCTTAGACATTAAAAAAATACCAGAAATGCATATAAACAAAAAATCTGATCCAAAACAAGACAAAAAAGTAATAGAAACAGACCAAGAAAAGACAGAAATTATGGAATTAGAAAATATTAAGCAGCCTAACAACACACATAATTGAAATCCCAGGAAATGGGTGGAGGGCAAAAACTATTTGTAAAGGTAGTGGTTGAGATATTTTTAAAATTTGCTAAAACTATAAACCAACAGGTGAAAGAAGTGCAGTGGACTCAAAGCAAAATGAATAAAAGGATTAAGTAGAAGAAAGCTATTTTTAGAAAGAAAACTTTAAAACAGTTGGAGAAAAAGAGGTGTATTATTGACAATGCAACAATGTAATAACTACTTTTTATGATAAGCATGTATATCAGAAGACAGTAGCACAACATTCTATTACTTAAAGCAAAAGAAAAAGTCAACCTGGAAATTCATTCAAGTGAAAATTCTAAAAAAAAAATCAGAAAATTACAAAAATGAAAGCAAATAAAGTTATTTTGACAATAAGTAGCTGATAGATTTTATCAACAGCATACTGGGACTGAAAGAAATGGTAGACAAAAAGAAAGTAACAGGATGATAATTTATGTTTTTAAAGAGAGATGACTCATGTTAGAAATAATACATAGGGCTGCGCGTGGTGGCTCACGCCTGTAATTTCAGCACTTTGGGAGGCCGAGGCAGGCAGATCACAAGGTCAGGAGTTCGAGACCAGCCTGACCAACATGATCAAACCCTGTCTCTACTAAAAATACAAAAATTAGCTGGGTGTGGTGTCACGCACCTGTAATCCTAGCTACTCAGGAGACTGAGGCAGGAGAATCACTTGAACACAGGAGGTGGAGGTTGCAGTGAGCAGGGATTGTGCCACTGCACTCCAGCCTGGGCAACAGAGCAAGCCTCCATCTCAAAAATTAAAAAAAAAAAAAAAAGAAAAAAGAAATAATACATACAAAAGACTTTTTTTCATGTTTTAAGTAATGTTAAAGGTAATGGATTATTTAAAATCAAAATAATAATTATTTCTGTGATATTCAAAATATATATAAAGAAAGGAGGAAAACCCTATGACAGTAGGGCAAAGAACTGTAGAGAGAAAATAGATAGACTGTTATAATATTTGCTTTTATTATTTGAACATTTATTTTAAATTTATGGAATACATGTTCGGGTTTGTTACATGGATACATTGCATGATGCTGAGGTTGGTGATACGGTTGATCCCATCACCCAGGTACTGAGCATAGTACCCAACAGATAGGTGTTCAACCCCGGTCTCCCTCTCTCCCTTCCTCTCCCTCTAGCAGTGTCCAGTTTCTCTTGTTGCCATTTTTATGTCCATGAGTACACCGTGTTTAACTCTCATTTACACGTGAGAACATGTAGTATTTGATTTTCTGTTTCTGCATTAATTCACTTAAGATAATGTCTCAAGTTTCATCCATGTCACTGCAAATAGATGTTTTTGTTCTTTATTATGGCTGTGTAGTAGTCCATAGTATATATGTACCATATTCTCTTTATCCAATCCACTGCTGATGGACACTTAGGTTGATTCCATATCTTTGTTGTTGGGCACAGTGCTACAATGAACAAACAGGTGCATGTGTCTTTTTGGTAGAATAGTTTATTTTCTTTGGGATATATAATCAGAAATGGGATTATTAAGTCAAATGGTAGTTCTGTTTTAAGTTCTTTGAGAAATCTCCAAACTACTTTCCCCAGTGGCTGAACTAATTTACATTCCCACCAACAGTGTATAAACATTCCTTTTTTCTGTAGCCTTGGCAGGAACTTTTCTATATTATTAAACATTTTTGGAGTTTTTTAATAATTGCCATTCTGGCTAGTGTGAGATGGTATCTCATTTTGGTTTTGATTTACGTTTCTCTGAGATTAGTGATTATGAGTATTTTTTTTTTCATGTTTGTTAGCCACTTGTATATTTTCTTTTGAGAAGTATCTGTTCACGCCTTTTGCTCATTTTTATAATTAAGTTATTTTTTTTTGCTTGTTTAATTGTCTAAGTTCCTTATAGATTCCAGATATGAGACTTTTATTGAACATGTTGTTTGTGAATATTTTCGCCCATGCTGTGGAGTGTTTGCTTACTCTGTTGATAGTTTCTTTTACTGTGCAGAAGCTCTTTAGTTTAATTAGGTCCCACTTGTTAATTTTTGTTTTGTTGAAATTGCTTTTGAGGACTTAGTCATAACTTCTTTCCCAAGGCTGATTTTCAGAATGGTGTGTCCTAGGATTACTTCTAGGATTCTTATAGTTTGAGGTCTTACATTTCAGGATTACAGGTTGCCAGGTTTTAGTATCATAGTAATGCTGGCTTCTGAGTTGCAATATTTTAAAACTATATAGCAAGTATTATAAATATTATTTGAAGGTTGAGTGTTTTAAGTTAAAAAAATGTATAGATAGTACTCTTTATGCACTCAGTGCAGGGCCATAGTAACCACTGTGCAAGTTTAAACTGGACAAAGTTATCTTAATAATTAATGGGAAAACATAAACTTGTTTCTGCAATCATTAAAAACATTTGTCAATCAGTTGCAGTGGCTCACACCGGTAATTCCAGCAGTTTGGGAGGCCGAGGTGGGCAGATCACTTGAGCCCAGGAGTTTGAGACCAGTTTGGGCAACGTGACGGAACTCTGTCTCTACAAAAACTATGAAAAATTAGCCAAGAGTGGTGACACATACCTATAGTCCCAGCTATCCAGGAAGCTGAGGTGGGAGGATCAGCTCAGCCTGGTGATCTAGGCTACAATGAGCCTTTTTGATATGACTGCACTCCAGCCTGGACAACAGAGTGAGGTCTTGTCTCTAAATAAAAGAATAAATAAATAAACACATTTGCCAAAATATTAAAAATGTCTTACTGTTGGTTAAATAGGTATAGAAAAGTAAAAAATAAAAAACAACCCTAAAACTAGTATTTATATAGTACACTATAATTTAAACATTAATAATTAAAATAAATATTTAATATATTTCTTTGAAATATATACAGAGTAGTTTGTACAGTATTTGCATAACTTCTCGTCATGTGATTCTCAATATTTTCTGTGCTTTGGTGAATTGCCATACTTTTTTATAAATTTGATAGATATTGAGAAAAGTGACATGACTAATCATGGATATTGATGCAAATCTGAAATAGTTTTATGGACTGAAGAGTTAACAGAAAAAAATTGTACTTCAAGTCATTAGTCCCAATTAATACACTGCTGTACCTACAGTTTAAACTGTTTTGTTTTGGGGCTTGTGCTATGTAACTAAAGCATGATAAGTAAAGCCTTTGCATATCAAAACTAAGGAAAACAAGAACTGTCTATTTTATGAACCCTGTATCAATCATTAAAAGTAAAGCAAAAAAGTATGGCTAAAAGTTAACAGTGGAGATAAAAGTGGATCTTAAAACTGAATTCTCAATTCAAAAGAAGGCAGAAAATGGGGGGAAATGAACAAAAATGATGAGATATTTAGAAAACATATAGCAAGAGAATACTTATAAACCCAATCATATCGATAATTGCATTAAATATAAATTGACAAAATATTCTTATTAAAAGGCAGAGATCATAAGACAGGATTAAAACACCAGACCCAACTATATGCTCTTTATAAGAAACTTACTTTAACCAAAACAAACAAACAAACAAACAAACCAAAACCCACTAAAACTGGGATGAGCAAAGTAGACATCAGAACAGGAAATATCACTGGGGATGAAGAGTAACATTTCGTAATGATAAAGGGGAAAATACATCAGGAAGACATGTAAATAATAAATATGTATGCACACAATAGCATTACTTCAAAATACATAATACAAAACCTATTAAAACTGAAAGGTAAAATAGTAAAACCATAATCATCCATGGGGATTTCAACAGTCTCCTGCCAGAAATTTTTAAAATTTGTTAAACAAAAAATTGGTAAGGGTAGAGAGGATCTTAAAAATATAATTAGCCAACTTGATCTAATTGAAACTTTTAGAGTAATCTAAGGATGAGGGATGAGGTAGCAAAGAAAGAAAAGGCAGACATCAACAGTGACGTTAGTGTTTCAAGGCTATGAGAATACACCAATCATGGTGTGTGTGTATGTGGATGGTAAACTCAATCTTAAAAATGTTGAGTTTTAACTGACAATTTATTAGGAGAGATAAGAGGAGATGATATCTAGTGACAGACTATATGACTGAACTCTAAGAGAGAGGTCACTGCAGAAATTGTGTACCTGACAGCTGTGTAAGGAGGTCAGTCAAAAATAAGTCAGTGGTGAGTTCTCTGGTGTAAAAGCAGAGGAATGAGGACTAGATTTAAAACACATGGAAGCAGAGTGACTTACGATAAAAATATGAGCTTGAAAATCCTGTAGACATGGATTTAAATCCTGGTTGTGATATTCTGCTTGTGTAGGCAATAGTGATAAAAACACAACAAACAGAGGTAAAGAGCACTTTTCTTTAATATAAGTAAAGGGCATGACTTATTGCGCATATATATATATATATATGAAACATGAGATTCAACATGTTTCTCTCATTGAAACAGCAAGCTCTCCTGGCGTTCATGTTTCCAATGAGGTAAACTTTCTGATGATTATACCCACCCTCCCTCATTGCAAAGCTCCCATTGTTATTGTCTTGGTTCTGGGTTCCCTCAAAAATAGACTGTGAAACAAATATTTGGGGACAGATACTTTAATCAGAAATTGAGTGAGAAAGCACAGAAGTGGAGAAAATGAAACAGAATATGAAGCCAACGTGAATGAGTAGTTACTGCTATGTGCTCAGTAATGATGGGGGTATGGAGATTGTCTCAAAATAACTTTACAAAAAGCTGGGGATGCCGAATCCCCATCTCTTACTGCTTAAGGATTGCTTTAGAATCATTAACTCTCCACCCCTAACTCCTTCTCTGTTCCTATGTGTGATTGAGAAGCACGGTTAGCCTGAAGAAGCTCGCAGGCAGGCCCAGAATCAGAAAGACAGGCATGAAGTGGGAAACTGTCAGTTAGCTGGAAACAGGAGAATTTCTGGTGAACACATTGGGTCCAGGACATAAAAGACAAGTCATCAACAATATCTGCTACAGCCAGTTTTCTTTTTCTTTTTAAGAATATATATACATTTTATTGGGGGTCCCCAAGTCCCCCTTTGGTTTGATGATTCACATAATTCAAGAAAGCTGATTTTGTGTGTGTGTGTGTGTGTGGTTATAGTTTCTAACAGTGAAAGAAACCAGATTAAAATAATCAGAAGCATAAAGGCACATAAATTTGAGAACTGGACAAACCAGATGGGAGCTTCCAGGTGTTTCTTTCATAGTGGGGACTTCACACTGACTAATTTTCTTTACAATGATGTGAGACAACATGTGTGAACTTGCTGCCAACTAGGGAAACTCACTCGGCCTTCAGACCAGGGTTTTTATTACGATTCCATCACATATGTATAGAATGCCCTGTGACTGAACTTAGTTACTCAGTCCCCAACCTCCCCATGCCCTAAGAGAGGTCACATTAATATAGCATGACACAAAGTTATAGGCATGCAGAAACAGGTGCTCACAACAAATCACGTTGTTAGCATCAGCTATTTGGTATGATATGTTTTCAGGTATACAAAGACCCTCATCAGGCAGCGTATACCAAGGGCTCACAGATTATCATCTCCCAGGAGCTTGTCGAGAGCCAGTCCTGAAGACCTTTGGAATGCGCAAGGTTTTAGAAAACCATGTCTGTAGAATTAACCCTTCATTACACACCTTCCAAGAATTTTTTTTATCTTTAAAAATGTTTTTTGATCTTGACAATGTACCAACCAAGACTGAGTAATTAGTAACAACAGTGTACTCCTGAGTACTTCTTCAGGTTTGAATCAAAGGGCAGTTTTCCTGATCTACTGTTCCTCTGTATTGTGTTACTTCAAGTATGGGCTTTGGATTAGCAGCAGTGGCTTTATGGAGGAGCTTGTTAGAAATGCAGTATCTCAGGGAACCACCTGAATTCATTTCATCAGAATCTGCATTTTAAAAAGATCCCCAGATTCTTTGCATGCACAGTTAAAATTTGAGAATCACGGCCCTAGTAGGCCCATTTTTTCTAGCCACTGTGAGATATATTCTAGTAGATATTTAGCAGTGTGATCATGAGCAATGTGTTTAATCTCCTTGAGCATGGTATCTCATCTAAAAAGGTTTGTTTTATATACACTCAGACTGACACCTGCATATACATATATCTTGCAATGATATGTCAAAAGATCAATTTTAATATATATAAGGGGTCTAGCACAATTATTGGTTTATTAATGGTAGTTATGACAAAGATGATAATGATGGTCATAATAAAAGCATAAAGATAGAGAACCAAAAGAAAACGAAGAGACACAAATAGAGATACTGCTGTACAAACAGATAGATGGACAACCACAATAGAAAAATGTAAGAGAGATTAGTAAAAGAGTTTTAAGGAGGAAGATGATAGTATCTCATAAAACAAATAGTTTGACACTTTGGGAGGCTGAGGCGGGTGGATCACGAGGTCAGAAGATCGAGATCATCCTGGCTAACATGGTGAAACCGCATCTCTACTAAAAATACGAAAAATTAGCTAGGTGTGGTGGTGGGCGCCTGTAGTTCCAGCTACTTGGGAGGCTGTGGCAGGACAATGATGTGAACCTGGCAGGCGGAGCTTGCAGCGAGCCGAGATCGTGCTACTGCACTCCAGCCTGGGTGACAGAGTGAGAGTCTGTCTTAAAATAAAATAAAATAAAATAAAATAAAAATCACAAAACACACACATACACACAAAACAGAACAATAAAAAATAGTTTGAGAAAAATGATTTTAAGAAAAACTTGATGTATTTTAACAAACAGAACACTTTAGATATTTTAAAAGGCTTATTTCAATGTATTGATTTCAATATAGTAAAGCCCAAACTAGAAAAATGTTTCCTCTTCATCCCAAAATGAAGCATGTCATGAACCACTTGCTTATGACTCCCAGATGGACTTGGGACACTGAAGCAGAGCCATGGATGTGTTGACTAAATGATTGTTTATGACCTGATTATGGCAATGCTTTTCTTAGAGATCTATGAGTGAATATTAGTTACCCAGTAAGACTGTAAGTCTCCTTTCTCATCCTTGTGAATAATAAATCTAACTTTTCATAAAATAGATAAAATGATGTTTTAAATTATATTGAAATACATGAAAAGTAAAACAGTGATGCATGTACATCTAAAATGCTTTCTATCAATATAATAATTAATAATTAAATAGATGAGAATCTTTCAAATGCCTGTGTATTTTGCATGTTAAGATGTAAGAAAATTGTCCCTTTTCATTTTAACATAGTTTGAAAACAATGCCTACATGCATTGCAAAAGTAAAATTTCAAAAAGTTAAAGAAATGATTCTCATAGAAACAGAATAGACATGTGCCAAAAATGTATTCAACTGATTAATAATGGACCAATAAGTTGGTAAAGACGGGCCAAAAATATTTGAGAAACTAGATATTTCTAGACATTTTGAGAAAAGAATGTTTAGCATAAGACTTCTATGGAAGATGTGAAATGACAATGACACATAATCTTCAGGAATATAACCTCTTTTAGGAAGAAATCTTAAAGTTAATATGTAATTTCATAGTGGCTTCTGAGCAAATAATAAATCATTTTCAAACATAACTGTGTCATTATTAGAAAACTAAACAATGACACTAAACAATTGCAAAAAAAACTATTTCACCCAATTTTTGTCTTATTTCCAACTCTTAAAAAAATTTGTATATGCATTCAAATTTTCAGTACAATTCAAGTTATATATATTTGAATACCATAATAGATACTACAGGAGGACTCAAAGACTTGAATTTTCATCTTTATTAATTTATCCCAATGTAGTGATTTTTAAAACTGTTTAAAATTTATTTATTGTACACTCACAGAATCATAGACATGTCCTAATTTTGGGAAAGACATGCCTGATTAACTCAATGGAGAAATAAAATTAACCCTGCATAAAGAAAATGTGGCACATATACACCATCGAATATTATGCAGCCATAAAAAAGGGTGGTGAGTTCATGTCCTTTGCAGGGACATGGATAAAGCAGGAAATCATCATTCTCAGCAAACTAACACAAGAACAGAAAACCAAACACCGCATGTTCTCACTCGTAAGTGGGAGTTGAGCCACGAGAACACAAGGTCAGAGAGGGGAACATCACACAACGGTGCCTGTCAGTGGGTGGAGGGCTAGGGGTGGGATAGCATTTGGAGAAATACCTAATGTAGATGACGGGTTGATGGGTGCAACAAACCACCATGGCATGTGTATACCTATGTAACAAACCTGCATGTTCTGCACATATATCCCAGAACTTAAAGTATAATAAAAAAATAAAAAATTAACCCTGAATAACATGTTTATGAATGTTGTAAGATTGCCTTCATTTTCTAGGCCCCTGTTGAGAAATGAAATTGCATAAAATGTCATTAAATAGAAATTGCCTTTTAATTTCAACACATAATAAAATATTGCCAATTCCACATCATTCTTCCTAACAGTAAATGTATTTAATATATGGCCAAGTGTATTTCAAGTGTCATATTTTTTAATGAATTTAAGAGCAATTATTAGAGTTTAACGATAAGGCTTGGCATCACAGACTGTTAAAACTTCCTAGGGTATTTTAGTTCACAGCTAGGCCTGCAGACCACTGTCATGTTCATCATGCTTGTTTACAGTCTTTGCTGAGGAGTAAATAATTGACTTTGGGCAGCTTTAGCTTTACCCAATGACACAGGCCTTTGAACTGTCAGAACTCTGCACATTTGCAATGCCCAGACACCTTGTCTATAAAAATCCAGCATCATTTGTCCATGCTAACTTAGTGAGACAAAAAAAAATATCTGACCACTCACATATAATTTAAATGATGTCTAAATGTGGCACATATTTTTATATTTGCGTTTTACTTGCTCATATATAAGTTGATATAAAGATGAATTAAATACTCAGAAGTTCCATAAAGCAAGATGATTTTCTTGTTTGTATAAAAATAAATGAGATTAGGCAAATATAGAGAAAAAATAAAAAGTATGATGATAAAAAATGTAAAAATGAAATGCTATGAAACACTTGAACTTTTTCACTTCTATTATGACTAAGGAAATATCTCAAGAAATGAACTATATAAAATTACCATTTAATAATACATAATATTGGAAGAGGGAGATTATTTTCCCAAAATTACAAGGCAGATAATTATCAAACAAAAAAGCTTGGCAATGTAATTTCAATGCCTTTAATTGTAGTAATTTTGACCTAGTTCTTCATCTTGTTTCTTCTTTTCTCTGTGCTTCTGCTTTTAAAGTCAAGGCAAATTCTCAGGTATTAAAAAGTGTTTACATAAACTGGTGTTTACGAAATAAAATTTGAATTAAAAGTTGATGTTCGGTAGACATGAAAGAATATGCTAAATTATTAATAATGAAAAAACAGCGTGTCTGCTTATTAGAACACATATCCTGAAGTGGGCAGAGGCAGGTCCCATAAAAGCCAAGATTCTGCCTGCATTGGCTTAGAAGTTTATTGTAAAACATTTTTGAGCCAAGGACATTTAGAGGAACAATGCCAAGTTAGTTTGAAGGTGCCAATGCAGAGTAATCTTTAAAAGATGGATACGCCATCATTGAAGTAACTGAAAGTACAATTCATGTCATGTCAATTTAACTGAAGACATCTATTACCAAGATACAGAACCATATCTATTAATTTTTAAGTAGAACTATTCGGTTTGTGCTCACCTACTTAGTTTTAATAAATGTTCTATAAATGCTTCTTTTCAATTGTTATTTTTTTATGAAGCCAAGTTTCATTCTATGTTATTCTTGGTCATTATTCCAATTGTAAAGTACAGGTAGGAAAGGAAAAGAGGAGTACAAAGAGAAAATCCTAAACCTTAGTGGAAGCTTGTCATTTCTCAAAATGTGATGTCGTCTCTTACCACAGCATTAATCTGAAAGCCTCCAAGTCACCTTAGGGCCCTGTGTATTCCTTGCTTGTCTGTTTTGTTCCTTGTGAATTTCCTTTGAAATATTGCAGGTCCTTAGTATGTGCTTATTCAGTGACTATCAACGAAAACCCCAGGTTTTTTATGAGAGTAGAAATGATGATGGGTAAGTTAATAAGAGAGTGTCTGAAAACCAGACTCACTCAATGAGACTAAGAAGTGATGTGGATAGACAAAGAAATGCATTAACAGCAAGAAATTTAGTGTTTGGGCAGATAAGTCTTATGTATCAGTGAGTCAAACCCCAAGTTTCAGGTTATAGTTTGTGCAATTTGTTTCTTTTAGCAGTTGATTTATCATTTAATTTGACTCAGTAAATGGCACATAAGTCACTTAAAGTAATGGTTCCTTTCACCACAGAATTTTTATATTCTATGATGGGTTCTATAACTTGTGGTCCAAACAATGAGTCTCATTATCTATAATGAGACACAATAGCTCATCCCTCCAAAAATACAAAGGGTAGCAGTCATCCCAGAATTTTCTACTATCTCTGATGGCTCAGAGATAATCTTGGTTTTAGTCATTGCTTCAGGCAAGTTCTATAGTGAAGGCATTGATTTTGGAGAGGCAGCTTGTAACATGTACTACTCTGTTCTAATGTCTAATATCAATTCAAAGTTTACAAATTGTGAGTGCAGAAATTGCATCCACGTAGGATTAGTTTATTTGGAACATTTCAACCTTACTTGGAGGGGCTCCCGTCACCCTCCATAGGTCCAATGTTGAATAGAGGATTATCTGATCAATTTATTGCAGGGCTAGAATAAACCAGAAAATACTCTTAAATATTCTTTGATTCTAGAAAAGATATTTATGAGTATAGTATTTGAGGTAAATAAAATTATTTCAAAGTATCAATTGACCTTAAATTATAATTTGCACATCAGATCTATTTAGATTTTACGTATTTCTGTTAATTAATATTATGTTTTTCCATTGACTATGAAACAGTATTGAGGAACTGTCAAAATCCAGGTTCTCTCAAACAATGATATTACTGGATATTGATTGAAAGATATTAAGTAAAAATCCATTTTTTTTTGGCTTCAGATTATGATGTTAAGGCCAACTGTTTGAGAAGTTAATATTAAGTGTTAGATGACTGAAAACTGTTGTGTATTTAGTTACTAACAGTTAAATACAGGTTTCTACATTAAATTTAGTTAGTTGGGCGGAAGAGTGACCTCAGATTTAGAAAAAAAGAAAGTGAACACTTCCAACTGCTTATGCAAACTATTGCTATGAGGCCAAGGCTAACTTAACAGAACAAGACACGAATTTTATAATTCAATAGAATTTACCAGTTTTTAAGACAAAAATAAGCTTATATAATGAAGTAAAAACCATATTTTAGTTTTAAAATTTAAGTATTATTTTAAAGTTAACCGGAAAATAAATTTGAAATACTTCTATTTACCCATTTTAAATATCAAATTTTAATTTAATTTCTTCCATGCAGTTTTTGAAATCATATTTTAAACACTATAACTACACATTCATCAATACAAAGTAGCCACCAATTTCCATTTTTGAGCAGGACCTCTTCAACTTCCTTGGATAAATATATAAATTAATTATTCTTAATATTTTTTCAGAGAAAACACTATAGTAAATTATATGGAAAACATTCTTTCAGGAAAAAAGACAATATCAAGATCAAGCTATAAATATAATTTTAACTATAGGTCCGCTTTTTTATTAATAGGTGAATTATTTTATTGTGGCAATATTTTAAAAAGTAAACTGGCTTATGTTTCCAACTAGTGACTGTTTCTCTCTTACGCTATAATTGCCAAAACCACTGATGTCAGAACAACAACTCGACTGTTCTCCAGCCTTCCTCTGGGACCTGGGACACAGAAATAAATCATCAGTTGCTCCTCAGTATGCAGAGTTGGAATCAGAAGTTGTCTTATTCTGTTTTCAAGAGAGGCACCCCACCACTAAGGTGACAGGAAGTGCTCCAAGTTAACCCTAAGTTCTGATTTAACCTCTAACATAAAAACACAGGTGTTGACATTATATATAACCTCTTATTAGAAAAGACCTAAAAAATGGTTTTGTTTTGTTTTCTAAATAGCGTGTTTGGGGTCAAGGGAACAGAGGAAAGCAAAAGATACCATGAAATTTTACATCATTGTGAAGTTAAATGAATAGAAAAGACTGACATTAAAAGATACATTCAGAAAAGCTTCTATTATTCTTAATTAAACTGAAGGTAGATACTGTTGAGAAAAATAAATTAGAGATTTTATTTTGTTCTGGGCTATACTAAGATGGCAGATATTGGTCATTACTTTTCCCCAGTGTATTTCCTCTGACATTTTTTTTTTCTTTTCTTTTTTTTTTTCTTGAGACAGAGTCTTGTACTGTCGCCCAGGCTGGAGTGCAGTGGTACAGTCTTGGCTCATTGCAACCTCCACTTCCCAGGTTCAAGTGATTCTCCTGCCTCAGCCTCCCGAGTAACTGGGATTACAGGCACTCACCACCACGCCCAGCTAATTTTTTGTATTTTTAGTAGAGACAGGGTTTCACTACGTTGGCCAGGCTGGTCTCAAACTCCTGACCTCATGATCCACCAACCTCGTGATCTGCCCACCTCAGCCTCCCAAAGTGCTGGGATTACAGACGTGAGCCACCATGCCCAGCCTCCTCTGTCATTTTTCAAATGAAGTATTTGGTTCAAATAATCAATGACTCTAAAATTGACTTTGGTCAAAAATATGAAAGATTTCATGTTGGTCATTGTTTTTTAACTTATTTTATTCTGAATCTTTTAAAACAATCTTAGGATTTTTAATTCATTTTCATGATCTCATATCTGAAGAATATGGTTCTAGCAACCAATTATACTTTATTTGTTTGTTCAAGTTTATGTGTAAACTCAAAATTTTATGACAGAATGACATATATTTTACATTTTGAAATAAGTTTAAATCAAATGGGCAATATTTTGAGGAGATCCACTGAAATTAGGGATTGCAAATATGGCTGACTTCAAAGTAAATGTTGTTTAATTTTATTTATTTTTATTTATTTTTTATTTTTTTGAGACGCAGTCTCGCACTGTTTTCCGGGCTGGAGTGCAATGGCACAATATCAGGTCGTTACAACCTCCACTTCCTAGGTTCATGCAGTTCTCCTGCCTCAGCCTCCTGAATAATTGGAATTACAGGCGCACACCACCACACTCGGATAATTTTTTGTATTTTTTTTTTTTCAGTAGAGACGGGGTTTCACTATGTTGGCCAGACTGGCCTCAAACTTCTGGCCTCATGATCTGCCTTCCTCGGCCTCCCAAAGTGTGTTTAATTTTATTTTAGGGGTTATGCATGTGAAAGAATGGGTCTCCAGAGACTTTTCTCCTCACTCCCTAGGCAGGTCAGTGCTTTCCTGGGGAGACTGGTGAAAAATGACAGTGGCTAAATTCAAGTTTCTGTTGTAAGTTTCTTCAATGTTTGAATATCCTGTAATGCTTACCTCAACACAGAAGCATCAATCTTATACTGCTCCTTCCTCTGCTTTCCCAATTCATAAGGCAAGACCCTCTCCCCACCTTTAATATTTTAAAGCTCCTATTGTTAATTTGGAGGGATTTCTTTCATGTGTTCAAAATTTTGAATGTCTATTTAATGATAGTTTTTAAAACATTATGCTGCTTTCTTTTCCCTTTATCTGATCCCTTGTAATGTATTCCTAGAATACTAGATTAGATATGCTTTCACTATTAAGTCTAAGAACTGTATTCATCATTGAAATGTTACTGCTACATTAGTTGAACTTTTACTTTACTATATAATGTGGTTCACATATGATGGAAATTAACATTAATTTAAATTTAATTTAATTTCAATATGTTAAAAAAGTTTAGTTTTTGAAAAATAACAACTTTTAAAAATGAGTTTTATTTACTTCAAAAAGCAATGTATATTTTGTATAACAATTGAAGCAGTCACTGAAATATGTAGAAAGCTAAAGTTCACATCCTTTCAAAACAGTATCATATTTACTCTGGTAGATTAAGTTGATAAGCTAGATGTGCTTTTTCTTTGGTACAGCATTATATTTGCTCATAAAGCATGACAAGCACATGTAAAGTTAGGAGGAAGAGGTTGTTAGGTGTTTCTATAAAAATCAAAAGCATTTCTTTACATCAACAGTGAACAAACTGAAAAATGAAGTAAGAAAGTAATCTCATTTATAATGGCTACAAAAAAATGCCTAGAAATAAATGTAACCAAAGAAATTAAAGATCTCTCCAATAAAAACTATATAACACTGATGAAAGAAAATAGAAGAGGACACACAAAATTGAAACATATTCCATATTCATATATTAGAATAATTAATTTTGTAAAATACTACCCAAAGCAACCTACGGATTCAATTCTAAAATTCATGTAGAAAGACAAAAGACTCCAAATAGCCAAAGAAATAGTGAGCAAAAACAACAAAGCTGAAAGCATCATATTATCTGATTTAAAACTATGCTACAAAACTATAGTAACCAAAACAACATGGTACTCTCATATAAACAGAATGTAGACCAAAGAAATAAAATAGTAAACACAAATATAAGTCCACACAGTTACAACCAACTCATTTTTTGACAATGCCACAGATATATATTGGGGAAAGAAAAGTCCCTTCATTAATGGTGGTGGAAAAAAATTAGATCTTCATATACAGAAGAATAATGCTAGGACCCTATCTCTGATGATATATAAAAATCAAATCAAAATAAATTAAAGACTTAAATCTAATACCTGAAACTATGAAACTAAGAAAACATTGAATAAATGCTTCACTCTGTTGTTGATAAACAACAGAAAAAAGAGACATCCTACAGAATGGGAGAAAATATTTGCAGACTATCCATCCAACAAGAAATTAACAATCAGAATATAAAAATAACTGAAACAATAGCAAAATAATAATAATAATAATATAATAACTCTATTAAAAATGGCAAAAGGCCCAATAGAAATTTCTTGAAAGAAGACGTATAAATTGCCAACAGGTACATGAAAATATGCTCAACATCACTAATCATTAGTGAAATGGAAATCACAAAACAATAAGGTATCATCTCACCCCAGTTAATATAGTTTATTAAAAATACAAAAAACAATAGATGCTAGTGTGGATGCAGAGAAAGGGAAACACTCCTAAACTGTTGGTAGAATTGTAAATAAATATAGCCAATATAAAAAACGGTATAAAGTTTCCTCAAAAAACTAAAAATAGAATTATGATATGATCAAGCAATACCACTGCTAGGCACATCAACAAAATAAAGGACTTCAGTATATCAAAAAGATACCTGTATCCCATGTGTATTGTAGCACTATTCACAAGAGCCAAGATACGAAATCAACCTTAGTGTACATCAACCAATGAATAGATAAAGAAACGTTTGAGGTCCGGTCATTGCCAGCACCCATGTTATTTTCAGGAGACACTGATGTCTTAGACATCACCATGCCCTTGGGTTCCGAAAATAGAGATTGAAACACTCAAACAATACAAATCAGCTCAAAGCCACTGATCAGATTAACTTGAAAGGCTATTATTATAAATTCATTAAGACTCAGAGCCCAAATGTCCTCAAGGCTTTTACATAGTACATACAGTTGTTGGACTTCCTGCATTTTACCTGAGCAATGCCTTTTATTTCTCAGAACAGAGAGGTAGATTGAAAGCTCTTTTATTCATAATTACTCTTAAATAATTTGGTTTACATGGGTCTATAATGTCTCTACAGTCTTTGATCAGTCATTTGAAAATAAAGGAGTCTGGTTTTTTTTTTTTTTTTTTTTGAGACGGAGTCTGGCTCTGTCGCCCAGGCTGGAGTGCAGTGGCACGATTTGGGCTCACTGCAAGCTCCGCCTCCCGGGTTCACGCCATTCTCCTGCCTCAGCCTCCGGAGTAGCTGGGACTACAGCTGCCCGCCACCACGCCCGGCTGATTTTTTTGCATTTTTAGTAGAGACGGGGTTTCACTGTGTTAGCCAGGATGGTCTCGATTTCCTGACCTCGTGATCCGCCCGCCTCGGCCTCCCAAAGTGCTGGTCTGTTTTGTGTTTGTAAATTTGTTGTGCTTCATCTAATTTGGATGCAATCTAACCACAATAAAGTACTTCAGATCACTTTCAGCCACATATAGCTTTAATCCTGCGTAAGAATGGAATGCCAGGACAGAATACAGAGTATTAAGAAAAATTGAAGGTGTTTGGGTTCAAAAGCCATAATATACAGAGATTTTTAAGTGGTCAGTGTGGAATGCCAATCATAAGTATTAGGTAAACTGGTTTGAGTGTCTTAGAGAATGTTTACTCTCGTGATAGTTTCTTTTCAAACATTCATTTCAAACATTTTGCAATATTTTAAATTTCAACCATTTCACTTGTAGAGGGACCTAATTCCTTCCTTGGTGATTTATTTGGCTTAGTGTGTTTGTGACTAACAGCCTTACAATTTGAAAACATACCAACTTTTCTAAAGTCAAATGCTTTTTAATGGAACAAAATTCAGAGTCTTTATTAGATAATATCCACATGGATGTATTTTTATCTTCTAGCAAAAGCCTCTTAAATATGGAGATCATTCAGGGGGAGATAGAAGAGACAGAGCAGTTAACAGATTCATTTTTTCTCCTGTATCTGAAAGGATAAACAGCCTGTGCTTTCCAGAGTGAGTTAGCATGCTATTTTATACAAGCCCTAGGTAATCTCAGATGTTTAAGTATTGCTTTGTTGTTTGTTTAGTTTTCGTGGTGTTCTGGAATGTGTGTATCTCAGATATTTGAGAGGCATTCTGCAACCTATATTCTAGACATTGTCCTTTAATCATCATTTGGGCTACTCAGTCTGTAATTGACTAGTGTGCTTTTCTGAAATCCAGGTTGATCTTTCTTTAGGAAATTATTAATTGCTTGACATAGATGACCCTATATTGTGTTTCTTCATTGTATTTTGTAAATTAAAAATTGCCACTTCTACAATTAAAAAAAAAATAAAGCACGTAATGGTTAGAAATAGTTGCCTTTGAAGAGTATAAGAATCTATCAACACAGTAAACAGACTACCTACAGAATGGGAAAAAAATATTTGCAAACTATGCATCCGATAAACATCTAATATTCCAGATTCTATCAGGAGCTTAAATCAACAAGCATAAAACAACCCCATTAAAAAGTGGGTAAAGGACATGAATGCACATTTTTCAAAAGAAAACAAACATGTAGCCAACAAGCATACAAAAAATGCTCAACATCCCTAATCACTAGAGAAATTCAAATCAAAACCACAATTAGATACTATCTCACACCTGTCAGAATGGCTGATATTAAAAAGTCAAAAAATAACTGTTGACAAGATGTTGGCAAGGTTGAGAAGAAAAAGGAATGCTTATACACCACTGGTGCGAATGTAAATTATTTAAGCCATTGTGAAAATCAATTTGGCAATTTCTTAAATAACTCAAAGCAGAATTGCCATTGAACCTAGCAATCCCACCATTGGGTATGTACCCAAAGGCATATAAAACGTTCTGCCATAAAGATATAGGCACACGTCTGTTCATCGTACCTCTATTCACAATAGCAAACACAGGAATCAACCTAAACCCATCAACGGTCGACTGGACAAAAGAAATGTGGTATATATACACTATGAAATACTACACAGTCATAAAAATGAAGGAGATCATATCCTTTGCAGCAATGTGGTTGGAGTTGGAGGTCATTATCCTAAGTGAACTAACAAAGAAGCAGAAAACAAAATACCACATGTTCTCACTTATAAGAGGGAGTTAAACATTGAATACACATGGACACAACGAAGGGAACGTAGACACAAAGGCCTACCTGATGGAGGAAGATGAAGATTGAAAAACGACCTATCAGGTACTGTGCTTATTTCCTGGGTGGTGAAATAATCTGTACGCCAAACCCCTGTGACACAAAATTTACTTATATAACAAAACTGCACTTGTACCACTGAACCACAAATAAAAGTTTAAAAAATCATTTTGGTTTTGCTATTGCTTTTCTTTTATTAAATAAAAACTAGTACTTGAGTAATAGACTCCATCAAAATTCACAATATTTTTTACTTTTTAAAAATATGTTCAACTGCAAAAAGGTATTATTCGTCACATATAAAATGTCTTAACTTATTGTATAGGAGATGTATTATACTGTCACCTTTAAAATTTCACAATTATTACCCAATAACTTAAAATCATTTCTTAGTAAGGCATCATCAGACTGGGTTGGCATTTTAGATATAGTCCTAAAATGACCCTCAATGGCCCACACTAATATATAACCCTCTCATCTTGAATGTGGTCAAGGCTGTAATTTCGTTTTAACTATTAGATTATGACACCAATTATTGTATATAACTTTTGTTATTATGTTATTTTATGTGGCAAGCATGAACAGATTTTTGCAGATATCAAGTTAATGGTATGGACAAATCTGACATAATCAGTTGAGCCTATTAAAAGAGGATACAGAGATTAGGAACAAGTTGGAGACTGTCATCTACTTTTGAAGAAGCAAACTGTCATTGATCATGAAGCTTCATGGTAGGGAATGGCAGAAGACCTAGGAGCTGAGGGCTTTCAGTCCTACAATCACAAAAAAACAAATTCTGCCAACAGTCATGCAAGCCTAAAAGAGGACCCAGAACCTCAGTTAACACCTGCTCACCATCTGACACCTTGATTGCAGCCTGTGAGATTCTGAATAGAGAATCAAGATAAGCTGTATCTGGATTTTTGCCCCAGGAATACTGGGAATTATTTTAAACTTTTAAGTTTTTGGTGATTTGTCACACAGCATTGCAAACCAATACGACTCAATACGAGGACCCTGGGACAACTCTAGGCACCCACAATCTATACATTGAAACACATTCTATTTGATATTACAGTATAAAGTTGAGAAGGTTTGACTGTCTCACCACTCAAATCTCATCCTGAGCTGTGCACATGTGAAGAAAAGGACCCAGTGCAAAGCGATTGGATCATGGGGGCAGTTTCCCCCACACTGTTCTCATGATAGTGAATGAGTTCTCACAAGATCTGATGGTTTCATAAGTGTTTGACAGTTCCTCCTTCACACTCTCACTCTCTCTCCTGCCACATTGTGATGAAGGTACCCGCTTCCCCTGCCACTGTGATTGTAAGTTTCCTGAGGCCTCCCAAGCCCCGCAGAACTGTGAGTCAATTAAATCTCTTTCCCTTATAAATTACCTATTCTCGGGTATTTCTTTATAGCAGTGTGAGAACAGACTAATGCAAAGCTGAAATTACATTAAACTTTATTGGAGATGTAAAACTAGATAGATGGCATTTAAGAAGAAGGAATGAGAAGTTATTTCTTAAGGAATCAGGATGCTTCCTGAAGAACGCAGTTTTCCATGTGTTGGTGTAAACGTGAAGGAGTTCATCTAGTTATATGCTGAAAGGGATTAGATCTGATGACTTCTATGAGTAAAGATATATTCACATTGGCAGCCGCATGCAAATTAGGGAGCTGTTTACATGGGTTGAGCATAAAGTATTAAAGAGAAATAGTGGTAATTCAAGTTGAAATGTAGTTTGGAATCAGGTCGTACTGGGAGCCTTTCAGATATTAACTATATAGAATAAATTATTACTGAGGATGCTTTTGACATGGAGAAAGTTGAGATAGTTTCCCACTAACTACTTTTGTGATCTTGCACAGATTACTTAAGTTTCATTCATCTCATCTATTACATGGGTCAAGAAGAGACCTATCTTGGAGTATGGCTTATACAATATCAATACGGAGAGGGACTGGTTGTTATTATCTATGGCATCTCTGATGATAGCATGGAGAATGAGTTGGAGAGAAGATAATAAAGTCAAGTTAGAAGACACTGTGATGGTTCTAACTAACCTCTTAGCAGCAATGACAATAACATGTAAGCAATGGATATGAGAAGCTGGGAGGACACAAAGAACAAAGCAGACTTTCTTGCCATTATGAAACATTTCTAAAATCCCAAAAGAAAGCATCAGAATATATTGAACAGTTCTTTTACTTTAACAAAAGTACAAAATCATCCTTGTTTCTATTCCTGAGTCCAATTGGTTGGTTGATGCCATTATCATGTCCAATATTTTCATACTTAGAGCTGCCCCAGGGGAAATCGACTTTGTTTGCTAATGGAAATCATTAAATGTTTTGAATCATGGAGTGATGTGGTTGTATCTGTTCTTGGAGGACATGTGTCATGACATATCAAGGGCAGATAGGAGCCAAAAAAGGCAGCACTGCATCATGTGTCTTATATAAGAGCCATGATGGTGAGAATATAAAGGGTATAATTGGGTACATAATCCAAAGGCAGTTTGGTCAATGACTGAATATGTGATATAAATATTTAAGAAAAAATGTTGATTCCAGGAGTGTGCTGAGGCCAGTCTACATCAGCTCCTAAGGGCAAATTTTGCATATCTCTCCCCAGATTCCTGTCCAGTGATATCAAATTGTTTCTCAAATTAGCTATAGTATCAATAATCACAACACTAAAATGTCCAGCACTACAAAGTAGAACTTTTCTGGGGGGTGGGAGGAGTGCAGTTTTTAAAAAATTTAACAGCACAGAACTGAATGATTCTTACAGGTAAAATCTAAACAGCTAGGAAGACGGTAATTCTGTGAACTGAGAAAGGTACACTGAGAGAAATAAAATCTGAGTTGAGAAAGGTAAATGAGGCCGGGTGTGGTAGTTCAAGCCTGTAATCCCAGCACGTTAGGAGGTCGAAGCGGGTGGATCACCTGAGATCAGGAGTTCGAGACTAACCTGACCAACATGATGACGCCCCGTCTCTACTAAAAATACAAAAAATTAGCCAGGCGTGGTGGCAGGCACCTGTAATCCCAGCTACTAGGGAGGCTGTGGCAGGAGAATTGCTTGAACCTGGGAGGTAGTGGTTGCAGTGAGCCGAGATTGCGCCCTGGGCAACAAGAGTGAAAGTTCATCTCAAAAAAAGAAAAAAAGAAAGAAAGAGAAATTAGGTAAAAGAAGGATGGCCATCTGGTGGAGATAGAGGAAAACAAGATGTTTGCTTGAGGGCTTTTTAGGTTTCATCTTTCAGTGTTTTGCGCTGTATTTAGTCCTTGGTTCTGTATTCCACTGAGATTTGTTGAATGACTAACTTGTGTTTTCCCAATAAGGAAATCTAGCAGAAGGCTGGAAATTGACATTGGAAGTTAAGACTACACATACAACTAGACACACACACACACACACACACACACACAAATGGACTATAGAACCATCTATATGGGATAGTTATTGAAGTCCTTGTAAGAAAGGATACCACTAAGAGAATCTGTGTGGTGTTATAAATATCAAAATAAAGAACAGGATTTCGAGCAATTTATGAGCAAAGGCATTTGAGAAGAAGATAAAATGGCATTGTCAAAAAGCTGGAGGCCAGTGTTTGAGAATGGGAAGGTGGGAGCTGGTATAAAAACATGTCGGTCAGGCAAGTATGAAATCTGAGAGTCTGTCAAAGAATGTGATGGTTAGTAATCTGGGAGATGCAATGATAGTCAAGAGGTTGGGGCAGAATTTATGTTTAAAGTTCCTCACAATGTAGTCATTATTGTAAGAATCCCTTGGAGGACTTGTTAACAGCGCATGTTCTGAGGCTCCCTGATCAGAGATACTGATCAAGTAGCTGAGCTCATGACGGAAGTCTGAAGCCAGTGATTTCAAAAACACTGTGAAAGGTATTGAGGAATAAACACACAAGATGGGATATGGAACAACAAGATTAAGAGCATAAGGTTCTTTTTCTTTCATTGTAGCACAGACTAGAGAAGAGAAAAGCATTGACATTTTGATAGGAAGTGGGATAACGAAGTATATTTTCAGGTTAAGAGTGAATTGAGTATGCTGATAACAGGATGTTGAAAATCAGGGGGGAAAAGCATTATGTGCAAGAAAAAGAGAAAAAATAAGTAGAGTGGGACCACGAATAAGGGAGAAATGATTACTTACTTTTGGAGATGGTCAGGAGAGAAAAGGTGTTGGCATTTAAAATAAGCAAGTTTGTTTAAGGAAACACATGTCAAGCACATTGTTCCAACTTAAATGGATAAAAGCAATACTTATTTAATATTTATTTTTTAAAACAAAATAACATACAGTTGAAAGGAAAATGGGAAGTTTTCCATTCAAAACTTAAACTTATTTTTCCACTATGGTTAAAAATTTCATTCATATTCAAAAGAATTCTTAATGTTAATTTTTTGACAAATAAATATACATGAAATTAAAGCTCTACTATATTGTTAAACAAATGACTATTTAATTAAGATATTAGCTAGTCAGGTCAGCAAGCACCGGTCTGGAGACTTTGAACAGAAAGATGTTTTGTGTAGGGAATTGGCTGGCAAGATATTAGAAGGGTCATAAAAACAAAGAGTAGAAAGAGCTTGACCCAGTGTTAGAAGTTGCTCGCATCCTTGGATGAACCCACAGCCTACACTTGTCACTGCACTAAAGGCACTGCCACTGAGCAGGGGTTACTCCTGCTGCCACTGCTGGAACTGCTCATGATGCTGGTACTCACAGTCCCCATCTGCTGCTCCACTGGAGTTAGAATTTTGTCTCCCTCCCTCCCACTTCTTTCTTTCTTTTCTTTTTCTTTCTTTCTTTTTTTTTTCTGAGACAGAGTTGCCCAGGCTGGAATGCAGTGGCAGAATTTTGGCTCACTGCAACCTCAGCCTCCTGGGTTCAAGCGATTCTCGTGCCTCGGCTTCTCAAGCAGCTGGGACTACAAACACCAGCCACCAGGCCTGGCTAAGTTTTGTATTTTTAGTAGAGACAGGGTTTCACATTGTTGGCCAGACTGGTCTCGAACTCCTGACCTCAGGTGATCCACCTGCCTTAGCCTCCCAAAGTGCAGGGATTACAGTCCTGAGGCACTGTGCCTGGCCCCTCCTTCCCACTTTTAATATCTTGCAAGTATTTCCCACAAGCCCAACCCAGCTAACTTTCATTTTGTCAGGGAGTCTGGAGGAAATACAATTTTCAATCTTCCAACATGTGTGATACTAAGAAGAGCACAGAAAGGTCGGAATAGTCTCTATTGTTAAGTGTCTCCAGACAACATCTGGCACACTCACCTCATCTTTCTAAAAAGAAAAAGTGAGATGCTGAAAAGCATGTAATGCTAATTTGAGTAATATAAAAACTGCTATGAGAATAACATGTGAATTAGGCCATTCTTGCATTACTATAAAGAATGGTAATGCTCAGGGCTGGGCGCAGTGCCTAACGCCTGTAATCCTAGCATTTTGGGAGGCCGAGGCAGGCAGATCACAAGGTCAGGAGTTCGAGACCAGCCTGGCCAACAAGGTGAAACCCCATCTCTACTAAAAGTGTACAAAAATTAGCTGGGCGTGGTGGTGTGCACCTGTAATCCCAGCTACTCCAGAGGCTAAGGTGGGAGAATTACCTGAACCTGGGAAGCCGAGGTTGCAGTGAGCCGAGATCACACCACTGCACTCCAGCCACAGAGCAAGATTCCGTCTCAGGAAAAAAAAAAAAAAAAAGAATACCTAAGACACTGGGTAATTTGTAAAGAAAAGAGGCTTTATTGGCTCTTGGTTCTGCAGGCTGTACAAGCATGGCACTGACATCACTCGGCTTCAGGGGAGGACTCGGAGCGTTTACTCATGGTGGAAAATGAAGTGGGAATAGGCACATAGCATGGTGAAAGCACAAGTGAGAGAGGGAGCGAGTTGGGAGGGAGCTGCCACACACTTTTAAACGACCCGATTTCACAAGAACTCAGTCATTATTGCAAGGACAGCCTCAATCCATGAGGGATCCGCGCCCATGACCCAAACACCTCCCACCAGGTTCCACCTTCAACACTGGAGATTCCATCTCAACGTGAAATATGGGTGAGAAAAAAATATTTAAGCTTTGTCAGCATGTTATGAGAGACTGACTGCATGTTACTTGAATTGTAAGGTACAGATGTCTCTTCCTGCCTTTTTTTCATTATCCACAGATTTTCTCATGGCCAGATAGACACTGAACACACAAACATTTTCTGGCTAGCTATCATCTATCTATCTATCTATCTATCTATCTATCTATCTATCTATCTATCTATCTATGCCTTTATATTAGGCAGTATCTTTTTGAGAAACTTTCAAAGAAGTAGCTTATTTATATGAGTCATAGCATACATATGATAACGCATTGAGTTGTTCAGAAACTATTGATGGATGGTTTGCTGTGTGTGTTGTGCCAGGTATGATGGGGGTCTAAACTCATTGATAATATCAACTAACATTTACTGAAAAGTGATTTGATGCTTGGAACATTTCTAAAAGTTTATTTGTAGCATCTCACGACAAACTTGCAGGTAACCTATGAGACAGGTGCTTTTGTTGTACCTACACCCCAGACAATCGCAGACAAACAGCAGCAACAAAGGAGGAAGCACAGAGGGTTTAAGGAACTTCTCAAGATCACATTTTATAACTGGTACAATGGTCAGAGTAATGAGAATTGTACAGTATGTTAAGAGAAATGTAATTCATAAAACATTTTAACATACAGGAAAAGCTTTTATATACCATGAAAATGAAAGAGAATGAGTTGAAGTACTCACACAAAAATAACTTATTTCTCTGACAGTATGAATTCCAAATGTACAGTTATTGAACAAATATCCTGGTCTACATTAAAATCCATTTACAAAATGTTTTCTTTAAAATATCTGAAAGATAAAAATGTGTATGTATGTGTATAACAGAATAAAAGAAATTTTACAGGACAATTTTCTTGGAGTGTTTAATTCAGAAATGATTGGAAATTTGCAGCATGCTTTTAGAAGGATAGTGACATAATGCTGGAATCATTATGGAATTTTTTTTAAATTTCAACTTTTACTCTAGATTCAGGAGTACATGTGCCGTTTTGCTACATGGATATATTGCATGATGCTGCGTTTGTGGCATGGACTCCATCACCCAGTACTGAGCATAGTACCCAATAGATAGTTTTCAAACCACACCCCACTTCCTCCCCTGCCAGTAGTCCCCAATGCCTATGTTGCCATCTTTATGTCCACGTGAACTCAATGCTTCACTCCCACTTATAAGTGAGAATATGCAGTACTTGTTTTCTTGTTTTTCTGTTTTTTTTTTTTTTTTTTTTGAGACGGAGTCTCGCTCTGTCGCCCAGGCTGGAGTGCAGTGGCATCATCTCGGCTTACTGCAAGCTCCGCCTCCTGGGTTCATGCCATTCTCCTGCCTCAGCCTCCGAGTAGCTGGGACTACAGGCACGCACCACCACGCCCGGCTAATTTTTTGTATTTTTAGTAGAGACGGGGTTTCACCATGTTAGCCAGGATGGTCTCGATCTCCTGACCTCGTGATCCGCCCGCCTCGGCCTCCCAAAGTGCTGGGATTACAGGCGTGAGCCACCGCGCCTGGCGCAGTACTTGTTTTTCTAATCCCATATTAAAGCACCTAGGATAAAGGTCTCCAGCTGCATCCATGTTGCTGCAAATGATATGATTCCTTTCTTTCATATAATGACATAGTACTCAATGCTGTATATGCACCACATTTCCTTTATCCAGTACACCATTGATGGGCACCTAAGTTGATTCCATATCTTAGGTATTGTGAATAGTGCTGTGATGAGCATGTAACTGCAAGTGTCTTTTTGGTAGAACGATCTACTTTTCTTTGGTATATACCCAGTAATGACATTGCTGAGTCAAATGAATGTTTTAAGTTCTTTAAGAAATCTCCAAACTGCTTTCCACAGTGGCTGAATTAGCTTACATTTTCACCAACAATGTATAAATGTTCATTTTTCTCTACAACCTAACTAGCATTTGTCATTTTTTCAGTTTTTAATAATAACTATTCTGATTGACATGGAGTCTTATTGTGGTTTTGATTTGCATTTCCCTGATGAATAGCTATGTGGGGCATTTTTTCATATGTTAGTTGGCCACTTGTATGTCGTCTTTTGAGAAGTGTCAGTTCATATCCTTTGCCTGTTGTTTAATAAGGTTATTTGTTTTTTGCCTGTTTTTATTTTTTAGTTGCTTATAAATTCTGGATATTAGACCTTTGCAGGTGCATAGTTTGTGAATATTTTCTCCAATTCTGTGGGTTGCCTATTTACTCTATTTTTACATTTTTTTGCTGTGCAGAAGTGCTTCAGTTTAATTAGGTCCCACTTGTCTGCATTTATTTTTGTTGTAATTACTTTTGAAGACATGGCCAAAAATTCTTTGCCAAAGCCAATGCCAAGAAGGGTATTCCTACTTTTTTTCTAGGAATTTTATAATTTGAGGTCTTACATTTAAATCTTTAATCCATCTTGAGTTAATATCTATACATGGTGAAAGGTTGTGGTTCATTCTTCTGCATATGGCTAGCCAGCTATCCCAGCACCATTTATTGTACAGGAAGTATTTTTCCCATTGCTTGTTTTGTTGACTTTGACAAAGATCAAATAGTTGTAGGTGTGTGTCTTTATTTCTGAGTTCTCTATTCTCTTCTGTGGGTCTATATTTCTGTTTTTTTGTGTTAGTACCATACTGTTTTGGTTCCCGTAGCCTTATAGCTCAGTCTGAAGTAAGGTAGTGTGATAACTCTGGCTTTGTTCTTTTGCCTAGGATTTCTTTGACTATTTGCTTTTTGTTGTTGTTGTTACTGTTCCATATGAATTTTAGAATTATTTTCTAATTCTTCTAAAAGTCACAATGGTAATTTGATAGAAGTAGCGCTGAATCTGTAGATTTTTTGGGGTAGTATGTTCATTTAAATAATATTGATTCTTCCAATCCATGACCATGAAATATTTTTCCATTTATTTGTGTCATCTGTGGTTTCTTTCATCAATGTTTTGTAATCCTCTTTATAGAGACTTTTCACCTCCTTTGTTAGCTGTATACTTAGGTATTTCATTTGTTTGTGACCATTGTAAATGAAATTGTGTTCTGGATTTCACTCAGCTTGAACAATATTGGTATAGAGAAATACTATGACTTTTTTGCATTGATTTTGTATTCTGAAAGTTTACTGGTCATTTTTCAGTTCTAGGAACATTTTGACAGCATCTTTAGGTTTTTCTAGCTATAGAATCATATAGTCAGTGAAAAGAGGTAGTTTTACTTTTTCTTCGTTTATTATTTCCATGTCTCTTATTTCTTTCTCTTGCCTGCTTGCTCTACCTAGGACATTTTGTACAGTGTTGAATAGGAGTGGTGAGAGTGGGCATCCTTCTCTTCTTTCAGTTCTCAAAGAGAATGCTTCCTGTTTACCCATCGTGATAAAAACTCTCAACAATCTAGGCATTGAAGAAACATACCTCAAAATAATAGGAGTCATCTATGACAAATTCATAGCCACATTATGGAATTTCTAAGTTTAGAACAAAATTATATATATACTTTAAAGTTTGTTGAAGCCTTGACATCACGTGGCATAGATAGCCACTGAGCAGCAAATGATACCACTCTTTTCTTCGGAGAACATGTCACTCTCCATAAGTTTCTTCCTGTTGACCTTTTCATGCAAAACAGGCTTCCCATAGCTGTCTTAGGCAGCAACTGGTTGGTTGATATAATACTTCCTGACAGTTCATGTAAACAGCAGGTCCAGGTGTCTCAGACAAATTAACCAAATAAAATTCAACAGTAATATTTTTAATTACGGTGTTGAGGCAATCAGACCCTTACAATCTTTAAAGTGTTTTTTTTTTGTTCAATTTTAAAACCATGATTCTCCAAAATAACATATACACCAATTGATGGGGGCACATTTTCTGGGTGTTTTTTCTTTTTGAGTTCAATAACAACAACACAAAATCAAAACCAGAAACAGCTTTTTATATGTATGAGTCTTGTGGTGTCAAAGAATTTTGGTTAAGACTTGGGATAGGAGGAGGAGCTTAGAGTAACTGGTGGAAGATAACAAATTAAAGTGAAGGAGAGCAAGACAAATGTGGGCTTTTGGAAAAGAAGAATGTGAATATGGGGTGGGGAGATGTGTGCATGCTGGTGTCGGGCTAGGCATGTGTGCAAGAAAATATTCAAGGTATATGTTTGTATGAGGATTGAAAATAATGAATAGACTTCCTAGTGAGGAAGAGAGATGGAGAAATTTCTCCTGAAATTTTGATATAATAACTGGTGTTTTGTTTTATTTCTACTGTTCCAAACCTTGTGTTACATCTTATGTATAATACGTAAGAATGAATCATTAAGTTGGAGAGTTTCTAATCTTAGAGAAAGAACCTCTTCTATTTAAGGAGAATAAGGTGGGGCTTGAACAATTTTGACCAGTATAAGAGCCAAAGAGAATCAGTATTAATATCTGTACTGTTTTATATATTTCTCTGGGGGAAGCTTCACATCTGTTTTCCTATTTTATCCTCACAATAACTTTATAGAGTAGAAAAGACAAACATTACACTCTCCATTTTATAGACGGGAATCTGGGGTCCAGTAAGGTCAGAAGACTTGGCTAGAGCCAAACAGCCAAGATTAGAACCCAGGGCTTCTGGCATTTCATCTGGAACTCTCTAATGGATCCTGATGCCTCCCATTTAGGCTTTGAAAAGCAGCTTGAGCTTAAGTGTAAGTGAAGTTTTTTCCTTTGGACAAGTTATTTTCATTCTCTTGAATTTCATGAAGTAGAGAATTCAAGAGGGCTAACACCTTAGTGTATGTACAATGGATTTTTCCTATTAGGTAACGCTGCCCTTTGCTTCACCCACTGCACAGCTGGGCTAAGTAATTCTAAAGGAATGTTGTCATGCCAAGGACTCAAGGAAAACTAGGTTTCGTAAAAGTCAATTTATTAAAACAAATCCAGGTTTTTTCATTGGTTACACTTTTTAAGAGTCCCTTGGTTAAACATTAAGGTGTTCTTACCACAGAAATAAATAATAATTTTATGTGTTTGGATATATAGCAAAAAAGTAAAAAAGAATATGCTTTCTGAAAATGTGACTGTTTACAAAGCCCTAGAATATGTACTTTCAAAAAGCTTAGAAACCAAACTCACAAAAATACAAACAATGGTGCTTTGACAAATAAAAGCATTAGACTGTAGGAGAGTGAGTTGTTTTGACTATTAAATAATAATGTCATTTTTTTTCTTTTAAATCAACTTAGTTGATTTGTTTTGGAAGTTCTGTAGGACAACTCATGGAGATGAATTTATTCCAGGTATTCATTTTAAAAAGAAAGAGAGACAGATATTCATCAAGCAAAGGTTAAGGGCTAGTGTTGTTTTTCTCTGGCCTAGAACTTGGCTTGTTTTGCTACACGTGAGATGAAGCTCATGTGACATGTGATTTTTTTTTCTTCCCTGCAATCTAATCTGTCAGTATACAGAGAATTCATAGTAGCCAGTTCTAAAAGATCTGTTACTCCCAACAGTCTATCAAATAGAATCCACTTGAAATAACGCTGGAGTTTATATTTCACTCATGGCAGATTGACATCGACAAGTGAATTCAAGGACTAGATTTTCTTCGATGTTTCACTAGATTTACAATGCTGAGAGAACTGAAACCTGTAAGAGGACAGAATGACGGGCTGCTCTAATAAGAGACAGGAAAATAACGAGGGTATCTTTAATTGTCCAAGAACAGGCGGTAATGTGTAACAATCTCTAAAAATACACTGTGATTGTAGGACTGAATTGTCTACTAGATAATATTATGAGCTTTAATGTTTGTAAAGCTGGGGTCAGCAAAAAAGCAGTAGCCAGGATGCTCAAAGACTTTGAGATTCTAGACTTCTAGAATAGAGTTTAAACAAAACAAGATCTCAACAAACTGAGAATCATTGTCGGTCTATGTGTTTGTTATGTCTTGCTTGTCAGATATTATTATATTCATTGGGTAAAAGAAAGAGAATATGAATTGAGCCACCAAAATTTAGCTTTCTGTTTTTTTAATTATTTTTATGTATTTATTTATTATTTATTTATTTGAGATGGAGTCTCGCTCTGTCACCCAGGCTGGAGTGCAGTGGCGCGATCTCAGCTCACTGCAAGCTCCACCTCCTGGATTCACGCCATTCTCCTGCCTCAGCCTCCCGAGTAGCTGGGATTACAGCTGCCCGCCACCACGCCCGGCTAATTGCCTTCTGGTTTTTAAGCAAGTAAGAATCAAATGGTGAATTTTGCATTTCTATACAATAAAGTATGTTTGGTGGCACAACAGATGCCCCTTGGTGGTAATATGCTGCTATGGAGAAACATAGTTTTCTCAATAGATGCAAAACACATTTCTATTTTAAGTACAGGAAAATAATTCTCAGCTGTATGATTTCTTAACTCAGAAATCATAACTGGGAGTGTGTTTCTAGGAAATCTCCATGTTTCCCTGACAAAGAGAGTCTTAGCTGGGGATTTTCAAATTGTTGTGTTTGTCAAGGCATCCTAGCAACTTTGCCGTAACAGTACCCGACTTCTCTCACAATATAAGGCCAATTTCTTCACTGAGGGCTTATCTTCAGTTTCCTGGCATTTACTTACACTCCTGAAAGGGCCTGTATATGACATAGTAAGATTGGAGATTTTATGGTGGCCTGTGTAATAAGCACCCTGTTGAAACCACGGCACGGAGATCAGGGAAGTGCTGACAGCAAACATTCGTATAGCACATTGTCCATGCCAGCTTCTGTTCTAATCGCTTTACATATATAACTCCCTGAATCTGTCACAGTGACCCCAGTTACAGGGGATGGAACTGAGACACAGAGGAGTTTGGAAGCTAATTAGTTAATGGCAGAATTGCTGCTTCCTCCCAGGCAGTATAGTTCCAGAATCTACACACTCATCTCCTAATGTCCGCAGCCTCCCTGGCAAGGGTCGGAAGCAATCCCACTGTCTCTCCTGGTCTCCACATGGTCTCCGCTATGTCTCCTGGATGCCATGACCTGTAAGTTGGCATCCCCTTCACCCTGTCTTCCACCTGGAACTTTCAACACCAAATCTGCCCTTTTAGCTACTCATATTCATTATTATTCTATCTCACGGAGGAGTTTTCGTTATTCAAGTGTTCCGTTCTGAAGAAATCCAAAGCATGAGAGAAAACTACTGCCTCATTAAAGTAGAAACAGAGGCTGTGGGGGAAAGGGATTCTCATCAAATGATTTCACCCTGAATGAGGAAGGTGACAGGCAAGCTTGTATTTGTAGTTTCAAAAGGAGTAAGAGTTACTGAATCAAGCTTTAATTGATGAGATTTCAGGCAAACTACAAAAGGTTTAAAATACATACGTATATTAGACGAATTTATATTTACTGGCCATTTTTAGGGAAAAAGGATCAGTCTTATTTAGTTCAACAAAATAGTGCAGGATCAAGGAGGAGCTTCTTGATGTCCTATAAAACCAAGTACATCCAAGAAAATTCTCCTGATGATAAAACCAGTGTTTAAAATCACTCTAAGTACGTGTGGGTCTATATCTTCTAAGTCCTCAGAATGCAGTTGTGGGAGCTGCCATCTTGTGGCACACAAGGGACAGTATAGTAGTAAATGTTCCAAGGGACAGTAGAGTAATAAATGCTTCGAAGTGGCTACCTTGGGAAGTGGCTTTAATGAGCACTGCTTAAAAAGTTGGGCCCTTGTTCTGATCAGAAAGACACTTCTTCAAACCTAGAATACTCGACTATGATTATCTGTCTACTAAATGATTTACCATCATGGAATAATACTTAAATGACATTTATGTTGTCTGAAAGAGATAGATACAGGTATCTTTTTACAAGGGTGCTGATTCCCTTTAGAGAACTCACTATTACCTTTTCTAATTCTAATTACCTCCCAGAGATGCTGTTTCTTCAAACAATCATAACACCTAATAAAGACAGTATGAGGCCAACTGAAAAAAAAAAAAAAAAAGAAAGAAACTTCTGCAAGAGGCTGCTAGCAATACAATCTGCTGTTTGCTCAGCTCTCTCACTCGATCTGTGGGAAATGCTTCTAGTCACGTTGGGATGAAATGATAAACCCGTAGTGGAGAGTATAGAAAGATGTTTGTAAATTAGCTAACAGGAGACTATTCCATAATGTCTTTGAAAATCTACCATGTTTTAACTTGGTAAGGTTTAGATTGTTAAACCTAAATGACTATGTATTTTCATGCGTGTTCTCAGGTATACGTGTGTGTGCCTGTATATGTGTGTTTGTTTATATATATGTACACACACACACACTCAGATATGTATACACACATATATATAGAGAGTCATTCCTTGATGTCCATGAGGGATTGGTTCCAGGACCTGCTGTAGATAATGAGCATCTGCAGATGTTCAAGTTCCTCATGTAACTAACCTGGACAACATGGCGATACTCTGTCTCTACAAAAAATTTTAAAAATTAGCCTGGTGTAGTAGCACACATCTGTGGTTCCAGCTACTCTGGAGGCTGAGACATGACAATCCCTTGAGCCCAGGAGGTTGAGGCTACAGTGAGCTGCGATGGGGCCACTGCTCTTCAGTCTGGGAAACAGAAGAAAAACCCTGTCTTAATATATATAATACATTCTATATTTCTTATAATATCTAATACAGGGCCTACACATCACTTCTTTGTGTGGTTTTCTTGTTTTTTGAAAATTTGTGGAATTTTTTTATAGTTTTGATCCACAGTTGGTTGAATCTACGGATGCAGAACCCACAGTTATGGAGGGCTGACTATACGTATATATATTACATATATATCTCACAAAAAATGTTGTACTTGAAATGACCCTAAAACAGAGATAAACATTAATGTATCCAGATGTTCAGCCCCTTATCTAGGTTGTTCTATAGTATGTGCAATGATAATCCAGCCTTCTGAGGATATGTCAATGCTTTTGAAATCCTATTGAATCACTGAAGAAAAAAATAAATGACATTCCATAATATATAAATGTTCACTGTAGTTTGAGCAATGGTACCCAGGATTTTGAGCGAATTAAAATTTCATCTACTCATCACACTCACAGAAATTTCCTGAATCTGCCTTGATTTTTTCGAAAGGGTCTTGGGTCTTGCCATTTTCCAAAGGTAGTTATGTTGCATCTGAGTATTGGATGCATGGTCCCCTGATGTCCTGCTCTGGCCTCAAGACTTTCCTCCCCTGTCTTAGGGAATATTTTTGACTTTGTCTATAGTCCACAGTGAGGAATACATCAACTGCTAGGAATAAACATTTAATCCTATAACAAACTGACATCACCCAGCTGTGTAAGCAAAATTTATAGGCACAGAGTCAAGTAAATTATCATGAGTTGTATTTTATATGCATATGCATAAATGCACATATTTGCATATATGCATATGCGTGCGTGTGTGTGTGTGTGTGTGTGTGTGTATTCGCTCCAGTCAGGCAATTCCTCTATTTATCATGGCTTCTTTTAACACCTGATGGATGATTTCTCATGGAAGACGTTTTCAATGTTATTCAGATATCATTGTTATCTAGTTACCTACTGAGATAACGTTGAGGTCCATACACATATTTTTTTTAAAAAGTTGGTTTATTGTTTTTTCCAAGTAAAGAAAGATGTCATTTCGCACATGTCATTTCTTCAGGCTTATTCAGAGTGGGGGAAGAGTTCTGTTTGCCTTAGAAAAAAAGTAAGGAAAAATCTATGACTCTGGCTTTTTTCTTTTTTTTCCCCTCAACCCTGCTTTCTCAACCAAAAGGAGCATGTGGTAAAGTGCTTGTGGCACAGACACTGGCCTATTCTTTTTGTGGAAAAAGGCGCTGCTGTTTTACGGTGGCCTGGAGGCTGGGCGTGGTTCCCTGCCAGGGGCTGCGTTCTAATGGCTTCTCCAAGCAAGAGGCAGGAACTGCAGAGTCGCGTGGACTGACTCTGTTCACCATTTGTTTGCTCTCCAACCTGGAGCTGAGGATTTTTACTCTTTCCAACCTTCCTCTCTCCTTCCTCTTCCCCTCTCTCTTTTCCTCATAACCAGAGGCTTGGCACAAAGTTTATTTGAGATTTCCCCTTGCAGTCAATAAGCACAGTTTTCTTATATTTTTATTCAGTTAACATAATGGAGATGAGCCAGGTTATTATGTTTAAACTCACAGATTTTTAGGCTACATACAGGATCCTCATTCATCTGCTGTTGCTGTATTATTTATTGTTAATATTAGCCATATGATTTAGTGTGAAAAGTGTTTACAGCAGTGTTGGACTCTGAAACAAATCTTGGCTCTCCTATTTAAGGAACTTGCAAACTTTTCTGTGCCACTATTCCTAGATCTGCAAAATGCAAGAGTGAGATAAATGTAAGATTATGTGAGAGAGTGACCAGCTTATACTCAGCTCTCAACACATTTTTTTGTTATTTGTGTTATTACGAAAGTAATTATAAAATATATGTGATAAAAATGAAGATATCTTGTGTTTCTTTTAAAGTATTAATACATAAAATATTTACTCCATCTAAATGCACTTTTATTTCATTATAGTAAAATACTGAATAAGGATGTATTTTGGCACTAGTTAGAGAAATCAGGCTTATTTTAAATCAGATAAAATTTAGTGGTAAAGAATCATATAAATAATTTCCTAAAATGAAAGAAAAAAAGATAAGATTTGGGGAGGAGCCTAATGCCAAGCACATTATGGTTATAATTTGCAAATAGATTCTCAAGTTTAGAAATTTATTTTAAAATCTCAGAAAGTAAGAATTTGTTTCACAGGGCTAAATTCTTGGTGTTCAAAGCTTGGCCCCAGACTAGCAGTATGGGAATCACCAGGGAGCTTGTTAGAATCTCAGGCTCAAAGCAGGACCCACAAATCCGAATCTGGGTTCAAAAAGTTCCCTAGGTGATTGATATGCACATATTTAGCCATATGCACAATATTACACCTGTAGATTGACATCCTATCCACCATTACTTGAATATACCAAATGATAAGAAAAGCTCTGTCTTGAGGCAACTCGAACCATTAGTGATGATCTAATTGCTGAAAATAACTTTCATGTTTGTAAGAGAATATTTCTTGTCTAAAGGATAAAAATACTTGCTCTTCTGTAACTTCTTCTAATTTAGTTATGTTGTCCTCTGACTTCTCAACTAACAGCCACATTACCTTTCAGAAAGGTGCCAGTAAGGAATAAAGAAATCATATCTTTAATTAGTTATTTTTGTTTTATTCAAGGGATGGGCATGGTACTGCCTGGGGGCAACATATGACTAGCTGCCTCATTTTATAAATAAGGTTGTATAGAAACACAGCATACCCTTTGGTTCACACGTTGATTCTGATTGGTTTCCTGTTACGTGTAAGAGTTGAGTAGCTGCAACACACACACTGTGGCCCACAAAACCTAAAGTATTTGCTTTCTGTCCCTTTACATTAAAGAAAAAGAAAAAAAGTTTAAAAAAAAAAAAGTGGTATGGTTTGGCTGTGTCCCCACCCAAGTCTCATCTTGAATTGTAGCTCCCATAATTCCTGTGTGTCATGGGAGGGAGCCGGTAGAAGGTAATTGAATCATGGGGGACAGGTCTTTCCTGCACTATTCTTGTGATAGTGAATGAGTCTCACAAAAGTGGATGAGTTTAAAAACGGGAGTTCCTCTGCAGAAGCTCTCTTTTTGCTTGCCTCCATCCATGTAAGATGTGACTTTGCTCCTCCTTCGCCTTCTGCCATGATTGTGAGGCCTTCCCAACGATGTGGAACTGTGTGACTCAATTAAACCTTTTTCCTTTATAAATTACTCAGTCTCAGGTATGTCTTTATTAGCAACATGAGAACAAACTAATACAAAAAGTTTACTGAATCCTGGTCTCCACTAAGCATTGTTTCTTCTACAACAAATCTTTATGAAACCTCATGTGTGTCTCAGGCACTGTGCTAGAGAGAGCCTGGGATTTCAGAAATGGAAGGAGTCTACCTTCAAGAAGATCATCCTGAGCAATACTCCTACTTGTAAATATCATCTTAGAATATATAATGCCTAGCGTTAATCTTCAAATGAGATGCAATGAATATAGAATATCAATATCTTTATTAATACAGAATGTTGTAGAGAAATATCCATTCTGATATGGATTTGCTACTTTTAGTAAAATCTACTATCATCTTTGTATCTTTAGCTTGCACTGAAATTTCTGATAAGCAAAAATTCCAATTAAGAAATGTATGTGTGTGTGTACGTGTGTGTGTGTGTGCATTCATGCATGTGTGCATGTTTGCGAATCTATTTGTCAGCTCCTTTTTATTCTTTGCACAACTAGTTATTTTTTAACTAAGTACAAAGTAGTTAAATAGAAATAACCAGTGGAATAACAGAAGCCTATAAGTGGAATGAGGTTTAATGTACTCCTTGGTATTTGGACTTTGGGGGAAAATACTGCCTAAGAAATCAGTTTCCTGGCATATATAGAGATTGATGATAGCAACTCCTTTGCAAGATTTTGGAAATGAGCAGTTGAGATGACACCCACATACAAAGAACATTTGCCTGGCCCAGCAAGACCTCAATAAATAGAAGCTACGTTAATGTGTTTAGTCAATTTTTGTCTACTCTGTGATAATGGCGAATCCTGCATGCTAACTCTGTTAGTATTGTATGCCAAACTGCATGAGTTTGTCTTCCAGATACTCATTCACTTTAGTTATAAATGTTTACTAAGAAAAGGCCCAAGGACAGAATGCTGTCAAGCATATTGACTCTAGCTTTGTTCTGGGTCAGTGATTTTTTTTTTTTTTTTTGAGATGGAGTCTTGCTCTGTTGCCCAGGCTGGAGTTCAGTGGCGCCATCTCGGCTCACTGCAAGCTCCACCTCCAGGTTCACACCATTCTCCTGTGTCAGCCCCTGAGTAGCTGGGAATACAGGCGCCTGCCACCACGCCCAGCTAATTTTTTGTATTTTTTTGGTAGAGACGGGGTTTCACCATGTTAGCCAGGATGATCTCGATCTCCTGACCTAGTGATCCACCCGCCTCCACCTCCCAAAGTACTGGGATTACAGGCGTGAGCCACCGCACCTGGCTGTGATTTTTTTTTTAACCTCTTATTTTTATGTAATTGTGGGTTCACATGCAGTTGTAAGAAATCACACAGAGAGATCTCTAGACCAGTGACTCTGTTTCACACAATGGTCATATCCTACGTTGGGTATAATAGTACAGTCAAGAAACTGACAGCCATAGATCTTATTCAGGTATCACTGGGTTTACATGCATTCATTTGTGTGTGTGTGTGTTTAGCCTTATGTGCTTTTATCACATTTGTAGATCCGTGTGATTACTCCCACAATAAAGATATGGGACTCTTTCATCCTGTACTGACTTTTATGTAGTCACATTCACATCCCTACCACCCCCACCTTCTAACTTCTAACAACCACTAATCTGTCTTCCATTTCTATCATTTTGTTATTTCAAAAATGTTACAGAAATGGAATTACACCCTATGTAACTTTTTAAAGCTAACTTTTCAGTCAGTGTAGTTGCTTGAGTTCCATCTCAGATGTTATGTGAATCAATAGTTCAGTTCTTTTTATTGCTGAGTTAGGCTACTTATTTTAAAACATTTTTTCTCTTATTTAGAAACTCCATGTCTTAGTGGCACCCATCTGGCTGATGCTGGATAGAGGTTATGAGCCCACCTGAATTGTCTCCTCCTGCCCCTGTTCAGGAGCATGGGGAGATAGCACAGGAGAAAAACAACTGCTCCAGCCTAATTAGGATATATTTTAGCTTTATATATTTTTCCTGGGGAGGGAGACTGCAAGGAGTCATGAGAGAAGCCCTGAAATTACTCAGTGATGCTTAGCAACTTTTCCAGCATGATGGATGCAACAAACGACTGAATTTTAGGGAGGCTCCATAATTTCATCTATTCACTGGTAGAAATAATTCCTACCATATAAGGCTAGAAGGATCAGAGAAAAAATGTATGCATTTTATTGGTTCACTGGCTACAATTTTATTGGTTCACTGGCTAAAATTTGCAGAAGTGTGGCTAGCAATACACATGCAATAGTATCATCTTTTCAGGAAAGATATTTGCTTATACCTTAGCTTGCTGTAAGATCCATGTCAGGTCCCTTACTGGAGGGGGATTTTCCTTTTTATGGGCGCCAGGGTGATAGCCTGCTATTCTTTCTCTTTTTACCTGCTTAAACCTATTCCTGTCTCTCTACTTTTCTCCCTTAAGAACTGGCTATGAAGACATAGTTTGTCATAGTACCCAAAGAAGTACATAAGAACTCATGTTGTCTCAACGCTTGTAATTTAATGACAATCCCGTCTTCGAAATAGTCAGAGATTAAACCAGCAAGAGCAGCTGCAAACTTGGGATAGCTTTATGTTTACAGACTCTCATTTCATTGCGTTATTGATCCTGGTTTATGCTTCTTGAGTCCTTTCTGGGGCTACAAATATAAGGCCTGCTAGATTTGTCATCCCCAGTTTTTTCATTTTCTCTGATGATAGGATTTGCTGCATTGAGTACCCATCTATTTAAAGAAAGCTAGAGCTGGATAGTAGTTAAGGCAATTAAAACAGATTTTATTCAAGTACTATAACAATAGGGGAAAGGAGACCTCATTCCAAATACAGCAGACAAGTTAGGATTTACAGCCAATGGTCAGGCTGGGCGAAGGCGATGGATATAAAATTACTAAGAGGAGGCATCCAAGGTGGCAGTAATTCTTTCTTTCTTTCTTTCTCTTTTTTTTTTTTTTTTCTTTTTTTTTTTGAGACGGAGTATCGGGTGGCGCCATCTCGGCTCACTACAAGCTCCGCCTCCCGGGTTCCCGCCATTCCCCTGCCTCAGCCTCCTGAGTAGCCAGGACTACAGGTGCCGCCACCACACCTGGCTAATTTTTGTACTTTTAGTAGAGACGGGGTTTCACCGTGTTAGCCAGGACGGTCTGGATCTCCTAACCTCGTGATCCGCCCACCTCGGCCTCCCAGGTAATTCTCGTTAAACTGACGTAACAGGATTCTTGCTGAAGGCGAATCATGGTGATCAGATATCAAGGATGGGAAATTCTCTCTAAGCTGACTTGGCAGGATTCGCACTAAAATGGGACTCTACAGGCCAAACAGGCCTAGTGGAGAAGTGGGCTTAGAGGGATGAGCAAAACTTTGGCCAAGGAAAGGGTCTTTGTCACATCCTAACTTGATCGTACCCCTGGTCAGAAACAAACCCGAACATTAAATTAGAAAAATTAACAGTCAACCTCTTGTCCTGGGTGGTTAATTTATATTTCTAAGGGTCTTCAGAATGAGTGGCACAAATCTTAAAGTGATAGTGTTGTGAATGTAGATTTCGCCAGCTCACACCACTTTGAACCAAAAGTTTATTGACTTGGATTTAAAAAGAATGGGCTTATAAAATTGTGTAATATTGTGATACTGAGTATACCTTTTACTAACCAAAATCATGAAAACTTATTTTATATGTATAATTTTTGTTTGTTTGTTTGAGACGGAGTCTCGCCCTGTCACTCAGGCTGGAGTGCAATGGCACAATCTCGGTTCACTGCAACCTCTGCCTCTTGGGTTCAAATGATTCTCCTGCCTCAGCCTCCCAAGTAGCTAGGATTATAGGTGCCCACCACCATGCCCAGCTAATTTTTGTATTTGTAGTAGAGACGGAGTTTCACCATGTTGGCCAGGCTGGTCTCGAACTCCTGACCTTGTGATCCCCCAGCCTTGGCCTCCCAAATTGCTGGGATTACAGGCATGAGCCACCGTGCCCGGCTTTATATGTATAATATTAAAAGTGACTAAGGGAACACATTGTAAGTATTTGGCTAAACAGATTTCTTTGAAGTTATTATTTATTAAATTATTATACGCATCTGGCTATCAGGGCATTATTGTATTCTAAAATTTCCATATTCATAAGCATTGAGTTTTGAATTGCGCTACTATGTAGCAAATAAATTACATTTATTATCTCACAAATCTTCACAAGAATCAAATTATGTAGATGTCATCCCCATTTTGTTTTTCATCAATGTTACTACATAAAACTGGCAATCAAATCCAGGCCTACTGGCCCCTCAAGATAGTGATCTTATTTCCCTGCCATAGATTGGGCAGTTGGTCCTCACTCCTCACTCCTCTCTCCTCAGTGTCGAAAACACAGGCTTATTGTGGGCAGAACTTGCTTATTTTTCTCATGACTTGAGATAGCACTGTGAGTTGTTTTGGTCAATGGCATGTGAGTCATTGTAACAGTGTGTCAATTTTCAGCCTAGATTTTACGAGGCCTTGTGTCTTATGCTTGTTGTGTTAAATCTCTGCCATCCTGGCTACCGATCCAGTATATGAAGTGTGAGAGACCCAGCTGACCTCTAGATCTACAGAGAAAAGTAGAGGTGTCCATTGCCACAACCTGAAGGAGAACAGCTCAGCCAAAGCCTGACCAGATCATCCCCATTCCAGCTGGTCTGCGTATAGATGAGAAATATGAGATTTTTGTAGTTATTTGTTATAATGCAACAACAGCTGAAACAACAGCTATCTTTCCAGAGAAACGGTCACTTTTTCTATATAGAGAGAGATACTTATTTTAAGGAACAGGCTCATACAATTGAGGGAGGGGTGGCATGTTCAAAATCCATAAGGTAGGCTTGCAGGCTGGAAACCCAGGCAGGATTTTATATGCTACAGTCTTAAGACAGAATCTCTTCTCCTCCAGGAAACCTCACTTTTTGCCTTTTATGTCTTCAACTGATTAGATGAGGCCCATCCATGTTATTGAGGAAAATCTTTATTTAACTGATGATAAATGTCATTCATATACAGCAAATGCTTTCACAGCAACATCTGGATTAGTGTTTCACTAGACAGTTAAGCCAAGTTGGTGCATATAGTTAAATACCATGGCAGTACCTGTATACATCCTCAACTGGAGGTGCAAATTTAACCAAAGAAAATGAAAGAAAATGCCAAATGAGTAAGCGAATGAGAGGATATTTCTATGCTGAGCTTTGTAAATGAATTATGGGAAAAAAATATTTCCACCAAAGGGATGATTATAGAAGCAGGGATAAATTAAAACGAGTTTAATAGATTGAATGCTACTGAAGAGTTGAGGCTAAGAACCTGAGATAAAACAGTAGATTCATTAGTTTGAAAAATTTTGAGGAATAAAGCGAGTAGACAAAATATGAATACAGGAAATAGTTACTCAAAAAGATTTGGATGATATCTGCGGGTGAAATAAATGATAACTTCAGTTTTTTTTCCATTGTTTTTATTAGTGATATGTAGGATGGATGAATGGTCAAATGAAGATTGGAATTAAGGATGTAGGGATGAGAAAAAAAGTATGTAAAAGTGGGCAGGGAGTCCATAGTTCATATACTAGGTCAGCATCAATGATTACAAGTACAATCCTGCTCCCAGGAACTCCCATCATCTCTGCAATGGCTCATTCCTGAGAAACTAGAACTGCAACAGAAACTAGATTTCTATTTTCCAGGGGTTTTCTATTTTCCAAGGGTTTGGAGGTAGGTCTTAGAATAGTGCTGTTATCTGTTATCTTTATAGTGTTTAGTCACTTGTCATTTTCTATAATTCTTTTGATTCCTCACACAAATAGTGTTCTGACAGTCCCATTGCTCAGTTATGTGATGTAAAATCCCTATTTCTAGTGGGTGAACATTTTGTTACTTTGCATTCTGATTCCAGATACTAAGTGATTTCCTTCACCTAACAGCACATATTATTTATATGCTTACTTAAATGGATAAACACAATATTTCAGTCTCTACTCCATGCTGTTCATTGTTGTCAGAGATTTTTGGTGTTTAAAAAAATAAGCGTTTTTTTTCTTCTATCATGGGACTTATAGACTAAGTAAGTCAACATTGTCATTTAAGTCAAAAAATAAGGGAAGTTTTCAACCCTGTTATGTATATTAAATTTCTCATCCAAATTGGTATATTATGGGATATGATAACGTATTTTGCATTTTTTACAGTGCCTTTCCAATCCCCTTCACCACTTGTTACAACAAAACTCTCTAAGATATTGCCTCATTTTTACTGTCTAGTATGTTTTATTGGGATTTTATTAGTTTTCATGGCAAAACACGTCATTACATTGCCATGGTACTTGTGTTTATGTGCCACATTGAGTAAACTGTGGTACCCAGTTATTTAGCCAAATGCCAGTTTGGATGCTGTTGTGAAGGCATTTTCTTATACATGATTAATATTTAAATGGCCTTTGAGTAAAGCAAATTACCCTCAGAAGTGTGGGTCTCATTCAACCAATAGTTGAAGGTCTTGAAAGAGAAGAAAAGACTGAGTTCTCTTGGAGAGGCAGGAATTCTGTCTTTAGATTACCTAAGGACTCAGGACAGCAATAGACAAATTTTGAACTTGTCAGCTTCCATAGTCATGTGAGCAAATACCTTTAAATCTCAATCATTCTCTCTCTCTCTCCGTCTCTCTTTCTTTTCCTCCCTCTCTCCCTGCCTTCCTTCCTCCCTCTCTCTCTTTCATATATGAAAGAAACACACAGGCACACACCCTGTTGGTCCTGTTTCTCTGGAGAACCCTGGTGAACACAAATGCTCTTAAACAAAAACACTTTTTATTCTATCAAAAGACTTTTACTTACACTAGTACTCACACAAAAGACTTTTAAAATTACTCTTTTAATTTCTGTAATAATAATCGGGATGATTGCAATAAATATTAGTGGAACAAAAGTCTATTTAATTTTATCTTTCTGTAAAACTCATTTAAAAAATACCTAAAGCATACAGGGGAAAAAAAAAAAAAAAAGAAAACCCTTTCCGATTTAGTGTATAGGAAAACTCCCAAATTTCTCACATTAGATTGTAATTATCAAGTGTAAGAAAATTTGGGCCAAATGTAGAGAGGTTACCTAGAACTGATCCAAGCCTAAGAGTAAAAGACTAGAATTTCTATGAATTGAAAAATTGTTTTTATTTCTTCTTAGCATCTGAACCTCCTCCTAGATTCAAGAAGGAACTCCCCATTTCATATATCTCCCTGGATGCCAAAGATTGACTTTCACTGTGGAAGTCAAATACAAAATAAAATCAAATAAGAAAATTAAGTAAAACAAAAGAGGTACTCGTTTCTGAACACACACACACACACACACACACACACACACACACACACACACCCTTACGCACTACTCTTTGCAGTTAAACATGGCCAATTAAACAAATATGACCCAGATTTAAAATAGAGAGTTGGATTACACAGAAGCCCTGCCTAGCCAAAATGACAGGGAAACAATTCCCAGTTCAGAGACTACCATGGCCATGTTGCTGAAAATGGAATGCAGTGACCAATGACCAGAGCCTGGCCAAGAGTCGGAAAGAGATGAGCGACAATATCCGGGTTTGGCTGTAGTGGTGATGATGTCCTTCCCTGAACTGACTCTGTGGCACCATTTTGCCTGATCTCTCTGATTCCTGCCTGTTTTCTCAGTATGTTCACCACCAGACTTCTCAGTACTTTTGTGAGCTAATCAATATTCTTTCAACAAATTTCTTTTCTGCCAAGTTAATTTTGCTAATAGCTTGACACATTCCCATTAATGGTGGCAAAAAGAAAAAGAATTCTCAATGTAACAACTATTATTTTATGTCATTATTGAAGTACTACTCAATACATCAAACAAACAAAACGCTATTATCGTAGGAAAGTTTGAAAGGCCGGGTATTAGCAGGGACTAGAGGGTAGGAGTCATGGAAATTTATTGTTTAATGAGTAGTTTTCATTTTGCAAGATGAAAAGGGTTCTGAAGGTTGGCTGAGCAACCGTGTGAATGTGCTTAACACTACTTAAAACTTAAAATTGGTTAAGCTGGTGTGTTCTGTTATGTGTATTTTACCACAATTTTAAATGAATGAATGAATGAATGAATAAATACATGGAAGTTTGAAGAATCAAATTATTATTATTTGTCAATATACTTTTTTCCTAGAACCAATGGTGGTCAACTAAAAATATGAATAACATAATCCCACAAAATCAGAGGGACAAGATTTAATATTAAAAGAGAAGCTATTCATTCTGCAAAAAGTAATTGCCTAGATAATATAATGGAAGAAAAGTATCACAATAATCAAGAACTTTAAATACCTGTTGAATATATTAAACTCATAAGTAATACTTGAGCAAAGCCAAAGAGAGACCTCTGAGATAGATGATTCACGATGATAAAGATAACAATGAATAAATTATCCTGTGAATTTGGCATAATCACAAATGAGCCACCAGTAAACATATTTCCTTCTAGAGTTTGAGAAAATACCATGAACATTTATTTAGAAACATAAACATGCAAGATAAATTTTTTAAAAAGAGATGTAATAATAAGGTATGAGTAGGCAATATATATATATATATTACTCTTTTAATTATTGATTAATTTAATATTAATTAAGGTATGAGTAGGCTATATATTACTCTTTTAATTATTGATTAATTTAATTATTTTAATTATTACTCTTTTAATTATTACTCTTTTAATAATTTAATTTTAATTAATGAACCAATATTGATATTTGTAGTTATATATAATATAACTACAAAGCTATGATAATTAAAACAAGTTACAATAGTACAGGTATAAACCAGTTAAAAATAAAAGGAAATAGATTGACCAGAATAAAAAGCAGATATTTAGTATGTAGGAAAGACAATATTTAAAATAGTGAGGAGAGAATATATCATCATGTAAATACTGCTGGGGTATGAAACTAGCCATTTCAGTAATTTCAAAATGGATCAAATATTTACCTGTAAAATATGAGACCACAAAATTACTAAATGAAAAAAAGACATAAAAGAAGTATTGATAGCAGCTTTCTTTCCAGTGCCATCATAATTTTTTTTTTTTTTTTTTTTTTTTTTTAGTTTACATCTTCCACCCTTCAAAGTATCTGTATATAGGAGCTCTTTTCTTTGTTTGCTATTTATCTGTCAAGTTACCTGTGCAAATCCTCTCTTCTGTGCTTGGCTTTGGGATACTAAACCTGAACTTTATGTACTTACTGAACCTTATTTTCTTGCTGAACCTTATTTACTTGCTGGATCTAATTTCAGCCTTGGTGGGGTCACTCTTGAAATTGGCCAGTAGGGGTCACTAGAGGAAGAAAATGGAGAGGGACAGCTGGAGGAGGAACAACTGGAGATGCTCATTCCTATTTGTTTTCTGTTTCAATTTTTGCATCCTGTTCCTATTAGCATCACTCCAGGAACATTTTTTTCACCCTGACAGTCGCTGTTCCAATGCAACGTTTGTGGGTCTTTCCAGCATTCACAGACACTCTTCATTGTTTCCTCTCGGAGACACACGCCCCACCAGCCTAACAATGTCCTTTTCTCAAAGGTCTGACTTCCACCTCTCTAGGGCTCTTTCCTCAAATTTCTAAGTTTTAATAATTTTCAGTGCTTCTTTTTGCCTACCCAAACCCAGTCCTAAGGGCTATAGCTTCTTTCAACAGTTGCTATCTCTGAAATACTTTTGAAATTTTTACCTTTCCAATTCTTTACTACCTAATGAAGAGCACTTATACTAAATTTCCTTGTTAAAATAAATGAGGTATATATATCAAAACGTCATGTGAACACTATAAAAATATACAACCTGTCATTTGTCAATTAAAACGCTAAATGAAAAAAATAACTAATGCAGCTTTTTTGTCCTAAGCAGTACAAACTTATTTTTTTTTTTCAATGTATATTTTACAAGATTAAGGCTTATCTTTCACTCTAAAAAGTATTTTGGTTCTGCTTAGTATAATGTGTGTTTCATCTACATTGGACATTCTCTGTCACTAACGTGGGGACAGGAAAAGGAAGGTGTTGGGGGCGGTTCCTAGAAATATCTGAATCTTCATTGCAATGACTGTTAACTTCAGCCAAATGCAACAATGTCTCCAAAATAATTTCTAAGAGAAATTTTCGTAGAAACTTTATGAAAAAGAAAATAAACACTGCTTTTAAAAATATTCACAGCACACTATATGAGGGGTAGAGAAAATCTATATGTTTAATAGCAAAATAGTTAGTTTACGCCCAAAAGTATATAAAATGGTATAATTAATATGTAGGATATGCAGGTATACCTACACATGTAAGTCTTAGACATGTTTAAGAGAAAAGGCTCTGCCCTGGATTGTTTTCATTTTTAATTGTTGAGGTCTGCCTGTGTGAGCTCATTGGTGATGTAGGAGTTTGGAATACCTTTCCCTGCAGCTTACATATGCCTCTTCCAGACCGGCTTCTGCCTGATCTCGGGAGTACCACTTTCATCCCATGATGAATTACTACTGGGTCTGTTCAATCTCATGGCATGATTAGTGTAATAATACACACCTCATATTGGGTCTCTACATGTACCAGTAGCATAACAAAAGCTGCTTTTCAAATGGTGCCTAGTTTCAACTGTATATGGTCTTCCTGTAGAATGCTAGGAGCCTGTATTTTTCTCTCTTCACAAGGCATCTTTCTTATTTCCAGAAAAATTGAAACTGCCAGATTGAAACTGCCAGATGATACAACAGGTTTCCAGGGCCCCTTGCACATCACAAACTGTGAGCCTTTTCCTGCTCTGGTCCACTCAAAGCTGTCAGCCTTCCACTGCTGTCTATAAAATACTTAGAGCAGGCTGGGTGCAGCGGCTCACCCCTGTAATCCCAGCACTTTGGGAGGCCGAGGCGGGTGGATCACGAGGTCAGGAAATCGAGACCATCCTGGCTAACACGGTGAAACCCCATCTCTACTAAAAATACAAAAAAGTAGCCGGGCGCGGTGGCCTGTGCCTGTAATCCCAGCTACTCAGGAGGCTGAGGCAGGAGAATCGCTTGAACCCCAGAGGTGGAGGTTACAGTGAGCCGAGGTCACATCATTGCAATCCAGCCTGGGTGACAGAGTGAGACTCCATCTCCAAAACAAAAAAGAAAGATTCATTTCTGATTTACCTGGGTATTTACCAAAGCATTTAGAATGTACTTTGTTGCACATGGTAGAGGCTTAATCAGAATTACTGATTAATCTTAGACATTATCCTAACCAAACATCTCACTGAACAGCCGTGAATTGCTCTATAAATACTGTATATAAAATGAGAGACCATATAGTAGATGTATCAACACAGATAGTGCATTAAACAAATGTATAATAATGTTGCACAAGCTGCGAAAAAAAAAAAAACTTAGCTTTTTTTAGTGAAACCACACGTATAAATTATTTTTTAAAAAAAGCTTTTAATTTTAAAATCAGTTTAGATTTACAGAAAGGTTATGAGATATTACAGAGAATTCTGATACACCTCACACTCAGTTTCCCCTTTTATAACAAACTGCATTAGTATTTATATTCGTGATAATTAATGAACCAATATTGATTCATGATCTGTAACGGTTTCTAAGATTTTTGTTGTTTCTGTTGACCTTTATAGTTCATAGAGTACCAGGCAGGTATTTCGCAGAATGTCATAGGAATACATTTTTGATGTGCTTAAACATAAAAACGGGATGACCCAAGTCACCCTTTTCGTCCATCTTCACCTTCCCAGAGTGGGATTTTCCGATTTGACTTTGGCTGTGCTAATGCTTCTGGAAGTGGTCACAGTGAATAATGAAATAAAAACAAAACAGCTGTTACGTTGGCTTTTGCAGTCAACGAAAGCAGCTAGACTGTAGAAAAGCAAGAAACTTTAAATGTTGTATTCTCCAGCACAGTTGATGATCAATAATTGTCTGCTGATTTCATAAAGCAACATCCCTTTCCTGAACTCTCCATTTTAAAGTCAAAAGGCTATTCAAATTCTTACTTAGAGGAAACTTCCCCCCTTGTTTGCTGACAGTTATAAAGTGGAAACATTTTGCAATGTTTACACAACTAGCATTGCTTGTAAATCATTTTCTGTATAAAATGATTACTTAATATGCTCACATTTTGCAGAAACAATTTCAATCCCTTTCTCTCATTTTTCCAAACACCTTCTTACAGTATGTTTATTGGCATACCACATTTAGTCATTGCGAACATCTTTCATTTAATTAGCTTCCTTGTAAGCAATTTTTAAATCTTACAGTGTGTCAGATGAAGAACAATATGTTTTTAGAGTGCTAGTTTTATCACATGAAATTCCAGGTGAAGTTTGGTAGTGGAAACCTACCACTCACAGGCCTTTCTCTCCAGGATACAGAGGTGTTTGCAAATGATAAATACATACTGTGGTATTTACAGATAAATAATCAATACCAAATGGATGTCATGGTGGAAGATGTATTCATGATATTTACACCCTGAATTCTGTTGCTCTCTCTGGCAATAAATGGGTTGGAGACTGTGATGGAACATCATACCTTCCACCTAGGTTTGAAATAATTAAGCTGGCCCACAGCCTGGAATTTGCCCATCCACTCATGGTGAAGAAGCTGGAGAGGATGACCCCAGTGGAACACATTCAGCTTATCCTACCTACTGCAGAGAGTACCTAGCCCGGCAGTGCCCTTTTGCACCTGTGGGCATGACGTGTATGAGCAAGGGCAGTTTTTACCTTAACCCTGTCCATCAAAACTGGTAGCCCCATTCCAGCACCACCACACACAACACAGTCCATAGTTAATACCATTCCCCAGGTTTTACAATGCTCAGCCTGCAGAATCATATGCAGAATCTTGAGTTGTATAGTAATTTACCCATGAATATCCAAGAAGTCTACTCAAGAACACAAGTCTATATACAAAGACTTATAATAGTTGGATATTCCATAAAAGTTATTTATACCAATAAAATCACGTAAATAAATTTGAAATTTTAGATGAAATAAGGAGGTGCCAAGAAAACCATAACTTACCAAAAGTGGCAAGAGAATGAGTAAAACAGCAGAAAAGTACTCAATAAAGTTTTATTCTATTTATTGTAAACCTAATAAATTTAGAATAGAACATTTTTAATTTGACATATGGTATTTAAAAATAAACTAGTACAGGCCAGGGACAGTGGTTCATGTCTGTAATCCCAAGGATTGCTAGAGCCCAGGAGTTTGAGACCAGCCTAGACAACATGGAACTCCCTCTCTACAAAAAACTAAAAAAAGAAAAAAAGAAAATTAGTCAGGTGAGGTGGTGCATGCCTGTAGTCCCAGCTACTCAGGAGGCTCATGTGGGAGGACCACTTGGGGCTAGGGCGATGAAGCTACAGTGAGTATGATGACGCCACTGCACTCCAGCCTGGGCAAAAGAGCAAGACTCTATCTTAGACAAAAGTACAAATAACGACCAGGCGCAGTGGCTCACGCCTGTAATCCTAGCACTTTGGGAGGCTGAGGTGGGCGGATCATGAGATCAGGAGTTTGAGACCAGCCTGGCCAATATGGTGAAACTCCATCTCTATGAATAATACAAAAATTAGCCGGGCATGGTGGCGTGCACCTCTAGTCCCAATTACTCGGGAGGCTGAGGCAGGAGAATTGCTTGAACCCGGGAGGCAGAGGTTGCAGTGAGCCAAGATCGTACCACTGCACTCCAGTGTGGCCACAGAGTGAGACTCTGTCTCAAAAAAAAAAAAAAAAAAAAAAAAAAGAGAAAAGTACAAATATCATACTTACAATGGAAATATTGTAAACTTTATCAAATTAGAAATGATCTTAGGATGTCTGCTTTAATAACTTGTTTACAAGATTGTATTGAAAGCACTATTCAAGGTAAAGAAGAAAGAAAAAATGAAGTTAGAAACATGGAAAAATGAAAAAAGCTGTCACTCTTATAGGCAAATACAGTTTTAACTAGAAAATCTAAAACAACCCAGAGATTATTAGAATTAGTAAGTAAGGTTAGCTCTATTGGATACAAGAGTAATAAGCAAACATCAATTACATATATCTTTTGAAGGATTATAATGATTGCCTTAACCAATTAAACTATTATTCTATGGAATAAGAAAGATACTCTCCCCAAACATAGTTTGAGGGAAAAAAATCCCAGACACAAAACTGTTTAGTAGAGTATTATTTCATTTGCATACATTTGAAAACATTCAAAACTAATATAATAACATAAAAAGTTAAGAAAAATGGTCATATTGCCAGAAGTGGGGAGCAGGGATACTGATAGAAAAGCCTGAAGAGGTTTTGGTGATGCTGGTAACAGTTTTTTGTTCTGGGTGATTGACATACACATATATTATATTCACTTTGGAAAATCTTCCCAGTCGAGCATTTATGATTTGGGCAGTTTCTGAGTTTATATTAAACTTTTTATAAACATCTTCTTAAAACGATTTATAAATACACACACACACACACACCACGTCTCAGCCCTCTTATTCCTGTCTCCTCTGTCTGCTTAGGCACATGACCACTATTTTCTCGTCTTAATATATTAGCTAAAGTGATCTTACTAAACCATAAATCAGAGCATCTTTCTCCACTATTCAAACAATCAATTGAATTTATCCTGCCACACAAATTTCTTACTCTGAGCCAGAAGTTCTTCCAAGATCTGTCCCCTCTTCTCTCTGCATTTATCACTTGCAACACTGGCCTCATAGCTTTCCCTCAAATCCATTTACTATTCCTCCACCGTCTGCAGTTTTTTCCCCTACGATTCTCTTTAAGTTTTGTTTGTTTGTTTGTTTTGTTTTTTGACACAGTCTTGTTCTGTCACCGAGGCTGGAGTGCAGTGGTGGGATCTCGGCTCACTGCAACCTCCGCCTCCCAGGTTCAAGGGATTGTCCCACCTCAGCCTCCCAAGTAGCTGGGATTACGGCAAGTGCCCCCATGCCCAGCTAATTTTTGTGTTTTTAGTAGAGACGGGGTTTCACCATGTTGGCCAGGCTGGTCTCGCACTCCGGACCTCAGGTGATCCGCCTGGCTCCGCTTCCCAAAATGCTGGGATTACAGGCGTGAACCACCACGCCCGGCCTCTAAGTTCATTACTTAAATTTCACCTTTACAGTGAGCCCCCATTGAAACAGAATACTAGCATGTGAAACTCACGTCTGTCTCCAAAATTTTTTTACACCCTTCACTGATCCTGTTTTCCATTTAGCATTTATAATTTGGTATCCAAAACTTACAGTGTTTATTTTCAGTCTATCCCATAAGAATGCAAGCTCTGTGAAGACAGATATTTTTCCTGTTGTGTTTTTGTTCTCCTTGTATCATAAATGCCAGCCATGTAGAAATGCTTAAAAAGCAATTGTTACATAAACAAATGAAGGAGCAGGACAAAAGATTAGACATGGGGTAATGGTATGAGTGTTTAGATGATGACTTCCAGATGTTGGGATAAAACACCTTAAATGCTGCCTCAGGTTAGAAGCATTCTAGAAACGCAGACAAGAATAAAGCCCTAGCTTAATCACTTGTATACTTTATACTGTTAAAGAAATAAGCAAGTGAAATGGTTTGTCCATAGCTTGATAGTTGCATTAACTAGGAGGGAGCTTCTGAAGAAGGAATTCTATGGCTTAATTTCACCCTTTAATAATAAAATGGGGATAATATCCCCACTAAAAAAAATCTGGGATTCTAATCGGCTGAACCTGTTTTGAACTTTAAATTGAAATACTCCCCTAAAAAAGAAAAAAACACCTAACAAAATTGCCCTACCTTAGAAGTCTATTTTTGAAGCTAAATACTCTTTTCACACATATGACAAAATCCCAAAGTAATTGAGTCACTAGAGAGATTTTTAGTATTAAAATGATATTTTTCCAGACTCCTACATGCAATTTTGACAAGAACTGATAATATAGCTTGAAAAGTTATTTGCTAAGCAAAATCTTTTGAGAGTGGTAATTTGGATAGGACTGAAGCAGAATTAAGTCGCAACAGGAGTTAGGGAAAATGTGCCAAATAATATGAGATTTACTGGAATTTGGTTAGGGAGTAGCTGAGAAGCTTGTCTGATTCATTTCCAGTTATAAAAAGGATTTTTACATTGCCCTTTCATGCAGACTTAACTTCAAAGACTTTGTTAGCAACTGTCACTGGGAAGGTGTGGGAGAGACACTTGTTCACAAAGTAGTATTCAAGAGCGTGAACCCCCTCACCATTTCATAACAATTAATTAAATTGTTAGAACAGGAACTTGGCCTCTGTCTGAATATTTTAAATGTAAAACATTCCTTAGAGCAGTAGTTCTCAGTCCAATGTGCACAGTCAGGGAGTTTTAAAAACTAGCTGATGGCCAGGGCCTTATTTCCGTATTCTAACTTTATATTTTTACAGAAGGAGGGTCCAGGTATCAGAATGTTTTAAAGTTGTTTTAAAATTTTTAAACTAAAAATTCTTATTTATTTTTTTATTTTCAAATTTTAAAGTTCTTCAGAGTTTAAAGAAGCACCAGGGATTGAAATCACTGTTTATGTGAGTTGTGATTTCATTGTGGAATAAAATATTTGAAACACTTTCATTATTAAAGCCAATTGTGGTTAGTGCACCTGTATTGTAAAGAGTAAAAATGGAATAATAAATCTGTTACGTTTCAATATAAAATTCTCGAGAATCTATTTTTTTGAACATGTTGGTAATGTCATTATGCAAGTTCTGACAGTTTCTGTTTATTGACTTTTTCCATATACTTGTCCCCTAAAAGAGCAGATACAAACTTTTTCAAGGAGAAAAGGAGGATAATTTGTTTCCGTAAGAGTCTGAGGCATTTCCTTTTTTCTTGTATCATTAGTCATTCTTATTTAGCAATGGGAGCATTTTATTTACCAGAAACATTATTTGTTTCCTAGAATCTATTATAATTGATCAGGACTAGAATTTAATATAAAGCAAATTTAGTAAATGACACACAAAAAAATGACGCCATTAGGGACCAGCTAGCAACCTTGTTTTCATCAGAAATGTGGGATGTAACTAAAGACATATGTGAGGAAATGTGGTCATTTTGGGTTGGTATCAATTACAACTACTTGAGTACCTAAGGCATTGTATTCCTGAATCATTCCTGGTAAAACGGTTCCATCCTTGTTATTAAATTTCTCGTCATGAACACATTACGCAGGGCAAACCTTTCCCTTTAGTCAATGGAAAAATCCTTTGAATAAGAGTCCTTAACACCTTTCCATGACATAAGACATTCTTCTGGAAACTCCTTATATTATGTATTCCTTTCATTTAATAACTCCTGAATGCCAGCTCTCAGATCATGTCGTTAATTAAAGTTCCAAATGCGATTTGCTCCTCTATTTGCACACATACTTATTCCTCACCTTGTGAGATGTTTTTGGGTTGTGAATCTAGTTTCTACTTCTGACTTGTATTTGGACATATAATTGCTTTCTAAAATCCCGTGAGACTGTGAATTGAAGTTACTATTTTTCTCTTCTGTGAAAGAACGGTTGGTATGTAGAAGAGAATGATATTGTTTAATTTGGAGTGTGGCCAGAATTCTGGGACTTGTGACCCAGTTTGAATAGTGTTGAAGAATTTTTTTAACTACAAATAGTCAAAGGATGTGTTACATAACTCATGAAGTGTTTTCATAACGTACTAGAGAACTAGCTTAGTGCTGAATTGAATGGGAAACTTCCAAAGACCAGGTTGTACATACACCATTCCCTAGAGGAGTTGGACTTTCATGTTGGAGTTAAGTGTGATAATTCACTACAGCTTATGGGATAATTGCTCCAGATCATATATCCTCGGTGCCTGGAGGCAACTGGGCTTGTAAGAGAGTACAGATTTTTAAAAAAGTGTGTATTTACTAGGACCTGTATGGTTAAGAAAATCAGTTTTGACCTAGACTTACAATCATAAAAATAATACCATAGACAGGAAATTAGATATTTTAGGAAAATTCAAGAAACATATTTGTGCTGTGTTAAGCCTGTACTATCTGTATCTCTATATATATTCGATACCCTAAAAATTAGGACAATATAATATATAATCAATATAATAATGACTATACCATATATATACTTTTGCAACTATTATTTTAAGTTCAGGGGAAATGTGCAGGATGTGCAGGTTTGTTACACAGGTGTAGGTGTGCCTTGGTGATTTGCTGCACAGTTCGTTCCATCATCTAGGTGTTAAGACCGGCATCCATTAGCTATTCTTCCTGATGCTCTCTCTGCCCCTATTCCCACCCTCTGACAGGCCTCAGTGTGTGTTGTCCCTGCCACCCATGTGTCCATGTGTTCTCATCATTCAGCTCCCACTTATAAGTGAAAGCATGCAAAGTTTGGTTTTCTGTTCCTGCATTAGTTTTTTGAGGATAATGGCTTCCAACACCATGCACGTTCATGCAAAGAATATGATCTCATTCTTTTCATGGCTGCATAGTGTTCCATGGTGCATTGTATCACATTTTCTTTATCGAGTCTATCATTGATGGGCATTTAGGTTGATTCCACGTCTTTGCTATTGTGAATAGTGCTCAGTGGACATACATACGCATGTGTCTTTATAACAGAATGATTTATACCCCTTTGGGTATATACTCAATAGTGAGATTGCTGGGTCAAATGGTATTTCTGCATCCAGGACGTTAAAGAATTGCCACACTATCTTCCACAATGGTTTGAACGAATGTATGCTCTTATTAACAGTGTAAAATTGTTCCTTTTCCTCTGCAACCTTGCCAGCATCTGTTGTTTCTTGACTTTTTAATAATAGCCTTTCTGATTTGTGTGAGATGATATCTAACTGTGGTTTTGATTTGCATATCTCTAATGGTCAGTGATGTTGAGCTTTTTTTCATATGTTTGCTGGCCACATGTATGTCTGTCCATATCATTTGCCCACTTTTTAATGGGGTTGTTTGTTTTTTTCTTGTACATTTGTTCAAAGTTTCCTGTAGACTCTGTATATTAGACCTTTGTCAGATAAACAGATTACAAAAATTTTCTTTCATTCTGTAGGTTGTCTGTTCACCCTGATGATAGTTTCTTTTGCTGTGCAGATGGTCTTTAGTTTAATTAGATCCTGTTTGTCAATTTTTGCATTTGTTGCAATTGCTTGTGGAGTTTTCATCATGAAATCTGTGCCCGTGCCTATTCACTGAATGTTATGGTCTAGATCTTCTTCTAGGGTTTTTATACTTTTGAGTTTCATATTTAAGTCGTTAATCATCTTTAGTCAGGCCAGGCGCGGTGGCTCAAGCCTGTAATCCCAGCACTTTGGGAGGCCGGGACGGGTGGATCACGAGCTCAGGAGATCGAGACCATCCTGGTTTAACATGGTGAAACCTCGTCTCCACTAAAAAAAATACAAAAAACTAGCCGCGCGAAGTGGCGGGCGCCTGTAGTCCCAGCTACTCGGGAGGCTGAGGCAGGAGAATGGTGTAAACCCGGGAGGCGGAGCTTGCAGTGAGCTGAGATCCAGCCACTGCACTCCAACCTGGGAAACAGAGCAAGACTCCGTCTCAAAAAAAAAAAAAAAAAAAAAAAAAAAATTAAATTAAATTAAAAAAAAATAAAAAAATCATCTTTAGTCCATTTTTGTATATGGTGTAAGGAAGGGGTGCAGTTTCAATTTTCTGCATATGGCTGGCCAGTTCTCTCAGCACCATTTATCAAATAAGAATTTTTTCCCCATTGCTGTTTCATTGGCGTATGTGTCCTTTCTTATACCAGTACTATGCTGTTTTGGTTACTGTAGCCTGGTAGTATAGTTTGAAGTTGGGTAGCAGAATGTCTCTAGCTTTGTTCTTTTTGCTTAGGATTGTCTTGGCTATTTGGGCTCTTTTATGGTTCCATATGAATTTTACAAGTTTTTTTCCTAATTCTGTGAAGAATGTCAATTGTAGTTTAATGGGAATAGCATTTAATCCATAAATTACTTTGGAGATTGTGGCCATTTTCATGATGTTGATTCTTCCTATCCATGAGCAGGGAATATTTTTCCATTTGTTTGTGTCTTCTCTGATTTCTTTGAGCAGTGGTTTGTAGTTCTCGTTGAAAAGTTCCTTCACTTCTCTTCTTAGTTGTATTACTAGGTATTTTATTCTGAATGCCAGCTCTCAGATCATGTCGTTAATTAAAGTTGTGAATGGGAAGCTTTGAATGGCAATTGTGAATGGGAGTTCATTCATGATTTCGCTCTCTGCTTGCCTGTTGTTAGTATGTAGAAATACTAACAATTTTTGCACATTGATTTTGTATCCTGAGACTTTGCTGATGTTGCTTATCAGCTTAAGAAGCTTTTGGGCTAAGACAATGGGATTTTCTACATATAGGATCATGTCATCTGCAAACAGACAGTTTGACTTCCTATCTTCCTAAATGAATTCCCTTTATTTCTTTCTCTTTCATGAATGCTCTGGCCAGAACTTCATACTATGTAAAATAGGAGTGGTAAGAGAGGGCATCCTTCTCTTGTGCCAGTTTTTAATGGAAATACTTCCAGTTTTTGCTCATTTGGTATGATATTGGTGGTTGGTTTGTCATATATAGCTCTTATTATTTTGAGGTATATTCCTTCAATATCAAGTTTATTGAGAGTTTTTAACATGAAGGAATGTTGAATTTTTCAAAGCCCTCTTCTGCATCTATTGAGATAATCATGTAGTTTTGTTTATGTGATGAATCACTTTTATTGATTTGCATATGTTGAACCAACCTTGCATCCTGGGGATGAAGCCAACTTGATCATAGTGGATAAGCTTTTTGATGTACTTCTGGATTTGGTTTGCCAGTATTTTATTGAGGATTTTTGCATTGATGTTCATCAGGAATACTGGCCAGAAGTTTTCTTTATTTTTTCTTGTGTCTCTGACAGGTTTTGGTATCAGGATGATGCTGGCCTCATAGAATGAGTTAGATAGGAGTCCCTCCTTTTCAATTTTTTGAAATAGTTTCAGTATACATGGCACCAGCTCTTCTTTGTGCCACTGGTGAATTCAGCTGTGCATTTCAGCTGTGCATCAGTCTCATCCTAGGCTTTTTTTGTTAGTTGTCTACTTATTATGGCTTCAATTTCAGAACTTATTATTGGTCTATTCAGGAATTCAGTTTCTTCCTGGTTCAATCTTCAGAGGGTGCATATGTCCAGGAATTTTTCCATTTCTTCTAGATTTTTTAGTTTATTTGCAAAGAGGTGTTTACAGTATTTTCTGATGGTTAATTTTATTTCTGTGGAGTCAGTGGTAATAGACCCCTTATCATTTATTTTTGTGTTTATTTGATTATTTTCTCTTTTCTACTTAATAGTCTAGCTAATGCTGTATCTAGTTTATTAGTTTTTTCAAAAAGTCACTCCTGCATTTATTGATTTTTTGTGTTATTTTTTATGTGTCTCTATCTCCTTTAATTCAGCTCTGATATTGGTTATTTTTTGTCTTCTGCTAGCTTTGAGGTTTATTTGCTGTTGGCACTCTAGCCTTTTATTGTTTGTCTAATTTTTTTGTTTTGTTTTGTTTTTGAGATGGAGTTTTGCTCTTGTTGCCCAGGCTGGAGTGCAATGGCATGATCTCGGCTCACTGCAACGTCTGCCTTGTGGGTTCAAGCTGTTCTCCTGCCTTGACCCCCCAAGTAGCTGAGATTACAGGCATGTGCCACCACACCCAGCAAATTTTGTATCTTTAGTAGAGATGCGGTTTCACCATGTTGATCAGGTTGGTCTCGAACTTCTGACCTCAAGTGATCCACCCGCCTCGGCCTCCCAAAGTGCTGAGATTGCAACCATCGCATCTGGCCTCTAGTGTTTTTGTTTGTGATGTTAGGTTGTTAACTTGAGATCGTTCTAGCTTTTTGATGTGGGCATTTAGTGCTATAAATTTCCCTTTTAACACTGCTTTAGCTGCATCCCAGAGATTCTGGTACAGTGATGGTTAATATTGAGTGTTAATTTGATTGGATTGAAAGATGCAAAGTATCATTCCTGGGTGTGTCTGTAAGGGTGTTGTCAAAGGAGTTTAACATTTGAGTCAGTGGATTTGGAAAGGCAGACCCACCCTCAATCTGGGTGGGCATAATGTAATCAGCTGCCAGTGTGACCAGAATAAAAGCAGGCAGAAGAACATGAAAAAGACTAGACTGGTTCTGTCTTCTGGACTTCATCTTTCTCCTGTGCCGGATACTTCCTGCCCTCAAACATCAGACTCAAAGTTCCTCATCTTTGGGACTCATACTGGCTTCTTTGCTTCTCAGCTTACAGACAGCCTATTGTGGGATCTCACCTTGTGATAATGTGAGTCAATGTTCCTTAATAAACTCACCTTTATATATACATTACTCCTATTAGTTCTGCCCCTCTAGAGAACCCTGACTAATACAGGTATGTTGTATCTTTGTTATTATTAGTTTCAAATAACTTCTTGATTTCTGTCTTAATTTCATTATTTACCTAAGAGTCATTCAGGAGCAGGTTGTTCAGTTTCTATGTTGTCGTGTGGTTTTGGGTGAATTTCTTAATCTTGAGTTCTAATTTGATTGTGCTGTGGTCTGAGAGACTATTTTATATTATTTCCATTCTTGCTTTTTCTGAAGCATGTTTTACTTCCTACTATGTGATCAATTTTAGAGTACGTGATATGTGGCAATGAGAAGCATGTATATTCTGTTGTTTTGGGGTGGAGAGTTCTGTAGATATCTATCAGATCCACTTGATCCAGAACTGAGTTCTGAATGACTTGCTAATTCTTTGTCTCAGTGATCTGTCTAATATTGTCAGTGGGGTGTTAAAGTCTCCCAATATTATTTTGTGGAAATCTAAGTCTCTTTGTATGCCTCTAATAACTTACTTTGTGAATCAGGGTGCTCCTGTATTGGGTGCCTATATATTTAAGATAGTTAGCTCTTCTTGTTGAATTGAAGCCTTTACCATTATTTAATGCCATTCTTTGTCTTTTTTGATCTTTGTTAGTTTAAAGTCTGTTTTGTTAGAAACTAGGATTGCAACTCCTGCTTTTTTCTGTTTTCCATTTGCTTGGTTAATTTGCCTCTATCCCTTTATTTTGAGCTCATGTGTGTCTTTGCACATGAGATGGGTCCTTTGAAGACAACATACCAATGGGTCTTGGCTCTTTATCCTGCTTGCCATTTGGTGTCTTCAAATTGGAGCATTCGGCCCATTTAAGGTTAATATTGTTATGTGTGAATTTGATCCTGTCATCATGATGCTAGTTGGTTATTTTGCAGACTTGTTTATGTGGTTGCTTTGTAGACCGTCACTGGTCTGTGTGCTTCAGTGTGTTTTTTAGTGGCTGGTAATGGTTTTTCCTTTCCATATTTAGTGCTTCCTGCAGGAGCTCTTACAAGGCAGGCTTGATGGTGGCAAGTTCCCTCAGCATTTGCTTGCTTGAAAAGATTCTTATTTTTTCTTCACTTATGAAGCTTAGGTTGGCTGGATATGAATTCTGATTTGAACATTTTTTCTAAGAATGTTGAATATTGACCCCCATTCTCTTCTGGTTCATAGGGTTTCTGATGATAGGTCCACTGTTAGTCTGATGGGTTTCCCTTTATAGATGACCTGTTCTTTCTCTCTGGCTGCCCATAGTATCTTTTCTTTCATTTCAACCTTGGAGAATCTGAAGATTATGTCTCTTGGGGTTGATCTTCTCGTGGAGTATCTTACTGGGGTTCTTTGGATTTCCTGAATTTGAATGTCAGCCTGTCTTGCCAGGTTGGGGAAATTCTTCTGCATGATATTTTGAAGTATGTTTTCCCACTTGGTTCTCTTCTCCCCTCTCTTTCAGGTACCCCAATCAGTCATAGGTTCAGTCATTTTACATAATTCCATGTATCTCTGAGGTTTGTTAATTCCTTTTCATTCTTTTTTTCCTTTATTCTTGTGTGCCTGCCATATTTCAGAAAGATGGTCTTCAAGCTCTGAGATTCTTTCCTCTGCTTGTTCTAATCTGCTATCGATACTTGTGACTGCATTGTGAATTTCCCATGTTGTGTTTTTCATCTCCATCAGGTTGGTTATATTCCTCTTTAAACTGGCTATTATGGCTCTCTGCTCCTGTATTGTTTCATTATGATTCTTAGCTTCTTTGCATTGGGTTAAAACACGCTCCTTTAGCTCAGTGAAGTTTGCTATTATCCACCTTCAGAAGCCTAAGTCTGTCAGTTCAACTATCTCAACCTCTGCCCAGTTCTGTATGTTTGCTGAAGAGGTATTGTAGTCATTTAGAGGATAGGAGGCATTCTGGCTTTTTGAGTTTTCGTTGTTTTTGTGTTGATTCTCATCTTTGTGGACTTACTTACCTTTGATCTTTGAGGTTGCTGACCTTCGAATAGGGTTTTTGTGGAGTCTTTTTGTTGATGTTGTTGCTTTCTGTTTGTTTTTCTTTTAACAGTCTGGCCACTCTTCTATAAGGTTACTATGGTTTGCTGAAGATCCACACCAGACCCTAGTTGCCTCAAATTTTCCCCTACCTGGAGGTATCACCAGTGATGACTGTGAAATGGCAAATATGGCAGCCTGCTCCTTCCTCTGAAAGCTCTATCCCGGGGGGTACTGATCTGTTGCTAACCTGAATGTGCCTGGATTAGGTGGCTGGAGATCCCTGTTGGGAGGTCTCAGGATGAATGGGATTGGGGTTATAGCTATACCATACATTGGGGATTTATTTTCTGTAGCACTATAAGTGTTCTACATATATTTATTATGTAAAAGACCAATATGAAATAGATACAATTATTCACATTTCAACATAACAAAATTTTCTTCAAAAAAAGATAAAGTGACTTCCCTATTGCACAATTAAAAGAGAACAAGTTGGGAGAAAGAGTATGACTCACCTGACTCCAAAGTCCATGTGAATATATACCATGTTATTCTTCCTATTACAATTTATATTCTGTGTCTCATTTTGCCCAAGAGGACTAAACATTGAGTGTAGGAATTTATCATATTAAGAGAATGCCCAATCTATAGCAAGATATCCATGTACTGGCCCATGATATATATCTGATAATTTATTGGTCAAATAATTTATTAATAGTGAAATGGAATCTGAGCAATACACTTGGCTATGGCCACTGTATTAGTCTATTTCCCTTTGCTATAAAGAAATATCTGAGGCTAGGTAATTTATAAGGAAAAGAAGTTTATTTGGTTTATGGTTTTGCCAGCTATAGAAGAAGCTGTACAAGAAGAATTGCACCAGCATCTGATTCTGGTCAGAACCTCAGGAAGCATTTACTCATAGTGGAAGCCAAGGGAAGCTTGCATGTAACATACTGAGAGAGACAGCAAAAAAGGGGAAGAAGGTACCTCTCTCTTAACCACCAGACCTCATGGAAAATGATAGAGGAAGAATTTACTTATTACTAGGGGACAATACCAAGCCATTCATGGCATATCCACTCCCATGACAAAAACACCTCCCACTAGGTCCCACCTCCAACATTGGGGATCACATCTCAACATGAAAGCTGGAGATGACAAACAGAAACAATATCAGCCACCTTGATAGTAGACTCAGCACTAGAACCCTGAGTCATGACTTTTAGTTTGAGACTGTATGAGTTTGGATAAATTTAAGGTGTTCCTTGTAAAGTACTTGCTTGAAAAAGGACATGGCTTTCTGTTATGTAAATGCCTAGATAGATGCTTCCTGATTTTCTAGGTAGTTTTCTGTTGTCAGTAACCAGGATTTTCTGTCACACACACACACACACACACACACAGACACACACACACACGTCATATTGTTAGTATTTTTTACCTGCTTCCCAATTAATAGTCTTAATTGCCTAACTGATTACTAAGTGGATCAGGTAAGGAAAGCAAAACTTTTGAGAAAACTGATGAAATTTCATCTCCTAATGAGGAGCACATGAGCCATTTAGCTTACCACAACTTGAGTTAAATTAAAATATCCATTTCAAATAAAATTGTGATTATAATGCACAGGATATATTAAACTTAATTATAAAGCAACTGATTTTCCCACCAATAAATGTATGATTTTTTGGGGTACAGTTCAAACTTTTATTTAATAAAGGACGTTTCCTCTCCTGTCTTCAATTTCCTTGTTTCTGGGTATTCATTTATTTAAAAAGTATTTATGGAACACTTCCTATATTCCAGGATTTGTTGTATGTCCTGGTACTAGAACTATAAACAACACAAATTTACCTTTTGAAGCTTACCTCTTATGAAAAGGTAAGATACATTAAATGTTAGAAGGTGGTGTATGTGAGAAAGAAAAACAAAGCAGGAAAAGGGAATAGAATATTTGGTGTTGAGAGGAGAGGAGAGGTTATAATTTTTAAAATAAGGGTTAGGGAAACCCTGGCTGAGAAGGTAACACTTAAGAAAAGTTCTGAAGTAGGTGTGACATCTAACAATGTGAATATTGGAGGGAGAAAAAAACAGTCGGTTCAGAAGCCTTAGACTGAAGTATACCTGGAAATGTGTGTTTATAGTGGACAGAGCAAGTAGGAGAAAAGTAGATGAGATCTGAGAATAGACAATGATTTAGGCCAAGTACAGAGGTCATAGCAAGGATTTGGGCTTTTAATTTGAGTGAACAGGAAAGCCATTCTGAGCCAAAGAGTTACCTGAGCTGACTTATATTTATAAAAGTTTACATGGCCTATTCTGTTGAGATAGACTGTAATTTGCATAGGCTGCAAAGGTTGCAGAAGGAAAAATACTTAAGGTAATGTAATTCAGCTGACAGATGATGGAGGTTTGTACCAGAATGTTAGCAGAAAAAATGGTGTAATACCATTAGATTCTGGACCCATTTTGAACATAGATGCAAAGATTTAATGATGCCAAAGGAGCAGTCACAAAGTCCTAAAAGAATTGTAACAGAAGCTAAGGGAAGACAGTGATCCCATAGAAAAAAAGGAAGAGGAGAGGAGAGGACAGGGGAGGGGAGGGGAACAATCCCCAAGTAATCAACGTGGTAGAGTGATGCTAAGATGATACTAATTTGTGTATTTCATTTTTCTCACTGGACAGTTAGAGTTCTGATTTGAAGCAGATTTTAAAGATTGTGTGTGTGTGTGTTGCATTTCAGTGGCTAGAAGAGAGTAAAAATAAACATATAATATGAACAGTTAGTGATGAGCCACTGTTATGGTTTGGATTTGTGTCCCCGCCCAAATATTATGTTAAATTGTAATCTCCATTGTTGATGGAGGGGCCTAGTGGGAGGTAACTGGATTACCAGGGTGGATGTTCCCCTTGGTGTTCCTGATATAGTGAGTTCTCATGAGATCTTGTTGTTTAAAACTGTGTAGCACCTCCTACTCTGCCCTCTTCCTCCTGCTCCAGCTATGTAGGATGTGCTGGTCTCCCCTTTGTCTTCTGCCATGTTTGAAGGTTTCCTGAGGCCTCCCCAGCCATGCTTCCTGTACAGCCTGTGAAACCATGAGCCAGTTAAACTTCTTTTCATTTTAAGTTACCCAGGCTCAGGTAGTTCTTCATAGCAGTGTGAGAATGGACTGCTACAGCAACTATGCCAACATAAAACAGAGTAGAGAAGGATGGGATAAATTTTAGGGAAAGTTTCAGCAAAGGTCAGGGGAGAGTTAGTGTTAGAGTACCCAGGAAGAGATGGAACTGTGTAACTGATTCTGAAGGATGGTTTTTCGGGCTGAGGAATTGAAACCTATGATGGGCCTCAACCTGGAGGCTGGTCTGACATGAAGACCTGTGTGGCCAGCATTGAATTAGGGAGCGTAGAGATCTGAGAGGTTGCCTAGGACTACAGTTTTGCAGTCATGTAGGCCAAGGTTAGGACTACAGGTACTATCTGGAGTCTGATGAAAAATTATCAGAGTATTTCATGCCTGATAGGGATACAACATGATTTACATTATTAGATAAAAACAAAAATAAATAGAATTTTATCTCACAGATATGTTACTATCATTACTACCATATTGTTAAACAAGCTTTAAACTTTATTTGTTCATGTAAGTTAAATTTATCATTAAATATTCAAGAAATAAGCTCTCTGAGGAAATTACTTTTACCAGTTAACAAATGTAGGTAGTACACTATTACCAACAGAATATAAAATAAGACTTAGAAGAAATAGTTTAATGTTTTTGGAATTTATCATGTTTTAAGAAAACTTTTTATTATTTGGTTATTTTATATATTGTCATGTGGTTCCAAAAATTTTGTAAGCAATTATTGGTTTAAAGTGCAAAAAACAATTTTAAATACAAGTACATCGATGAACTACCTGTAAGTGATTGAACTCTACAGTAAACTTAATAAAGAAAGTAACCTACTGTGGAAAGTATAATTGGTCATTTTTTCCCTGAAACATGACTTTTTCTTTTTTTTTTTTTTTTTTTTTTTGATCCAATAGCAAACTCCCTAGGGTTTCCATTCATGAAAATATGTGAAGTATGCACTATAGTTAAATCATCTGCTTACTTAATGATAAACAGTATTCGCAACACAATTCAGCTTCTCTTTTCCTTCTTAAACATGACAGAACTGTGATTACTTGAGCAAATATTTGATGGAACTTTTCAACTATGCATTATATGATATTGCTGACAATTCAATTTTTAAAATTTTAAAAAATTGTGTGGGTATCCAGTAGGTGTATATATTTATGGGATACATGAGATAATTTGATACAGGCATGCAATACATAATAATCACATATTGGAAAATGGGGTATCCATCCCCTCAAACATTTATTCTTTGTGTTACAAACAACCCAATTATATTCTTTAAGTTATTTTAAATGTACAATTAAGTTATTATTAACTATAGTCAACCTGTTGTGCTATCAGACACTATGTCTTATTTATTCTTTTGTTTTTTTGCACACGTTACTCATCCCCACTTCTCCCCTGCCACCAAATCCCATTAGCCTCCCCAGCCTCTGGGAACCATCCTTCTACTCTCTATCTCCATGAGTTCATTCGTTTTGGTTTTTAGCACCTACAAGTGCAAAATTTGTCTTTCTGTGCCTGACTTACTTCAGTTAACATAATGACCTCCAGTTCCACCCATGTTGTTGCAAATGACAGGATCTCATTCTTTTTTATGGCTGTGTAGTTCTCCACTGTATAAGTGTAACACATTTTCTTTATCCAGTCATTTATTGATAAATGTGTGTTGCTTCTAATTCTTGGCTATTGTGAAAAGTGCTGCAACAAACATGCAAGTGCAGATACCTCTTTGATATACTGATTTTCTTTCTTTGGGGTATATACCGAACAGTGGGATCGCAGAATCATATGGTAGCTATATTTTTAGTTGAGAATCCTCCAAACTCTTCTCCATGGTAGTTGTACTAATTTACATTCCCACCACAGTGTACCAAGATTCCCTTTTTTTATATGCTCTCCAGTGTTTGTTATTGCCTGTCTTTTGGATAAAAGATATGTTAGTCGTAGTGAGACAATATCTCATTGTGGTTTGGATTTGCATTCCTCTGATGATCAACGATGTTGACAATCTTTCCGTATGCTATTTTCCATTTGTATGTCTTCTTTTGAGAAAGATATGTTCAAATCCTTTGCCCATTTTAATGGGATTATTAAATTTTTTCCTAGAGAGTTATTTGAGCTAGTTATATATTCTGCTTATTAGTCATTTGTCAGATGGATAATTTGCAAATATTTTTTCCCATTCTGTGGGTTAGCTCTTCACTTTGTTGACGTTTTTCTTTGCAATGCAGAAGGTTTTTAACTGAATGTGATTCCAAATATCCATTTTTGCTTTGGTTGCCTGTGATTGTGGGGTATTTCTCAAGAAATTTTGGCCCAGACCAATGTCCTGGATATTTCCTCCAACAATTTATTGTAGTAGTTTCATAGTTTGAGGTCTCAGTTTTAAGTCTTTCATCTATTTTGACTTGCTTTTTGTATATGGCAGTGATAGAGGTCAAATTTCATTTTTCTGCATATGTATGCCCAGTTTTCCCAGCACCATTTATTGAAGAGACTGTCTTTTCTCCAATGTAGGTTCTTGGCACATTTATTAAAAATGAATTCACCATAGGTGTATGGATTTGTTTCTGGGTTCTCTCTTCTGTTCCATTCATCTTTGTGTCTGTTTTTATGTTAATGTCATGCTGTTTTGGTTACTACAGCTGTATAGAAGAATTTGGAGCCAGGTAATGTGATTCCTCCAGTTTTGTTCTATTTGCTCAGGATAGCTTTTGATATCTTGGGTCTTTTGAGTTTCTATATAAATTTTACCACTTTTTTCTATGTCTTTGAAGAATATCATTTATATTTTCATAGGAATTTGCATTGAATCTCTATATTGCTTTGGGTAATATGGACTTTTTAATGATATTGATTCTTGCAATCTATAAACAGAGAATACGTCCCTTTTTGTGTCCTCTTCAATTGTTTTCATCAATGTTCTATAATTTTCATTATAGAGATCTTTTACTTCTTTGGTTAATACCTAGGTTTTTTATTTTATTTGTAGCTATTGTAAATTAGATTACTTCCTTGATTTCTTTTTCTGATTGTTCATTGTTGGCATATAAAAATGTGACTGATATTTGTATATTGATTTTGTATTTTGCAACTTGACTGAATAGGTTTATCAATTCTAATAGATTTTTGGTGGAGTCTCTAGGTTTTTCCAAATGTAAGATAATATCATCAGCAAGTAAGGATAGTTTGACTTCTTTCAGTTCAATTTGGACGGTCTTTATTTATTTGTCTTGTTTGATTGCTCTAGCTAGGACTTCCAATACTATATTGAATAACAATGGTGACACCATCCTTGTCATGTTACAGATCTTAGAGAAAAGGCTTTCAGTTTTTCACCATTCAGAATGATAGTAGCTGTGGTTCCATCATATATGGCTTTAATTATGTTGAGATATGTTCCTTCTATACCCAGTTTTTAAATTTTTTTTATCATGAAGGAATGTTGAATTTTATCAAATGACTTTTCAGTATCAGTTGAAATTATCATATGCTTTTTGTTCTTCCATCTATTGATATGATGTATCACATTAATTGATTTGTGTATGTTGAACCATCTTTGCATCCCTGGGATAAATCCCACTGGTCATGATGAATGACCTTTTAAATGTATTGTTTAAGTTGGTTTGCTAGTATTCTGCTGACGATATTTACATCTATATTCATCAGTGATATTGGCTTATAATTTTTTAATATGTCCTTGTCTGACTTTGGTATCAGGGTAATAGTGGCCTTGTAGAATAAGAAATACTGGAAGTATTTCTTCACCCTCTATTTTTTGAAAGAGCTTGGGTAGAACTGGTATTAGTTATTTAAATCTTTCGTAGAATACAGCAGTGAAGGTAGGTATCAGATCCTGGCCTTTTCTTTACTGGGAGCTTTTTTATTGTGTCTTCAATCTCATTACTTGTTCTTGGTCTGCTCAGATTCTGAATTTCTTTATGGCTTGATCTTGGTAGGTTGTATGTTTCTAGGAATTTATCTATTTCCTCTAGGTTTTTTAATTTCTTTGCACAAAGTTGCTAATAGTAGCCACTAATGTTCCTTTGAATTTCTGCAATGTCAATTATAATGCCTCCTTCTTCATCTCTGATTTTATTTATTTGGGTTTTCTCTCTTTCTCTTTTTCTTAATTAGTCTGGCTAAAGATTTGCCAGTTTTATTTATATTTTCAAAAAACAACTTTTCACTTCATTAAATTTTGTATTTTTTTATTTCAAATATATTTGCTTCTGCTCTCATCTTTATGATTTAATTGATTCTACTAATTTGATGTTTGGTTTGCTCTTGCTTTTCTAGTTCTTTAAAACTCATCATTAGGTTATTTGATTTTTTTTTTTCTTTTTTGATGTAGGCAGTTATAACTAGCAATACATTTCCCTTATAGTACTGTTTTCACTGTCCCATAGGTTTTGGTATGTTGTGTTCCCATTGTCATTTGTTCCAAGACATTTTTCAATTTTCTTCTTAATTTCTTCATTGACACACTAGTCATTCAGGAGCATATTGTTTAATTTCCACATGTTCATATAGCTTTTAAAATTCCTCTTGTTATTCATTTCTAGTTTTATTCCATTGTGGTCAGAGAAGATGCTTGGTATTACTTCTTTTTTTCAAATATTTTAAGACTTGTTTATTGACCTAACATATGATCTTTCCTTGACAATAACTCATGTGCTGAGGAAAAGAATGTGTATTCTGCAGCCATTGGATGAAATGTCCTGTTAATGTCTATTAAGTTCATTTGTTCTATAGTGCCAATTAAGTCCAATGTTTCTTTGTTGATTTTTGGTCTGGAAGATCTGTCAAATGCTGAAAGTGGGGTATTGATATCTCCAGCTATTATTGTAGTGAGGTCTGTTACTCTCCTTAATTATAATAATATTTGCTTTATATGTCTGGATCTCCAGTGTTGGGTGCATATATATATATTTAAAACTGTTATATCCTCTTGTTGAATTATCTGTGTATCATTATATAATGACCTTCTTTGTCTCTTCCTACATTTTTCTCTTGAAATCTATTTCATCTAATATACATAGAGCTACTCCTGCTCTTCTTTGGTTTGCATTGGCATGGCATATCCTTTTCCTCTTCCCAAAGTGCTGGGATTACAGGCGTGAGCCACCACAACCAGCCTAGAGCAAGATTTTTGGTGCAGTTTACCCCAGATACTATTAGCACTTCTTTCCCGTTTTCTGAGGGGAAAGTGTTCCCACTGCTCATTTCTGCTCAGCAGCATCCTGTTTCCATACTAGGTAAATAATAGGTTGACAGAGGGGACAATGGACCTCTGACCTCATTTGCTGAGGTCCTGTTTTCCTGTATGGTGTTGATGCTTGTAGATGTTTGTCAGTGTCTGGACATTGAAGAGTTAGGTATTAATTGTAGCTTTTGCAGTCTGGGCTTGTTTGTAACTGTCTTTCCTGGGAAGGCTTTCCAGATATTCTAAGGGACTTGGGTCCCAAACCCAATAATGCTGTGGTTCTTGCAGATGCATAGAAGTACTGCCTTGGTTGTCTTGGATAAAATCTGGAAGAATTCTCTGGATTATCAGGCAGAGACTCTTGTTCTCTTCCCTTACTCTACACTAAGCCTCCTGGAACTGGGGATAGCAGACCATGAGAACCCCTGTGGCATCACCACCCGAAGCCAGCACAGCACTGGGTCTCACCCAAGGCCCACTGTAACCGCTCCCTGGCCACCATTTAAGGTTACATGAAGCTCTGGGGCCCTACTTTCAACAGGTGGCAAAGTCAGCCAGGCTGGTTTCCCCCATTCAGGGTGATGAATTTCCCTAACCCCTGAGTGGGTCCAGAGATGGTGTCTGGGAGCCAGAAATTAAAATTATAAAACCTTAGAAATGTACCTGGTGTTTTATTCTACTGTGGCTAAGTTGGCACTAAAACCTCCAGAAAAAGTTGTTTCCACTTTTCTTTTCCCTTTACACAAGCAGAGGATCCTCTCATTATGGCCACTAGCACCACCAGCCCATGGGACTTTCTGCCAGGCCACCACTGAGGTTCACTCAAAGTCCAGGGGCTCTTCCGTCAGCTCGTGGTGAATGCTCCCAGGCCTGGGGCTGAAACTTCAGGGCAGTGGGCTCCCCTCTATTCCAGAAGAGGTCCAGCAATGATTACCAAGAGCCTAAGCCTTGACTCAGGGATCCCGAGATCCTATTTGGTGATCTACCCCACTGTGGCCAAGCTGGTATCGAAGATGGATGACAGAGTCCTCTTTTCCACCTGCTTTTCTCAAACAGAAGGAGACTTGCGCTGTAGCCATCACAGCTGAAAGTGTGCTGGGTCACACTTAAAGCCAGCATGTCTCAGAGTCCCAAACCTGGTTACCACTGTTAATTATTTAGGGGCCAGGGGCTTTTTAGTCATCAGGTGATGAATCTTGCCAGGTCTTCTCCATGCAAAGGCAGCCCTGAGTTCAATGTGCAGTCCCCCAGTCACTGTGCTCTCACTTTCTCAAGTGCATGGATTTCTCTGTGCCGCATGGCTGCTGCAAGGGTTGAAGGAGTGGCGCAAGCACTCCTTTAGCTGCCTTGGCTGGTGTCTCAGTAGATCACATGACTCTCCCCCAGCCCACTGGCTCTGAGTTCAACTCAGCACTAGCACTTGCCAAGAATTGCAGTCCTCGTGGCCTAGACTGTGTCTCAAGTATACTTAGAGCCCCAGAGCTCACTAGCCAATCAATGATGGTGAGGCTTGCTGGAACTCAAATTCTAACCTCTGAGATCAGCACCTGCCCTCTGGCCAGAGCTATTCCAAATGCTTCCTCTGTGTGTGCATGTCAGCTTAGTACAGCCTGGTTCTGCTTTCTGCTATGACAGGGTAGCACTGAGTTCAATGCAAAGCCTCACAATCACTGCACTCTCTCTCCCCCAAGTGCACAGATTGTCTGTGCTCCGACGCTGCTGAGAATCTGGGGATGGAGTGGCATGGCATTGGCACTTCAAGACTGTCTTTCCTGCCCTCTTCATGTCTCTTTCAGTGAAGTTAAAACCAGGTCCTGTGATTGCTCACCTGATTTTTGGTTCTTGTGACGGTGCTTTTGTGCAGTTAGTTGTAACAATTTGGTATTCTTGTGGGGGTGACAATGATATAAGCTTCTATTCAGCCATCTTGCGCCACCCTCCCTAGTTTGTCATGAGTGAAAGCAGCGTGAGGCTCTCAACAGGTAGATTACCAATGTTTTGGCCAGCAGAAGTATGAGCCATGTTCTCTGAAGGACTTATTTTAACATTTCTTGAAATATAAATTACCCAGTTTCAGATATTTCCTTAGAGCAACACTATACATAGTACATATATATATAATATATACATATATATACACACACTATACACAGAATATATATGCACTATATCTAGGTACTATGCATATACATACTATCCCCAAAACTTAACTCTTTATAGCCTACAATGCATATATATACTATAGTGTGTGTACATATGTGTGTATATATTTTATATTAAATATATGTGTGTGTGTATATATACACATACATATGTACACACACTGTGAGAATCTTATGAGGGAATTCCAGCTGATCAGCTCTCTCTCTCCAGTGAAGTAAGAAGTAAAAATGAGCATCAGAATCACAGGACCCAGTACCTCAAGAATAGTAGTAGATTACATACCTAGTATGTATGGACATTAGTGAATGATTATCTAAGATTATTATAACATGTATATTATCTTTTAATTATTATATGATCCACTAATGTCCTCTATCATTACCTCTTCTTTTTCCTTTTGTATCAATCTGGCTTTGCTTTATAATTGGGTTAAAAATGTTACCCAAATTTCACGCCAGGCGACAGCTTTGAAAACAGAATTTGAACCCTGCCACTTGATAATTTGGTTTCAAAGCATACGGCTCTGATCTCAACTGATGACAAAGAATTAAGCAATGGCATAGAATGACACAAACACTTGTCAGGAAATAAAACCTTGAACTGTTTGTTTTAAAATTTTAAGAAAGAAAGTAAAATTCTTCACTGATTTGAATGCAAACATTTTTATCCTTGTATTAAAACTAAACATTGCTATCACTTTAATCTTGCCTCCCTGTAACTAGCTTTACTAAGTTACCTGCACGTATTATGTTCTGCTGTATTGCAATCTGTCCTTTTTAACATTTTTAATAACTAAAAAAAAAAAAATAGCAAAATCGAATGATACAGAAAAAAAAAAATTCTGTCAGAAAAGATAAGACTTCTTTTTAAGGAAGATGCTATATCACAGAAACAATTTTAGAGGAAACACAGGAGCTAAAAGCATTTTAAAAGATGAGATAGTACCTCCTTGAACACAGAGTCAAGGAAATACTAAAGGTACATGAGGAAAGTGGTAAAATATCCTTGAAATTTGAAACAATGAAGAACAGGCTAGCTATAATGAACAGTATGTGAATCGTTTGGATTGTAGGACAGAGCATATTAATGAGTAACAGGGGAAGAATAACCATCCAGCTACAGAAACTGGCAAGCATAAAGACCCCCACCCCTATAAAACAGGGGGAATAGAAGAATTACTTTTTTTCTGGAGAAGAAATAAAATACTGCCTAATATTTGTTGTTCATTAAATTGTTGCTTCTTTAGCCCACACATTCTCAAATCTATATTGAAAATCTATTTTTTATCCCTGTCTGTAAAGAAGTTGAGATTTCTTCTACATCAAAAAACAATAAAACAAGTAAATGATTTTTAAAAAACAGAGTTATTTTTCCCTAGCTATATTTTCTTATAGAATATATCATATTAGTGGTGTATTTCTGCTAGTCATTTTGCCAACATCTATTTCCTCTTTAATGCCTTGAAATCTGGTTGCCGCTCACAACATTCAGTGGAAATCACACTAACAAAATTCAATGTGGTTCTTCTCAATTCCTATGGTCTTAAACCTGCTTCAAACTCAGTAGACATAGTCACAGAATATATCTTTTGTGAGCTCCTTTGGCTCTATGAAATCACACTGTGCTTATCCAACTTCTATAAGCTCACAATTCTGCTGCTTCCAGAGGTTTGCCTAGTCCTTCACTGGTTTACTTTCTATCCCCTAATGAGCTGCACAGCAAAACTACATCTGTTTTCAAGATTTTAAAGGTATATCTCTACTTCCAAACTCACTGAAGCTGCAGCTTTGTAATTGCACTTACCTATGGAATATTCCACTAAAATGTCTCTTTATTAGCATGAGCTCACCAAATCTAAGTTGAATAAATTATATTTATCTTCAAATGGTTTACCATGTCAAATTTTACCATTTCTGATGATATCACCACTATTCTTCCAGTATTTTCTTTGGTTATGTTATCTCTCTATCATATAATATCATATATTACAAATGGAAAGGGTATACGGTCTTTATGCCGTAATGAATCTGGAAAATATTTACAAATAACCATTCAGCTATGTATTTAGCATTAATATTTTACTTTATTTTTATTTATTTGACATAGCCTAACAATTATCTGCTTGCTACAGAGAAGTCAAGATGACATTCAGTTGCAATTTTGAGGTTCTTTTCTGATCTAACATTCCTATGTTTCAGGCCAAGCTCACTATGTGTTGGGACCAATCCAAAATTCTTGGATCATTTCAGCCTCTCATTATACATAAAATTATGGCATTTTGTGGAGTGTGTGGCAACCAGGAGGGAGTTCTTGCTGAGCAAATATTCCCAAGCAATTTCTTAAATGACACAGATTAATTTCTCAATTTAGGAGATGAAAGTTGCCAAGTCAACCTATGGAGCACTCCAAGTTCAGTCTCTGACCCAGTTAACTTGTAAAGGTGTTGCCATTTTTAATTTAACGATTTAGTAGTGAGTATCTTCTACATATTACAGTTTTTGCAATGTGGCAATAATAAAACCAGAATAGATTTTAGATTTCAGGACCTTTTTAACAGAAAAACATAAATAAGAATTTTCTGTCTCTCCCACTACAATTGTATCTCTGCTCTCACTGTGGTAAAAAAAAAATCAGTTCTCTTCTGAATATTAATACTATGATTTTTAAAGGGAAATATTTGCTTTGGAGTATTAGATCTGATACTTTTATTATCAAGCTGTTTGGATAACATTTTTTATCAATTTCAATTTGTATTGATTTATTAGTAGTATTTATGACTTTGCAATTTAAATTTACCATTTCTTTTTAAATCTTCCTAAACTTTTTCTTCATTAAGCATGTTAAACTTCTCCATAGAAGAAAATGTGATAGGCCAATCTGGTCTCATTTCCTTCATGAGAAGTGATGCCACTATAGTAACTTCCAGCTCAAAGAAAGAGGAAGGTGTCATAGGTAACTTGACCTTTCCACAGAATTAATTTTAGCCTGAATAAAATTATAAATAATGTTCAAGTTTTGTTCTAATTTAGGCAAGGAAATGAGTCAGATGACCAGATAAAGATGGGTTCAAGAAAATTCAGGAAGTGAGAAACAAATCAATTTCCATTCTTATTGTTACATGAAACAATAAGTTCCTTCCTACCTTGTACTTGTATTATTCTAAAAAAAAAAAAAATCACACAAAGCTCTTTCATTCTGGACCTTTTAAGACAGAAACATGGCCTATTTGAAGATTTTCATGAATATGTGTTCTCTTCCATCCCTGAAAACTGGCCCTTTGGAAATAAAAGAGACAAGAATTCGTAATTCCAACATTTCCACGGACATTCGGTGTGGTCTCATTTTTATCATCAGTCCTAAAACTGCTTACCTATATCAGATTTGATTTACTTGTGTTTGAATACTGCTTGAAGGTATAAAACTCTAGTCACTCAGATTATTATTTTCTAATTGATAAGCCTTCATTTTCTTTTTAATTTCCTTCTGTCAATAAGCATGCTCACACAATGTGGGTTCTAGATTTTTTAAATGTTTTTCTTTAATATACAGATGAGAATATTTCTTCAACACCATTTTATCATATGCTGAAATTTTTTCAGAATAATTTAATTTAATATGAGCTCATTCTTCTCTACAATTACAATTTGTCCCTTAAAATAACAATGGTGTCATAGAGATACTTTCATAGGAGAAAACTCCAAAGGAATTTCTTCTTTTGCCCTTCCTTTTGAACCTTGTGCTGTCCTGAGTGGTTCCTGTAGGAAATTATAAAAATAACGCAGATCCTAATGAGAAAATAAATCTCCAAAGCAGTATTCAAAGATTGTCATCCCGTGGGTCAGATTTTTAAGTGACAGAGTTCTATTGTCTTATGTCATTATACATTATCTCAAACTGTCTGTTCTAATTTCCAAGAAATGCTAAGCAAAAGGACAGTTTGACACTCAGGAAGAAGCTTTTTCTCTTTCAATGAAGATGGAATTGTAGCTGGAAACATGGTCAATTAGGTAAATACTTGTTTACTTGTGAATATGTACAAATGCTGCTGGGCATCCTCTCTTACAAAGATGAGAAGGTAAAATTGGGGCAAAGGTTATCCCAAGGAATTCTCCTAATAACATGAAGCTGATTAGAAAACAGTGTTTTCCTATTGGTTTCATGTTCGATCTGGTGATTTTAATGTTCTCTTTGCAAAGGAAATATATAAATCTTGGGAAGTGTTGTAGCATTGTATTTTACAATATGCTAAACTGAGACTGAATAAAGATTAAAAAGTTATGTTGCTATATAAAAATGAAATTATATCTGTGTTTTTGATACAGAAATTAAAGAGCATTATAGATTATAAGAATATTACTATTTATAATGTCAATTATTACCAAAAGATTATTTGTGTAATTTCTACAGATATTAACATCAGACTGTAAAACATTAGAAGTGTGCTTATCAGCATCTTGCTTTTTGGAGGAATTTTAATGGATAAAAATGCACTTTAGTGATTCCCTCTTCAATTTTATAGCATGTATACAATTTTTCTACTGGTATTTCTAGTTATTGTGGGTTGGCTTATTAACACAGAAACTGGTTTTATTTACATGCATAGCTTTGAAGGAAAAGGTAAGAAAAGTATCATATCGTTTAGTCATAACAATATGCAAGCCTTCTGGTGCTGTCTTTTTGCCTGTCCTCAACTCTAACTTGCCAAATTATTTAATGGTCTCCAACATTCAAAGTACTTGATAGAAAGGCGATATAGGTAAACACCATCCTCCCATGTCTACAGGTCTACACCTATCATGAAATGTGCTTTTGCCAATATTGGAGAGGCCCAAATTTATGTTCAACAGTACTGTAAGACTAGGGCAATTTAGTACCAATCATTGAAACCCACCTGTTTCAGTAAAAATTTTGTCTATATCAACTCTGTGTTCCAGACTTCTGGCCACAAAATTCAAATAAAAGAAAAAGAGAGAGAGAGAGAAAAAAAAGTCCATTGCTTTGTATAGGTGTAGTGTAATTATAACTTTTATTTCATTATAAGAAATCAAGAGAAACTTTGTGTTAACTGGAAATTTAGCTTTTCTTCCTGTGCATGAAATGGAAAGTTCTCAGGCTGCCTGAAACTCACCCAGTCCGACTTTTCACTCCCAAGAACCTTTCCCAATTTTGTATCTGGCCTCACAGTCTTGTCTTTGTACTCTCCTTCTACTTTTTCTCAACCTTAAGAAAGTTCCACCAAAGCCAAGTTAAAGTGTCACTTCCTCTGTGTAGCCTTTTCTGGCTCCCAAGGTACTTCCTTCTTTTGTTTTCCATCAACCTTTGCCCCACATTTTATTTTAAGTCTACAGCAATGCATTATGCATATCTCTTTACACATTTGTCTTGCCAACTATTCTGTGGCCCAGTCAAGAGCAGACTATGGCTTTTTTTTTTTTTTTTTTTTTTTTACAACTCCATATAGAAACTATGACAATGCCTAAGGCATAAAGAAGTCATTATAAATGTTTGTGGATTAATATATGAATTAAAGAATTATGAAGTCTTTGCCCATGCCTATGTCCTGAATGGTATTGCCCAGGTTTTCTTCTAGGATTTTTATGGTTTTAGGTCTTACATTTAAGTCTTTAATCCATCTTGAATTAATTTTTGTATAAGGTGTGAGGAAGGGGTCCAGTTTCAGATTTCTGCATATGGCTAGCCAGTTTTCCCAACACCATTTATTAAATAGGGAATCCTTTCCCCATTGTTTGTTTTGGTCAGGTTTGTTAAAGATCAAATGGTTGCAGATGTGTGGTGTTATTTCTGAGGCCTCTGTTCTGTTCCATTGGTCTGTATATCTGTTTTGGTACCAGTACCATGCTGTTTTGGTTACTGTAACCTTGTAGTACAGTTTGAAGTCAGGTAGCATGATGCCTCCAGCTTTGTTCCTTTTGTTTAGTATTGTCTTGGCTATACAGTCTCTTTTTTGGTTCCATATGAAATTTAAAGTAGTTTTTTCTAATTCTGTGAAGAAAGTCAATGGTAGCTTGATAGGGATAACATTGAATCTATAAATTACTTTGGGCAGTATGGCCATTTTCATGATATTGATTCTTCCTATCCATGAGCATGGAATGTTTTTCTGCTTGTTTGTGTCCTCCCTTATTTCCTTAGGCAGTGGTTTGTAGTTCCCTTTGAAAAGGTCCTCCACATCCCTCGTAAGTTGTATTCTCTTTGTAGCAATTGTGAATGGGAGTTCACTCATGATTTGGCTATTTTTGGTGTATAGGAATGCTTGTAGTTTTTGCACATTGATTTTGTATTCTGAGACTTTGCTGAGGTTGCATGACTAAAACACCAAAGCAATGGCAACAGAAGCCAAAATTGACAAATGGGATCTAATTAAACTAAAGAGCTTCTGCACAGCAAAAGAAACTATCATCAGAATGAACAGGCAACCTATAGAATGAGAGAAAATTATTGAAATCTATCCATCTGTCAAAGAGCTAATATCCAGAATCTACAAAGAACTTAAACAGATTTACAGGAAAAAAAAACCAAACAATCCCATCAGAAAGTAGGCAAAGGATATGAACAGACACTTCTCAAAAGAAGACATTTATGTGGCCAAGAAACATATGGAAAAAGTTCATCATCACTGGTCATTAGAGAAATTCAAACCAAAACCACAATGAGATACCATCTCACACCAGCTAGAATGGTGATCATTAAAAAGTCAGGAAACAACAGATGCTAGAGAGGATGTGGAGAAATAGGAATGCTTTCACACTATTGGTGGAACTGTAAATTAGTTCAATCATTTTGGAATACAGACGTGATTCCTCTAGGATGTAGGACCAGAAATACCATTTGACCCAGCAATCCAATTACTGATTATATACCCAAAGGACTATAAAATTATTCTACTATAAAGACACATGCACACGTATGTTTATTGCAGCTCTGTCACAATAGCAAAGACTTGGAACTAACCCAAATGCCTATCAGTGATCGACTGGATAAAGAAAATGTGGCATATATATACCATGGAATACTATGAAGCCATAAAAAGATGAGTTCATGTCCTTTGCAGGAACATGGATGATGCTGGGAACTGTTATTCTCAGCAAACTAACACAGGAACAGAAAACCAAACACTGCATGTTCTCACTCATAAGTGAGAGTTGAACAACGAGAACACATGGACACAGGGAGGGGAATATACACTAGGGCCTGTCTGGGGGTAGGGATCTAGGGGAGGGATAGCATTTATAGAAATACCTAATGTAGATGATAAGTTGATGGGTGCAGCAAACCACCATTGCGCGTGTATACCTATGTAACAGTCCTGCACGTTCTACACATGTATCCCAGAACTTAAAATATAATAAATAAATTTTTAAAAAGAAGTATTAATATTATCTTCTCATCTCTAACAAAATACATGGCTTCTACCTAGGGGGATGTTTACATTTTCTACTAGGTATTGTACCAATAATACATGAGAAAAGCATTCTTAGTAATTAATAATGTTAACAAAGTTTATGTGGGCTGCAATTAATTGAAGTAACTGAAAGATCTTTTAAAATACTGCGTAAACAGACCTAGTCATGAACATCTTCAATAGTAGCCTGGTGCTGCGATAACCCATTGCTACTTAAATCGGTGTAAACAGATGTCGGGTTCTTGAGGTGATTAATGTTACATGTCAGCTAGAGAACTGGTAAAGTATTGTGTCTGTGAGTGTGTTCCTAGGAGACCGGCATGTAAGGGAGTGGACTGAGTGGAAAGACCTACCCTCAATGTGGACAGCAACATCCAAAATGTTGAGGGTCTACAAAAAAGGAAGAAGGATGATTGTTTTTCTCCTGAAGCTGGGAGACTTCTCCTGCCTGTACATCAGAACTCTAGCTCCTGTAGTCTTTGGGCCTTAGGAGTTACTCCAGTGGTCCCCTGAATTCTCAGGCCTTCACCCTCTAATGGGGAATTATACCACCAGCTCCTCTGGATCTGAGGCTTTCAGACATGAACTGAGTCATACTACTAGCATCCCAAAACCTTCACCTTGCAAATGTCCTGTCATGGGACTTCTCAGCCTCCATAATCATGTAAGCAAATTCTTCTCAAAAGCATTTTTTGGGTGCAACTATCTATACCTATATCTATATCTATCTGTATCTATCTATCTATCTATCTATCTATCTATCTATCTATCTATCTATCTATATATCATCTGCTAATTTTACTTGTCCTGCCTTTGTGAAGAACCTTGATGAATAGAGCACTCAAATATTTGAAATAATGAATTGTTGCAATAGTGGTGAACATGGAGTTTACTTTGTTAATCTTAATGATAGTAGAGCAATTCTGAATTGTATATCATTTATGAATAATGGTTCTAGAAGTTCATTTGAGACACTATCCTGCTACCTCCTGACTACTACTAGTGGTAGTCAGTCTACCACTGACTTGGTGACTCATGATTCATCAGCTTCTATTGAGTCCAGGAACAATCAAATTTAGTAAAACTGATGCTAGATTATCATGTGCAACACAGTGGATCTTCTGCATCATGGCAAAGTTCCCTTCTCTTGGCAAGGGGCATCTACTGATTACCCTCGTGAAAACTTGATAGATTTTTTTCATCCATTTCAGAAACTGTTTCTGTTTTACTCGTAGGCCTTTGCTGCAGCTCTTTTGCCTCCTGTGTAGATTCCATTGCTCCATTAGTTGTTGAATTGATGTTATACTTCCCTTTCTCCATGATAATTGTCTCATTAACTATCCTTCTTGTAAATACTTTGCTCACTAAAATTGTAATTTCCAAATTATTTCATAATAAAGAAGACATTCTCTCTCAATTTCTAATGTTAAAATGAAAACTCTCCTAACTTGTCCTGTCCATTTTTCACAGTCTCACATGCACTACTATATATTTTTGTTTCTAATATTTGTCTGCATATAAAAAACTAACAGGGACCCCAAAATGATCTAGGATCTAGAATTCTTTACCCTTCCATATCCTGTGGACTTAGTAGTCTTTTTTAATTTCAGTAACACCAGCTATTAGCACTCTGTCTGGCATATATCCATTGTTATAGGCATAATGTTTTTGTCCCTCCCCTGCAAATTCATATGTTTTGATCATAACCCCAATGTGATGCTATTACAATGTGAGGCTTTGAGGAGGTCATCAGGTCATAAGAGTAGAGCCTTCATTAATGGGATCAATGCCTTTATACAAGTGATCTGAGACCTTTCTTCCTCTTTTTTTCTGCCACGTGAAGATACATTTGAAGATGGCAGTCTGCAGCCTAGAAGAGATTCTTAACCATGGGAGAGAACATGGCCATGCTGGCAGCCTGATCTTGGACTTCCATGCTCCAGACCTATGAGAAATAAAATTCTACTGTTTATAGGCCACCCAGTCTATGGCCTCTGTCATAGCGACCTGAACTAAGATATTCAATGTTCAATAGGAGACTCCAAAGCAAGTATTTACTCTGCAGTATCAATCTGATTTCATTTGAGCTCCCTAGTTCTTTTTGACCATTTTTATCTCTATTACCTATGTGATTCCACTCAGTCTTCTACTTTCCTCCACTCCAATCAAGCCCTGACATTTTCTCCCTTTACCACATAATGTCAATGTTGTTGACTGGGTGGACCAAGGAATAGCAAAGCTTTGAGAGTGGCACCTGCTTTGTGGAAATGATACATACAATTTTAATTTTCTTTATCTCACTGTTTTAGTATTTCCTAACCAGTTTATAGAAACTGACATTAAATAAAGTTAAAGTGAAGAGCTGGCCTATCAGTCACTGTGTGTGTATGTGTATGTGTGTGTGTGTGTTGTGTTGCACATACCAGATGTATATACAAAGAAGTGTTTAAATTTTTTAAATCTTGGGTTTTATATTGAAGGTTGTAATGACCCAGATTATCCGAATGTTTACATTTAGAAATGTGGCCAGGAGACTTTAAGCAATGACAGTACCTAATGCAAATGTGCAATGAAAACAAAATCATGACATTGTTGTCTTAGCGATTCAACAAAGCACAACCACTGTCTCCTTGATAGATGATGTACATTGGATCAATGCTAGCGTCTTGACTTTCACCTCACATATTTATCCATCATAAAACATGAAGGGAGTTAAGCTTTCACTGCTTGATGTAGAGATAGTCCAGGAACAACCTGGGATTAAGCTAGCAGATGAAAACACCTAAAATGTGGTAATTTGGAAGGCATAAATTTTCATCTTGACTGGATGGTCTGAAACCAGTCACCCATCTTCTAAGGTCCCAGTACTTTTATTGCTAAAATGTGAAGTTTGGATTGAAACATCTATAAAGCCACATACCTATCACTAAATTTGTGTTTTAAAAAAACTTTAAATTGTAGTTAAAAAACACATAATATGTTATTCATTTTAATCATTTTAAGTGTGCAATTCAGTAGTTTTAAGTATTCAAATTGTTGTAATACATATATCTAGAACTTTTTCACCTCAGTCCCTAGTAATCACCATTTTATATAAGTTGAATAATATAGTATTTGTCTTACTGTGACTGACTTATTTATTTAGCGTATCATTCAGGCTTATCCCTGCTGTAGCATGTCACAAGATTTCCTTTTTAGGGGTGAATAATATTCCATCGTATGTATATACTACATTTTCTTCATTCTTTTGTCAATGGACATTTGGGCTGCTTCTATTCATTGGTGTTTAAAATAGTCCTTTTATAAACATGAGTGTGCAAATATCTCTTTGAGACTCTTCTTTCAATACTTGTGATTAAATACCCAGATGTGGAATTGCTGGGTAATACGGTAGTTCTATTTTTAAATTTGATAGTTTTCCATAGTGGTTGTGCCATTTTATAATCCCACAAACAGTGTACTAGGGTTCCAATTTCTCCGCATTCTCACTAACATTTGTTATTTTCTGTTTTGTTTCATTTTTTTTGATAGCGGTCATACTAGTGAGTGTGAGATCATATCTTGTGATTTTAACTTGCATATCCCTAATTATCTATGATGTCAAATATTTGTTCTATATGACTGTGGGCCATTTGTATATTATTTTTGCAGAAATATCTATTCAAGTCCTTAACCCATTTAAAAAAATAAGTTATTTGATTTTTGTTATTGAGTTATATAAGTTCTTTTAATTTTCTGTATATCAATTTACTATCATTATATATATATATGTATGTATATATATGATTTGCAAAAATTTTCACCTACTCCATAGGTTGCCTTTTCAGTCTATTAGGTGTGTTCTTCAATGCACAAAAGTTTTGGAGTTTGATATAGTCCTTTTCCATTTCTGCTTTCTTTCCCTGTGCTTTGGTGTCATATGTAAGAACACACTGTCATGTCCTAAGTCATGAAGCTTTTCTTCTATGCTTTTTGTTCCAGGAGTTTTAAGTTTTTGATTTTTTAAACTCTGTTTTGAAAAATCAGAATTTCTTACTTAGTGTGAGTCATGAAACTAAATCATTATGCTACTTGACAACATTTAAATTGCTTTGCATGTGTGCCTCAGTAAACACAGCTGCAACAAATTAATTTATTCATTTTGTTGTACAAATGATTGATTTAAACAGGTTTGCATAATTATAAACCTATTATAGGAAGTGTTAATAATAATTTGTTTCAGAAGTAGAAAATGCTTCCACTAAATTATATATGCCAACTTGTAATCACATAAGACTATTTGTTATTTTTATAACTCTTGTGTATTTTTACCTGTGTATTTTTCTTAAGCCTTCTCATAGCCCTCTCTGCTTAAGTGTTTTTTTAAAGACCCAGATAACCCTATCCTGCCTCCCCCACACACTCACACAAAGCCTTCTCTATTTTGCCATTCCGTGTGCATTCCTTTTCTAAGTCAGTGCATATGATTAATTGTATTCTTTAATTCTCTGTATACTATTATTATTAGAGTTTTGTTTGTAAATGAAGAAAATTCAATAAAGTGGAAGTTTTTTTCTGTGTGATTGAAGGGGATCAACTCTTTGTAGGGAAAAGAGAGGTTAGCCTGTTACTGTGTTATTATAGATAGAAGTAAGTTTAAGAGACTCCATTTGGCTTTGTATTTGAGATGCTGTTAATCTGTGACTCTACCCCCAATCTTGTCCTTGCTAGAAACATTGCTGTGCTAATTAAGGTTGAAAGGATTTTGGGCTGTAAGGAATGTGCTTTGTTAGGCAAATGTTTAAAGCCTGCTTGTGGTTGAAGGTCAGTACCATTCCCTTAAATCTCAGTAAAAGAAAAACATCTGTCTCCTGCCCGATCCTGGGAAAATGGAACATCTTACTGCTAATTTACTCCCTTATCTTTTTGGCAATAAATACTGAGGGAACTCAGAGACCAGTGCCAGTGTGGGTCCTCTGAAAGCACAGCACTGGTCCCCTGGGGCCCCGCTTTTCTTTCTCTGTACTTTGTCTCTGTGTCTTTATTTCTTTTCTCAAGTCTCTCGTTCCACCTGGCGAGAAGCACCCACTGGTGTGGAGGGGCAGGCCACCCCTTCATATGGCGCCCAACGTGGGGCTTTTCTCTAAGGTGAAGGTACGCTGGAGTGTGGTCATTGAGGACAAGTCGATGAGAGACTCCCGAGTACGTCTACAGTCAGCCTTGCGGTAAGCTTGTGCACTCGGAAGAACCTAGGGTAGCAATGTGGCAAACTAAAAGTAAATATGCCTCTTATCTCAGCTTTATAAAAATTCTCTTAAAAAGAGGGGGAGTTAAAGTGTCTACCAAAAATCTAAATACGCTCTTTCAAACAATAGAACAGTTTTGTCCATGGTTTCCAGAACAGGGAACTTTAGATCTAAAAGACTGGGAAAAAATTGGCAAAGAGTTAAAACAAGCAAGTAGGGAAGGTAAAATCATCCCACTTACAGTATGGAATGATTGGGTCATTGTTAAAGTAGTTTTAGAACCGTTGCAAACAGAAGAAGATAACATTTCAATTTCTAATGTCCCTAAAAGCTGTGCAGTAGATTGTGAAGAAGAGGCAGGGATAGAATCCCGGAAAGGAAAAGAAAGTTCACACTGTGAATGTGTAGCAGAGCCGGTAATGGCTCAGTCAACGCAAAATGTTGACAATAATCAATTACAGGAGGTAATATATCCTGAAATGTTAAAATTAGTGGAAAAAGATCCAGAATTAGCAGAGCCATCAGAGTCTAAACCACGATGGCCAACTCCTCTTACAACAGCTCAGATGCCTGCAACCTTAGAACCTCAAATGCAGGTTAAACAAGTACAAACTCCAAAGAAGATCAAATAGAGAAAGATAGAGTCTCTGTCACGGCAATGCCAATCCAAATACAGTGTCCACAATATCAGCAGAAAGAAAGTAAGACCCAGCAGCCAGTAGCCTATCAATACTGGCCGCCAGCTGAACTGCAGTATCGGCAGCTCCCAGAAAATCTGTATGGACACCAGGAACATTTCCAGTGCCACAGGGCAGGGCGCCATATCCTCAGCCGCCCACCATGAGACTTAATCCTACAGCACCGCCCAGTACACAGGGTAGTGCAATACATAAAATTATTGATGAGGCTAAAGAAAAATCAAGAAAGAAAAGGAATAGGATATCCTTTTTAGGGGCGGCCACTGTAGAGACTCCTAAACCCATTCCATTAACTTGGAAAACAGAAAAACCGGTATGGGTAAATCAGTGGCCGCTACCAAAGCAAAAACTGGAGGCTTTACACTTATTAGCAAATGAACAATTAGAAAAGGGACACACTGAGCCTTCATTCTCACCCTGGAATTCTCCTGTATTTGTAATTCAGAAAAAACCAGGCAAATGGCGTATGTTAATGGACTTAAGAGCCATAAACGCTGTAATTCAACCCATGGGGCCTCTCCAACCTGGATTGCCCTCTCCGGCCATGATCCCAAAAGACTGGCCTTTATTTATAATTGATCTGAAGGATTGCTTTTTTTACCATTCCTCCGGCAGAGCAAGATTGTGAAAAATTTGCCTTTACTATACCAGCTATAAATAATAATGAACCAGCCACCAGGTTTCAGTGGAAAGTATTACCTCAGGGAATGCTTAATAGTCCAACTATTTGTCAAACATTTGTAGGTCAAGTCCTTCAACCAGTTAGAGACAAATTTTCAGATTGTTATATCATTCACTATATTGATGACATTTTATGTGCTGCAAAAACAAGAGACAAATTAATTGACTGTTACACATTTCTGCAAGCAAAGGTTGCCAACGCAGGACTAACAATAGCATTTGATAAGATCCAAACCTCTGCTCCTTTTCATTATTTAGGGATGCAAATAGAAAATAGAAAAATTAAGCCACAAAAAATAGAAATAAGAAAAGATACATTAAAAACATTAAATGACTTTCAAAAATTGTTAGGCGATATTAATTGGATTCGGCCAACTCTAGGCATTCCTACTTATGCCATGTCAAATTTGTTCTCAATCCTAAGAGGAGATCCAGACTTAAATAGTAGAAGAATATTAACCCCAAAGGCAACAAAAGAAATTAAATTAGTAGAAGAAAAAATTCAGTCAGCGCAAATAAATAGAATAGATTCCTTGGCCCCACTCCAACTTTTGATTTTTGCCACTGCACATTCTCCAACAGGCATCATTGTTCAAAATACTGATCTTGTGGAGTGGTCATTCCTTCCTCACAGTACAATTAAAACTTTTACATTGTACTTGGATCAAATAGCTACATTAATTAGTCAAACAAGATTACGAATAATAAAATTGTGTGGTAATGACCCAGACAAAATAGTTGTTCCTTTAACCAAGGAACAAGTTAAACAAGCCTTTATCAATTCTGGTGCATGGCAAATTGGCCTTGCTGATTTTGTGGGAATTATTGATAATCATTACCCAAAAACAAAAATCTTCCAGTTTTTAAAATTGACTACTTGGATTTTACCTAAAATTACCAGACATAAACCTTTAGAAAATGCTCTGACAGTATTTACTGATGGTTCCAGCAATGGAAAAGCAGCTTACACAGGGCCAAAAGAGCGAATAATCAAAACTCAATATCAATCAGCTCAAAGGGCAGAGTTGGTTGCAGTCGTTACAGTGTTAGAAGATTTTAATCAACCTGTTAATATTATATCAGATTCTGCATATGTAGTACAGGCTACAAGGGATGTTGACACAGCTCTAATTAAATATAGCATGGATGATCAGTTAAACCAGCTACTCACTTTGTTACAACAAACTGTAAGAAAGAGGAATTTCCCATTTTATATTACTCATATTCGAGCACACACTTAATTTACCAGGACCTTTAACTAAAGCAAATAAACAAGCTGACTTACTGGTATCCTCTGCATTCATAAAAGCACAAGAACTTCATGCTTTGACTCATGTAAATGCAGCAGGGTTAAAAAACAAATTTGATGTCACATGGAAACAGGCAAAAATATTGTACAACATTGTACCCAGTGTCAAGTACTACACCTGCCCACTCAAGAGGCAGGAGTTAATCCCAGAGGTCTGTGTCCCAATGCATTATGGCAAATGGATGTTACCCATGTACCTTCATTTGGAGAATTATCATATGTTCATGTAACAGTTGATACTTATTCACGTTTCATATGGGCAACATGCCAGACAGGAAAAAGTACTTCCCATGTTAAAAAACATTTATTATCTTGTTTTGCTGTGATGGGAGTTCCAAAAAAAACTAAAACTGACAATGGACCAGGTTACTATAGTAAAGCTTTCCAAAAATTCTTAAATCAGTGGAATATTACACATACAACAGAAATTCCTTATAATTCCCAAGGACAGGCCATAGTAGAAAGAACTAATAGAACACTCAAAACTCAGTTAGTTAAACAAAAAGAAGGGGGAAACAGTAAGGAGTGTGCCTCTCCTCAGATGCAGCTTAATCTAGCACTCTATACTTTAAATTTTTTAAACATTTATAGAAATCAGACTACTACTTCTGCAGAACAACATCTTACTGGTAAAAAGAACAGCCCACATGAAGGAAAACTGATTTGGTGGAAAGACAACAAAAATAAGACATGGGAAATAGGGAAGGTGATAACCTGGGGAAGAGGTTTTGCTTGTGTTTCACCAGGAGAAAATCAGCTTCCTATTTGGATACCCACTAGACATTTGAAGTTCTACAATGAACCCATCGGAGATGCAAAGAAAAGCGCCTCCACGGAGACGGAAACACCGCAATCGAGCACCATTGACTCGCAGGATGAATCAAGTGGTGATATCAAAAGAACGGATGAAGTCACCACGCACCAAGAAGGCGGAGCTGCCAACCTGGGCACAGTTAAGGAAGCTAACACTGTTAGCTAGAAAAAGCCTAGCTAGCACAAAGGTGACACAAACCTCAGAAAAAATGCTGCTTGCAGCTTTAATGGTTGTATCAACAGTGGTAAGTCTCCCCATGCCTGCAGGAGCAGCTGCAGCTAATTATACCTACTGGGCCTATGTGCCTTTCCCACCCTTAATTTGGGCAGTCACATGGATGGATAATCCTATTGAAGTATATGTTAATAATAGTGTATGGGTACCTGGTCCCACAGATGATCGTTGCCCTGCCAAACCGGAGGAAGAAGGAATGATGATAAATATTTCCATTGGGTATCGTTATCCTCCTATATGTCTAGGGAAAGCACCAGGATGTTTAATGCCTGCTATCCAAAATTAGTTGGTAGAAGTGCCTACTCTCAATCCCATCAATAGATTTACTTACCACAAGGTTGTGGAATTCACAATCTGGTATCGATCAAAAATTGGCAAATCAAATTAATGATCTTAGACAAACTGTCATTTGGAGGGGAGATAGGCTCATGAGCTTGGAACATCGTTTCCAGTTACAGTGTGACTAGAATACTTCAGATTTTTGTATTACACCCCAAGTTTATAATGAGTCTAAACATCACTAGGACATGGTAAGACGCCATCTACAGGGAAGAGAAGACAATCTCACTTTAGACATTTCTAAATTAAAAGAACAAATTTTTGAAGCCTCTCAAAGTTATTTAAATATTGTGCCTAGAGCTGAGGTGTTAGATCAAGTGGCAAAAAATCTTAATGGATTAAACCCCACGACTTGGATTAAGTCTATTGGAAACTCTACTGTAGTAAATTTTCGAATTATGTGTCTCTGTTTAATCAGTTTGTTTTTAGTGTGCTGGACCAGTCGAAGAATCCTGCGCCAAAATCGAGAAAATGAACAAGCCTTCATCGCCATGACACATTTATATAGAGGAAAAGAGAGAGAAAATGTTGCGAGAAGTCAGGGACCTTGAACAGAGGGACTGGCTGGAGCCACAACAAAAAAACATAAAAATATAAAGATTTCATGGACATTTTACTAGTTCTCCAAAATTTATACTTTTGTAATGTCTTATGTCTGTCTTTAATCTCTTAATCCCATTATTTTCTTTATAAGATAAGGAAGATATATGTCACCTCAGGACCCTGTAATAATTGCCTTAACTGCACAAATTGTTTGTAGAGCATGTGTGTTTAAACAGTATGAAAACTGGGCATCTTGAAAAAAGAACGAGGTAACAGCGGTGTTCAGGAAACAAGGGAGGTAACCTTGAACTGGCCGCCGGTGAGTCGGACGGAACAGAGCCATATCTTTTCTCCTTTTGCACACAAATAGGAGAGATATCGCTGAATTCTTTTTCTCAGCAAGGAATATCCCTGAGAAGGAGAATGCGCTCTAAGGGTAGGCCTATAAACGACCCCCTTGGAGGCGTGCCGCCTTTTGCAGTTGAAGCCGAAGGGATGAAATAAGCCCCAGCATCCTGTAGGGCTCTCAGGCTTATTAGGAGAAAAAAATTCCCACCTAATAAATTTTGGTCAGTCAGGTTGTCTGCTCTCAAACCCTATTTCCTGATAAAATGTTATCAATGACTATGCGTGCCCTAAAATTTCATTAGCAATTTTAATTTTAATGTTAACACCATCCTGTGATCTCATCCTGCCTCCACTTGCTCTGTAATATTCTATTACTTTGTGAAGTATGTAATCTCAGTGTCATGATGACAATAGTGATTTTATTGAAAAAAAAAAGCGGGAAATGTAGGGAAAAGAGAAGTTAGCCTGTTACTGTGTTATTATAGATAGAAGTAAGTTTAAGAGACTCCATTTGGCTTTGTATTTGAGATGCTGTTAATCTGTGACTCTACCCCCAATCTTGTCCTTGCTAGAAACATTGCTGTGCTAATTAAGGTTGAAAGGATTTTGGGCTGTAAGGAATGTGCTTTGTTAGGCAAATGTTTAAAGCCTGCTTGTGGTTGAAGGTCAGTACCATTCCCTTAAATCTCAGTAAAAGAAAAACATCTGTCTCCTGCCCGATCCTGGGAAAATGGAACATCTTACTGCTAATTTACTCCCTTATCTTTTTGGCAATAAATACTGAGGGAACTCAGAGACCAGTGCCAGTGTGGGTCCTCTGAAAGCACAGCACTGGTCCCCTGGGGCCCCGCTTTTCTTTCTCTGTACTTTGTCTCTGTGTCTTTATTTCTTTTCTCAAGTCTCTCGTTCCACCTGGCGAGAAGCACCCACAGGTGTGGAGGGGCAGGCCACCCCTTCAACTCTTGTCTTAGTCCATTGGCATAGCTGTAAAGGAATACTATGAAGCTGGGGAATTATTTATAAAGAAAAGAGGTCTATTTGGCTTATACTTCTGCAGGCTGTGCAAGCATGGTGCCAGCATCTGCTTCTGATAAGGCCTTCAGAAAGTTTTCACTCATGGCAGAAGGGAAAGCAGAGAAAGCATCACATGGTGAGAGAGAAGGAAAAAGTGAGTAAAGGGAGACTCCAGACTCTTTTCAACAACCAGATCTTGGAGGAACTAGGAGTGCTGCAAGACCCAAACGCCTTTCACTAAGCCCCACCTCCAACACTGGGGATCAAATTTCAAGACGAGATTTGAAGGGAACAAATATCCAAACAATATCGACTTTATTTCTTCCCTGAAATCTCTGGATTCATTATAAAATGTAAGAATCAAATACCAAACTATTTATAATATCTTAAGATTTCATTACCATGTAGTGACAACATCATTGATAGAAGAAGGTCATAATTTTAGGGAAGTTACAACTATAGGTTGACATATCAGCTGGGATATCCTTTAGGGCACACTAAAATAGTAACCATGGATGAAGAGGAGCATCTTTTGTGATAGGGGTAGGAAAAGAAACAAATCCAAGACTAATGTAATTTTACAAAGACAAAGAGAAAATGAGCCAAAATGTTAGCATAATTTTCATTAAATTATATGTTTATCCATGACTTTAAATTTTTCATATGGATCTTTATTTTTTAAGCATTCTACTAAGCCTATATTATTTTAATGGACAGGGAAAATTTTATTACAAAGGGGGAAGTGAGTGAAGGAATTATAATAGCTAACAGATTTTATAAAAGAGAACTTAGAATCATTTTATTTTGCTACACTGCAGGAAATAAACTTTTTGTTGAAAAGCAGCATGGAAATGTGTGTGTGCATGCTGGAGAATGAGGAATGGAATGTTGGGACTAGAGATCACTAAAACGAAAACTAGAAACTTCATTAAAACTTCATTAGAGAGTTGTAGTTACAGGATTGGTCTTTCGCAAAATATTAGTCTTGGAGATATGCTGCTTAGTATTTTTCTCAAGTTGTTTCTAAATTATGGGGTTCCTTATAATAAAAGTAAAGGCCAATGAGCATAGATACTATTAGTTGTTACATAAAACAAATATCACATGAAGCAATGCTGTTAGTTAAAATGAATCGCAAAGGGCTGATCTGGACTCAGTCAAAGAATGTTTGGGTTCACCAACTGGTGTGACTAATAATTAGACTTATTTCACTTGAAATTTGACTTATTACTAAACCAGGAAACAAGAATTGCGTAGAATACATATGTAAAAAGAGAATATGAGTAAAGAAAAACAATAGAGTTGCACAGCTCATCTATGTTGCCCTAGTTCCTCACAGGGGCATGGCAGAACCATAGGGCCCATGAAGTAGAGTAATAGTAGTTAAGACACAAGGCTAATAATATGAATGGAGAATGCATTAGTTCATTGTCACACTGCTATAAAGCACTGCCCAAGACTGGGTAATTCAGAAAGGAAAGAGGTTTAATTGACTCACAGTTCTGCAGGGCTGGAGAGGCCTCAGGAAACTTACCATCACGGTGGAAAGGGAAGCAAACACATCCAGCTTCACATGGAGGCGGGAAGGAGAAGTGTCAAACCAAAGGAGGAAAAGCCTCTTATAAAATCATCAGGTCTTGTGAGAGCTCACTCACTATCACGAGAACAGTATGAGGGTAGTAACCAGCACCCATGATTAAATTACCTCCCACTGGGTCCCTCCCACAACACTTGAGGATTTTAAGAATTACAATTCATGATGAGATTTGGGTGGGGACACAGAGCCAAACCATATCAGAGAGGCTATACTTATATCAAATAAAACAGACTTTAAGCTAAAAACAGTACAAATAAACAAAAAGGTTATTATATAATGATAAAGGGATTCATTCCACAAGGGGCTATAACAGTCCTAAACATATATGCACCCGGCAGTGAAGCACTCAGGTAAATAAAGCAAATATTCCTATCTAAATGGAGAGCTAGAGTCTGATACAATAATCATTGGGAACTTCAATACTAGACTCCCAGCATTAAACAAATAACTTAGACAAAAATTAACAAGAAAGCATCAGATTTAAACAGTACTATGGACCAAATAGACTTAACAGACATTTAAAAAACATTTTAGCCAATAACCACAGAATACACATTCCTCTCATCAGCATATGGAATATTCTCCAGAATAAACCGTATGTTAGGCCACATAAAAGTATCAACAAATTCTAAAAAATCAAAATCATATCAAGTATTTTCTTAGACCACAATGGAATAAAACTAGAAATCAATGCCAAGAGGAACATTGAAAACTATACCGACTCATGGAAACTAAACATGTTTTAAACAACCATTGGGTCAAAGAAGAAATTAAGATGAAAAATTTTTTAAAAATTCTTAAAGCAAATAAAAAATGGAAACACAGTATGCCAAAACCTACAGCATACAGCAAAAACAGTTCTATGAGTGAAGTTTATAACAATAAATGCCTACATCGAAAAGTAGGAAGATTTCAAATAAACAATCTAACAATGCACCTCAAGAAACTAAAAAAGGAAGAAAAAACCAAAATCACAATTGCTAGAAGGAAGGACATAATAAAGATCAGAGCAGAATTAAATGAAATAAAGACTAAAAAAACCAATCCAAAGATCAGTAAAATAAAAAGTTGACTTTTAAAAAATATAAAATCAATGAACTGCTAGGTAGTTTAACCAATCAAAAAGGATATAGGATCCAAATAAACAAAATCAGAAATACTAACAGGGACATTACAACTGATACCACAGAAATGCAAAAGATCATTGGAGTCTATTGTAAATAACTATGTTCTAAAAAACTGAACAACCTAGAGCAAATGAATGAATTCCAGGACGTACACAACCTACCCAGATTGATTCAAGAAGAAATAGAAAACCTGAACAGACTATAACAAGTAGCAAGATTGAATCAGTAATAAAGCATCTCCCAAGAAAGAAAAGCCCCAACCAGATGGCTTCACTGTCAAAGTCTACCAAATGTATAAAAATCAATACCAACTATACTCAAACTATTACAAAAAACTGAAGAGGAGAAAATTATTAGTAGGTTATTCTCCAAGGTCAGCATTATCCTGATACCAAAACCAGACAAGTACACACAGACAAGTAAATACCCTGACTATAGTTTATACATGAACAGTGAATTTTATGTTTCAAAATACCAAGAAGAGCAGACTTGAAATCTTTCAAAAACATAGCAATTGTAAATACTAAGACTGATGAATACCCTAAATATCCCGACTTGGTCATTACGTATTCTACACATGAAACAAAATTTCATATGTATCCAATAAATGTATGCAAGTCTAATGTATCAAAATAATAAAATAAATAATAAAATTAGCTATAAATCAAGAGTAATTTAATTGCAAAATTAATTGCACAATCTGAAATTTATAAATTGTAGTTGGGAACAAAACTGTTTATTCAAAAATTTATTTTAATCAATATAAATGATTAAGGGTTGTGCAGAATACAATGATTGGTTATATTTTTGAAGTGTTTGCATACCAATAGCTGCAGAATGTATACACAAAAATGTATAAGTTGATGGACAGCATGATATATGCCTCTGATAGGTGTATGATAATGTAAAAGGTGTGTTGAAATGGTTAAGACATGTAAACACTGTTCCAATTTAGAAGAAAAGGGATACCGCTATTTGGATTTGGCTTTGAAAATCAAATAGACGTGATGTGAACGGAAAGAAGAAACATCCAAAACATATGTAAGCCATATAAATAGGGAAAATAGAAATATCACGTAGAACCATAGAGGAAGAGAAAAGAAGGCAGAAGGAGAATGTAAAAGACTGATGCATGAAAAATAAAGAAATAAGAAGAGCAGCAGGGAGGAAGGAGGGAAGAAATATCAGAGTATTAAAGTAGTCTTCTCAGTTGCTATATCATCATTATTTTGTATGATATAAGCTTCACGTATTATTGCCCCTTGAAGAGATCATTACTTAATGAAATATTACTCTACAGCTTCCATTAGATCTTAAAATTCTACAGTTCCTCCTTGAATAGCGTTAACCACTGTAGTTTTCTCAAGAAAATGTGTTTATTGACTATAAGAATATTGGCCAGAGTAATGGTGAGCCTTTGTGGTTTTCATATTCCCATCATCCACATAATAAATAAATACTTTGATTTCCAAAATTGATGCTAATTAATATATGTGAATATATTAAGAAGAAGCCAGAAGGTAAGTGATCAGCTCTACTTAGAGAAAAAATATATATATTTAGCATCTTCTTGCAACTTACAGTTGAAGATTTTATTCATTATATCGATGCTATACCATTCATACAATCTTTGGTCACTTTAATTTATTGTTAAAGTTGAGAAAGTAATTCTTATGCAAAGACAGTTTTATCCTGAATTACATTCATTTCAGAAATCAAGGATGCAATGTAAAATGTTTCAAATTTCATTTTTAAGATCATATTCTGAAGTCGAGGCAAATATCTGCTATTTCTTAATAATGATTTTCTAAGTTTAACACAGTTATGTAGTACATTGCACAAGCAAAGTTTTTCTTGATAAATTTAATTTTTATGTGCCTTTTTACTGACTAGGCTCAATGTTGATTCTGATCCTAGTTGCAACATAGTTTGCTTATTAGTTAGGTCTAGCTATAATGAATTGCTTTTAAAATAAAAGATACAACAAATAAATGCTTTTATAGCTGCTGAGTTTCATTCTATAAGCATTGATATAAACTTAGTGAATTCTTATTCCTCCAAAATTTTTAGATTGATTTAAATGCATTTGTCAATTATTTTCCTATCATCCTTATATAAAAGAACTCTGATTATAGGATAATGTATTCTAAGCATTGTGATGGAGGCAGTCACCCAGTGCCTAGTGTTGTATGTACGGATTTGATAAAATAAAAATTCATTCTTCTTTCTGAAATATTTTATAAAATTCTCTGAAGTACAGCTAGAGTTGCCAGGCTTATGAAATCAAAATACATAGTATTTTTTTATATTTTATCAGGCAAATCTAAGTACAGAAACTTTAATCAATTTAACCTTTGTCATTAGTCAGTGTGACCTAGCAAATTCCTTTATATTTCAAGGTTAAAATGCATTAATTCAAATGGGAAGATAAGTATATTACGGCTTGTTAAATGTTAGATGCCAGGTATTATTGTATGCGGAACTTTTAGACCATAATACTTCCATCCTGATCACAATCCTAAGTGATGAGTACTGGTATAAGAAAATCTACTCAAACGTTTATGTGAATTATTCAAAGTTATACACTAAGAAAGCAGCGTGCTCACATTTGCACTCAACTCTACTGGATTCCAAAGTCTTCATTGCTTCATAAGAAATTAGCCATTGCCTTTCAAATGCCACTTGTTCTCTTTTTCTTTCACAAACTGACTTCGTGAAAGTAAATCAGTGCAAATATTTTCTCCCATTCCGTAGGTTGTCTGTTCACTCTGCAGACAGTTTCTTTTGCTGTGCAGAGTTCTTCAGTTTAATTAGGACCCGTTTGTCAATTTTTTTGTTTTTCTTGCAGTTGCCTTTGGCATTTTTCTCACGAAATCTTTGTCCATGCCTATGCCCTGAATGGTATTGCCTCAGTCGTCTTCCAAGGTTTTCTTAGTTTGGGGTTTTAAATTTACGTTTTTAATCCCTCTTGAGTTAATTTTTGTATATGGTGTAAGGAAGGGGTCCAGTTTCAGTTTTCTACATATGGCCAGCCAGTTCTCCCAACACCATTTATTGAAAAGGGATTCCTTTCCCCATTGCTTGTTTTTGTCAGGTTTGTCAAAGATCAGATGGTTGAAGGTGTGTGATCTTATCTCTGGGTTCTCTATTCTGTTCCACTAGTCTATGTGTCTGATAAAAGTCTAATATCCAGCACCTATAAGGAATTTAAACCAATTTACAAGAAAAAAAAAAAAAACAGTTCCATTAAAATGAGGGCAAGCAACATAAACAGACATTTCTCAAAAAAAGACATATATGCGGCAAACAATCATGAAAAAAGCTCAACATAACTGATCATTAGAGAAATGTAAATCAAAATCACAATGAGATACTGTCTCACAACAGAATGGGTCTTATTAAAAAGTAAAAAAATAACACATGGTGGTTAGGCTGTGGAGCAAAGGCAATTGTTTTACACTGTTGGTGGAAGTGTAAATTAGTACAATCATTGTGGAAGAGAGTGTGGTGATTCTTCAAAGACTTAAAGACAGAACTGCCATTCAACCCAACAATCCCATTACTGCGTAGATACCCAAAGGAATATAAATTGTTCTATTATAAAGACTCATGCATGCATATGTTTACTGTAGCATTATTCACAATAACAAAGACATCAACAAACCTAAATACCCATTAATGATAGACTGGATAAAGAAAATGTGGTACCGGGGGGCGGAGCAAGATGGCCGAATAGGAACAGCTCCAGTCTCTAACTCCCAGCGCGAGCGACACAGAAGACCAGTGATTTCTGCATTTTCAACTGAGGTACTGGGGTCATCTCACTCGGGAGTGCTGGACAATCAGTGCTGGTCAGCTGTTGCAGCCCGACCAGCGAGAGCTGAAACAGGGCAAGGCATCGCCTCACCTGGGAAGCACAAGGGGGAAGGGAATCCCTTTTCCTAGCCAGGGGAACTGAGACACACAACACCTGGAAAATTGGGTAATTCCCACCCCAGTACTGTGCTGTAAGCAAACGGGCACACCAGGAGAATATACCCCACACCTGGCCGGGAGGGTCTCACGCCCATGGAGCTTCCCTCCTTGCTGAAACAGCAGTCTGCGGCAATCTAACTGCAAGGCAGCAGCGAGGCTGGGGGAGGGGCACCCGCCATTGCTGAGGCTTAAGTAGGTAAACAAAGCTGCTGGGAAGCTCGAACTGGGTGGAGCTCACAGCAGCTCAAGGAAACGTGCCTGTCTCTGTAGACTCCACCTCTGGGGACAGGGCACAGCTAAAAAATAACAAGGGAAGCAGCAGAGGCCGGTGCAGACGCGAACGACTCTGTCTGACAGCTTTCAAGAGAGCAGTGGATCTCCCAACACGGAGGCTGAGATCTGAGAAGGGACAGACTGCCTGCTCAAGTGGGTCCCTGACCTCTGAGTAGCCTAACTGGGAGACATCCCCCACTAGGGGCAGTCTGACACCCCACAACTCACAGGGAGGAGTACACCCCTGAGAGGAAGCTTTCAAAGTAAGAATCAGACAGGTGCACTCGCTGTTCAGCAATATTCTATCTTCTGCAACCTCTGCTGCTGATACCCAGGCAAACAGGGTCTGGAGTGGACCTCAAGCAATCTCCAACAGACCTACAGCTGAAGGTCCTGACTATTAGAAGGAAAACTATTAAACAGGAAGAACACCTATACCAAAACCCCATCAGTATGTCACCATCGTCAAAGACCAGAGGCAGATAAAACCACGAAGATGGGGAAGAAGCAGGGCAGAAAAGCTGGAAATTCAAAAAATAAGAGCGCATCTCCCCCTGCAAAGGAGCGCAGCTCATCGCCAGCAACGGATCAAAGCTGGTCAGAGAATGACTTTGACGAAATGAGAGAAGAAGGCTTCAGTCCATCAAACTTCTCAGAGCTAAAGGAGGAATTATGTACCCAGTGCAAAGAAACTAAAAATCTTGAAAAAAGAGTGGAAGAATTGACAGCTAGGCTAATTAATGCAGAGAAGATCATAAACGAAATGACAAAGATGAAAACCATGACACGAGAAATACATGACAAGTGCACAAGCTTCAGTAACCGACTTGATCAACTGGAAGAAAGAGTATCAGCGATGGAGGATCAAATGAATGAAATGAAGCGAGAAGAGAAACCAAAAGAAAAAGAAGAAAAAGAAATGAACAAAGCCTGCAAGAAGTATGGGATTATGTAAAAAGACCAAATCTACGTCTGATTGGGGTGCCTGAAAGTGAGGGGGAAAATGGAACCAAACTGGAAAACACTCTTCAGGATATCATCCAGGAGAACTTCCCCAACCTAGTAGGGCAGGCCAACATTCAAATTCAGGAAATACAGAGAACACCACAAAGATACTCCTCCAGAAGAGCAACTCCAAGACACATAATTGCCAGATTCACCAAAGTTGAAATGAAGGAAAAAATCTTAAGGGCAGCCAGAGAGAAAGGTCAGGTTACCCACAAGGGAAGCCCATCAGACTGACAGCAGATCTCTCAGCAGAAACTCTACAAGCCAGAAGAGAGTGGGGGCCAATATTCAACGTTCTTAAAGAAAAGAATTTTAAACCCAGAATTTCATATCCAGCCAAACTAAGTTTCATAAGTGAAGGAGAAATAAAATCCTTTACAGATAAGCAAATGCTTAGAGATTTTGTCACCACCAGGCCTGCCTTACAAGAGACCCTGAAGGAAGCCCTAAACATGGAAAGGAACAACCGGTACCAGCCATTGCAAAAACATGCCAAAATGTAAAGACCATCGAGGCTAGGAAGAAACTGCATCAACTAATGAGCAAAATAACCAGTTAATATCATAATGGCAGGATCAAGTTCACACATAACAATATTAACCTTAAATGTTAATGGACTAAATGCTCCAATTAAAAGACACAGACTGGCAAACTGGATAAAGAGTCAAGACCCATCAGTCTGCTGTATTCAGGAGACCCATCTCACATGCAAAGACATACATAGGCTCAAAATAAAGGGATGGAGGAAGATCTACCAAGCAAATGGAGAACAAAAAAAGGCAGGGGTTGCAATCCTAGTCTCTGATAAAACAGACTTTAAACCATCAAAGATCAAAAGACACAAAGAAGGCCATTACATAATGGTAAAGGGATCAATTCAACAGGAAGAGCTAACTATCCTAAATATATATGCACCCAATACAGGAGCACCCAGATTCATAAAGCAAGTCCTTAGAGACTTACAAAGAGACTTAGACTCCCATACAATAATAATGGGAGACTTCAACACTCCACTGTCAACATTAGACAGATCAACGAGACAGAAAGTTAACAAGGATATCCAGGAATTGAACTCATCTCTGTGGCAAGCAGACCTAATAGACATCTATAGAACTCTTCACCCCAAATCAACAGAATATACATTCTTCTCAGCACCACATCGCACTTATTCCAAAATTGACCACATAATTGGAAGTAAAGCACTCCTCAGCAAATGTAAAAGAACAGAAATTATAACAAACTGTCTCTCAGACCACAGTGCAATCAAACTAGAACTCAGGACTAAGAAACTCAATCAAAACCACTCAACTACGTGGAAACTGAACAACCTGCTCCTGAATGACTACTGGGTACATAACAAAATGAAGGCAGAAATAAAGATGTTCTTTGAAACCAATGAGAACAAAGATACAACATACCAGAATCTCTGGGACACATTTAAAGCAGTGTGTAGAGGGAAATTTATAGCACTAAATGCCCACAAGAGAAAGCAGGAAAGATCTAAAATTGACACACTAACATCACAATTAAAAGAACTAGAGAGGCAAGAGCAAACACACTCAAAAGCTAGCAGAAGGCAAGAAATAACTAAGATCAGAGCAGAACTGAAGGAGATAGAGACACAAAAAACCCTCCAAAAAATCAATGAATCCAGGAGTTGGTTTGTTGAAAAGATCAACAAAATTGACAGACCGCTAGCAAGACTAATAAAGAAAAGAGAGAGGAATCAAATAGACGCAATAATAAATGATAAAGGGGATATCACCACCGACCCCACAGAAATACAAACTACCATCAGAGAATACTATAAACGCCTCTACACAAATCAACTAGAAAATCTAGAAGAAATGGATAATTTCCTGGACACTTACACTCTTCCAAGACTAAACCAGGAAGAAGTTGAATCCCTGAATAGACCAATAGCAGGCTCCGAAATTGAGGCAACAATTAATAGTCTACCCACCAAAAAAAGTCCAGGACCAGATGGATTCACAGCTGAATTCTACCAGAGGTACAAGGAGGAGCTGGTACCACTCCTTCTGAAACTATTCCAATCAATAGAAAAAGAGGGAATCCTGCCTAACTCATTTTATGAGGCCAACATCATCCTGATACCAAAGCCTGGCAGAGACACAACAAAAAAAGAGAATTTTAGACCAATATCCCTGATGAACATCGACGCAAAAATCCTCAATAAAATACTGGCAAACCGGATTCAGCAGCAAATCAAAAAGCTTATCCACCATGATCAAGTGGGCTTCATCCCTGGGATGCAAGGCTGGTTCAACATTCACAAATCAATAAATGTAATCCAGCATATAAACAGAACCAAAGACAAGAACCACATGATTATCTCAATAGATGCAGAAAAGGCTTTGACAAAATTTAACAGCCCTTCATGCTAAAAACGCTCAATAAATTCGGTATTGATGGAACGTACCTCAAAATAACAAGAGCTATTTATGACAAACCCACAGCTAATATCATACTGAATGGGCAAAAACTGGAAAAATTCCCTTTGAAAACTGGCACAAGACAGGGATGCCCTCTCTCACCACTCCTATTCAACATAGTGTTGGAAGTTCTGGCTAGGGCAATCAGGCAAGAGAAAGAAATCAAGGGTATTCAGTTAGGAAAAGAAGAAGTCAAATTGTCCCTGTTTGCAGATGACATGATTGTATATTTACAAAACCCCATCGTCTCAGCCCAAAATCTCCTTAAGCTGATAAGCAACTTCAGCAAAGTCTCAGGATACAAAATTAATGTGCAAAAATCACAAGCATTCTTATACACCAGTAACAGACAAGCAGAGAGCCAAATCAACAATGAACTTCCATTCACAATTGCTTCAAAGAGAATAAAATACCTAGGAATCCAACTTACAAGGGATGTAAAGGACCTCTTCAAGGAGAACTACAAACCACTGCTCAGTGAAATAAAAGAGGACACAAACAAATGGAAGAATATACGATGCTCATGGATAGGAAGAATCAATATCGTGAAAATGGCCATACTGCCCAAGGTTATTTATAGATTCAATGCCATCCCCATCAAACTACCAATGAGTTTCTTCACTGAATTGGAAAAAACTGCTTTAAAGTTCATATGGAACCAAAAAAGAGCCCGCATTGCCAAGACAATCCTAAGTCAAAAGGACAAAGCCGGAGGCATCACGCTACCTGACTTCAAACTATACTACAAGGCTACAGTAACCAAAACAGCATGGTACTGGTACCAAAACAGAGATATAGACCAATGGAACAGAACAGAGTCCTCAGAAATAATACCACACATCTACAGCCATCTGATCTTTGACAAACCTGAGAGAAACAAGAAATGGGGAAAGGATTCCCTATTTAATAAATGGTGCTGGGAAAATTGGCTAGCCATAAGTAGAAAGCTGAAACTGGATCCTTTCCTTACTCCTTATACAAAGATTAATTCAAGATGGATTAGAGACTTAAATGTTAGACCTAATACCATAAAAACCCTAGAAGAAAATCTAGGTAGTACCATTCAGGACATAGGCATGGGCAAGGACTTCATGTCTAAAACACCAAAAGCAACAGCAGCAAAAGCCAAAATTGACAAATGGGATCTAATTAAACTAAAGAGCTTCTGCACAGCAAAATAAACTACCATCAGAGTGAACAGGCAACCTACAGAATGGGAGAAAATTTTTGCAATCTACTCATCTGACAAAGGGCTAATATCCAGAATCTACAAAGAACTCAAGCAAATATACAAGAAAAAAACAACTCCATCAAAAAGTGGGGAAAGGGTATGAACAGACATTTCTCAAAAGAAGACATTCATACAGCCAACAGACACATGAACAAATGCTCATCATCACTCGCCATCAGAGAAATGCAAATCAAAACCACAATGAGATACCATCTCACACCAGTTAGAATGGCAATCATTAAAAAATCAGGAAACAACAGGTGTTGGAGAGGATGTGGAGAAATAGGAACACTTTTACACTGTTGGTGGGATTGTAAACTAGTTCAATCATTATGGAAAGCAGTATGGCAATTCCTCAAGGATCTAGAACTAGATGTACCATATGACCCAGCCATCCCACTACTGGGTATATACCCAAAGGATTATAAATTATTCTACTACAAAGACACATGCACACGTATGTTTATTGCAGCACTATTCATAATAGCAAAGACTTGGAATCAACCCAAATGTCCATCTGTGACAGACTGGATTAAGAAAATGTGGCACATATACACCATGGAATACTATGCAGCCATAAAAAAGGATGAGTTTGCGTCCTTTGTAGGAACATGGATGCAGCTGGAAACCATCATTCTTAGCAAACTATCACAAGAAGAGAAAACCAAACACCGCATGTTCTCACTCATAGGTGGGAACTGAACAATGAGTTCACTTGGACTCGGGAAGGGGAACATCACACACTGGGGCCTATCATGGGGAGGGGGGAGGGGGGAGGGATTTCATTAGGGAGTTATACATGATATAAATGATGAATTGATGGGTGCTGACGAGTTGATGGGTGCAGCACACCAGATTGGCACAAGTATACATATGTAACAAACCTGCACGTTATGCACATGTGCCCTAGAACTTAAAGTATAATAAAAATAAAAAATAAAAAAATAAAAATAAAAACAGAAATGAAACATAAAAAAAAAGAAAGTATAAATCACATATATATAATTTCTGTGTGTGTGTGCGTGTGTATATATATATATATATATATATATATGGACACACATACAGATACACACACATATATTTACCGCAGTGAAAAACTCCCATATTGAAGTTCTATCCCACAGACTTTAGAATGTGACTGTTTGGAGATGGATCTTTAAAGAGGTGATTCAGGTAAAATGAGGTCCTATGGGTGGGCCCTGATCCAACAGGCCTGGTATCCCTGTGTCCTATGATTAGGACACTGCCACGCACAGAGAGATGAGCATGTGAGAACACAGGAAGAAGATGGCTGTTTGCAAGCCAAGGAGAAAGAAAGGACTCAGGAGAAACCAACCCTAACCTTAAACTTCTAGCTTCCAGAACTATAAGAAAATTAATTTCTGTTGTATAAGCCACTCGGTCTGTGGTATTTTGTTATGGATGCTCTGGCAAAAAAATACAAGCACACCCTGCATTCGTTCTTGTGGGGACCTCTTTGAATTCAACTTCCAGACCTAGAATCAGATCACTCACCATCTCACTGAGACCACTCACCATCTCACTGAGACCTCCTCAGTTCAAATCACCACCATCCATCATTGCCTCCTAAAAGATCTACACTCCCAACAGTTTAGCTGCCAACAGACACCAAACAGAGCCCTTGGAACCAACAGGATATCCTGTCAACCACCAAAGACTTTACACTGCCTCTTTCATGGACCAAAGTCTACACAGCCCTGCAGGGTCTGGCCACCAGGAGCCTCTCAACCTCCATTTCTCTCCTTGCACTGTTGACTCCAGCCACAGTGATCTCCTGAGAGTTTCTGGAAGATGTGAGGCAGACTGAGGCTTTCTTCTGCCCCAGTGGTTCCCAAAGCTCATCCAGAACCAGTGGCATCAATATCCCTGTGTTTACATAGCCCTTCATGGGATAATAATGGTGCTCAAAGTGGAAAATGGCTGTCACACACATTCTTCTGCCCATGGTCATATTTTTTGGGATCTCCATAGCTAAACTCCACCATTTTCTTCTGGGATTTGACCCAACCTCTCCTTCTGGCAAAGGCATAGCCCTGCATCCTCTTTTAAATGTTGGCATGATCTTGCCCCCCAACTCTTTACTTCCTGTCACCCCTACAAGGGAAATTTTTGTGATATGCATATTTTACATTTTTTAAAAAATTATGTATTATACCAACATCCATTGAATTAAACACCTTAAATGAGAAGAAAAAAAAAAAGAAAATGTGGAACCATGGAATACTATGCAGCCATAAAAAATAATAAGATAATGTCCTTTACAGGAACATGGATGGAGCTGGAGGCTATTATCCTTAGCAAACTAACGCAGAAACAGAATACCAGATACTACAGGTTCTCACTTATAAGCGGGAGCTTATGAGAACACATGGACATATAGAGGGAAATAACACACACGGGGGCCTATTGGAGGGCAGAGGGTGGGAGGAGGGAGAGAGGTGGGAAAAATTACCAAGGGATACTAGGTGTAATGCCTGGGTGATGAAATAATCTCTACGACCAACCCCATGACACAGGTTTACCAATGTAAAAAAGCTACACATCCTGCATAGGTAACCCTGAACTGAAAATAAAAGTAAAAAAATTTTACAGAATGTGGGAGACATCTGTATTTTGAACTTTGCATAGAACTGACATTTCTTTATAATTAAATTTAGTTTATAATTTACTTTGTGGGGGGAGCAATATCACAGCAGTGATGTTGTGTTTTTCTGTGTAAATTAGCACATGATAAAGATTTGTCCTAGTACAGTTGAGGTTAAATTTACTCGGCCATAGAGATTTGACAGATTTTTCTATTATAGAGCTAATTATTTTTCTCTTCTTTATTAAGTATCTTAGGGAGATTTACCAGATAGTGTGCATAAACCGTCACATTTAATCTGGAAGCTTCCCTTCCTTCTTAAATTTTTTTTGCTTACATCTCTCTTTGAAAATGAAGGCTCTCATCTTTGTTTACAGGTCAGAAAAACTGGGAAAAACTCAGGCTCTTCCACTTATTTGATGTTTGGCACAATATTCTTCTTGAGCCCAAAACATTGGTATTATTGGTAAGCTTGCTAGAAATTTAGAAACTCAAACTTTTATTCCAGATATCCTGAAAAAAAATTCTGCAGGACAAATTACCCAGTTTACTGTTCACATTAAAATTTCAGAAATATCTTCCAACTCACCATGACTTTTCTGAGAAATATACACAACTTATTGTGTATGATATAAATATAGCGCTCAAAAAGGCAAAAAAAAAAAAAAAAAAAGTAAGTCAGTTTCTCTCTTGTTCTCTGGCATCTGGTTGGTTTCAGCCTGTGAGAGTTACCAGCAGGTGATTTCAGCGATTAATTGCAAGTCTTAACAGTTTACCATGGAGGGTCATGTGAAAGACAGGAAAACCTGCAGGGATATCAGTAGATAGTAGAGGGAAGGAAGGAATTTGGATACTTTTATCTTTAGGTTGACTCTGGCTGAGGAATATGTATTATTATATCTAAAGTATGCTCAGATATTCTACTGTTTTAAGACATTGGTATATAATGATATGCTGATATTATTCATGATAGAGTGATTATGTGATTAACAAATGTACTTGCTCTACCAATAGACTTGCTTTCATGAGGTTTTTGGTCTACTGTGGAAGATGTATAACAATGTTTTAAAACACAAGGAAGTATTATTGCAAATTATAATGAGAATGTTGACTAAAACTATTTTTTAATAAAATGAGAAATTAAAACAAGAGGATATGATCTAAGAGAAGGGGTCCAAAACAGTTGTTCCTATTCTGTGAGGGAGAGTATTCATGAGAGACAATCAAGAAACAGTACAGAGGCCAGGCACATGGCTCATGCCTGTAATCCCACCACTTTGGGAGGCCAAGGCAGGTGGATCACCTGAGGTCAGGAATTAGAGATCAGCCTGGCCAACATGGTGAAACCCATCTCTGCTAAAAATATGAAAAAAAAAAAAAAAAAAAAGCCAGGCATAGTGGTGGGCTCCTGTAATTCCAGCTACTCAGGAGACGGAGGCAGGAGAATCACTTGAACCTGGGAGGTGGAGGTTGCAATGAGCTGAGATTGCACCATTGCACACTAGCCTGGGCAACAAGAGCAAAACTCTCTCTCGAAAATACTACTACTACTACTACTACTACTACTACTACTACTACTACTACTACTACTACTACTA
>NC_045452.1:51558723-51580217 GCF_002776525.5 Piliocolobus tephrosceles
TACTACTACTACTACTACTACTACTACTACTACTACTACTACTACTAATAATAATAATAATAATAATAATAAAGAAATAAACAATAGAGATGAAGAGAACAGTGTAGTAGGATCTAGGTTAAAGACAAATAGAGAAAGAGGTCATGTAGATTTATTTTGTTGGGTGAAAGTGGGAAAAATAGGAGTTCAGTTTTATTTGACAAAGATTAGAGACACAGGCTTAGAGCTTTAACAAACAGGTGATATGAAAATATAAATTATAAATAATAATTATACTGAGTGGACCAAAAACAAGTATGTATATCCTAAGTTTTAGCACAAAATCTTTGACAAACATCTGTGAAACTTTCGGAAGTGTAATGTTTATTCTTCTAGCATTCCCAGAGTCTCAAGCAGGACTATACTGAGCCTGAAATATTTGATCATGTCACTCACCATGGGCAACAGAAGCAATATTGACAAGTCTCCACTCTGTCATTAGGGATGAGCTATAACATATGGAACAAATCAGATATTTTGGTCTCTTTGATCCTGCCATTCTTTCCAAAGTGAAGACCACAAGATGCTACGCAACCGTTTAGTGTGGGTTCAGAATACTTTGGCACCTTTCTACACAGTAGTAAATTAATGTTTGAGGAAATAAATAATCGCATGAATGGCCCAATCTGCACACTCAAACTATAATTAGTATTCCCATAGTTCTTTGAAGGCCTGACATTAATAACATAAACAAACAAGGGAAGATAACAGTGATTGCAACCAATAAAATATAATTTAATTTAAAAATTAACCAAAGAAAGTTAAGCTGTTTCAAGTGAGCATGCAATTAAAATAAATATATGAAGATAAGTGAGCAAAAGCAACAAAATTAATGTCTCTTGCATAATGGTTTATTATCAAATAAACACATACACATATGCTCATAGATATACACACATTAATATGCACACACACACACACACACATACAATATTGTTACCTGAGACCGGGCACAATCCCGCATATGGTCCTAGCAAGAAGAGGAGAACTGAGTAAAATGGTGGGTAAAAATGTTTAGAATTAGATAGGACCTGGGATTAGGGAAAGGCCTGAAGGACAAGAGCCTGATGTAGTTTATTAGTTAGAGATTTAAGACCACAAGTAGCTCTCAGGGTAGCTGACTTTAGTAGTCATAAGTAAGGTCCAATTTAGGGAAAGGCTAGTCTGATGAACCATGACAACTTTAAGCTGGGTTTTGACATAGGCAGGTCATAGCAGAGATGATTAGCATAGGGTATCACGGTCCTAGCCATCAGATGGAAGTATAGGATTAGGGAAATAGTACTAAGAGGAACCCAGAAATAGTAAGATGTCACCTCGTGTTTAGAATAAAATAAAAAGCAGGGAGGTTATAAACCAGGACTGAGACTCAAAGTGTAAAACAGAATACCAGTCAGCTGAAGTGAGGTGTGAAGTCCAGTCCAGCCCATATTTCAAGGAACAGGCATTAGTGCAGAATTAGAATATAGCACAAAGTGAAGGCAACATTATTATAAATATCAAGGGGTAAATTTGAATTCCTTATCTTACTCCTGAATGACCAGAGCATTTGTCATAAGGATGAAAGAGAACTAAGCCTATAAATGAGAGTCCAGTGGTTCAGCTGAGGATAAAGAAGTCTGCAGAGGTTGGGAATCAGATTCAGTTTAATGGGTAGATTGTTAGGATGATCAGAGACTAAAATAAAAGGATATGATCACTTTATTCATTTATCTTCATAGGTAGATAGATGTATAGAGATATAATTATGTATATGAATATAAATGTACAGATACATTATTTTTCATCTTAAGCAATTTGATTGAATGTAAAGAATTTAGCACAGCCTCTTAAATATTAACTACTATTTTATTGCAACTAATATTCAAAATGTCTCTAATACTAATTTCCATAAGTCATGTTGAAACCTATCCAAATGTCCCATAGAACTGATGTTTACGGTTTCTTTTGAATAAACATAGACATTTACTGTTCCATCTTGAAACCTGAGAAAGTTACATTTGTCTTATGTGAGTTTCTTTCTCAGGAAACCAGCCACCAAACCTCCCAGATAGCATCAAGGAATTGAAACTTACCAGATCAACACATCTGGACAATGAGATGCTGGATCCCTCACCTGCCATTATTAACTAGCCAACCATCTGCTTCCTATTGATGAACTCTGCTTCATTACCCCCTCCTAATTTCCGTTTTCCCATACATGGTTACATTTCTTCCCTGTTACATAAATCCCTAATTTTAGTTGACCAGGGAGATGGATTGGAGACTGATCTCCCATCTCCCAGGTTGCAGCACCCAAGTAAAGGCTTCTTCCCTGGCAGTACTCACTGTCTCGGTGATTGGCTTATTGTTCAGTGAACAGCAGGCTCTGGAACAAACTCTTCGCATTTAAATAACAATGTTTTCCATGACATCATTCCTGATAGCTGGGTTTTATTAAATTTGGGCACACAAAACAATTAATGTTTCAGTTAAGGTCACTAAGTAGCAAGTGGCTCTTTGAACAAGGATGTGCTTGAGCAGATTTTGCAGACAAAAAATTAAATGCATTGACACTAACCTAAAGTTATATACTGAATAGATTCAAATTTATTTCTGTAGAAAATCATCAAATTTTAGTAAAAATTCATCACCTACTTATTTGTATCTTCACTGTGGCCACAAATGCATGTTCATTAAATCGCTCCAGATATTTAATTTAATTCTCCGGTTGGGTGGGTTGTGTGATTTAGTAGTGACCATTCAGTGGCCAAGGAATGGCTTGAAATTAAGTATGCTGATTATAAGCCCATACAATATTCCAAAGTATATAGCATTGTGTTTTTCCATCTTTCATCTGAATAAAAGGACTACACAGACAAAGAAAAGTCAGCCAAAGGATCAAAGAAGCTCAAACCCTAAATTGCCACTGGGAGAAAAGATGCCCAGGAAAGCTGTCTAATCCCAATAATCGGATCTGTGTTTGACTATTGCTCCAACAAAAAATAACCATTTGCCTTGTGAAGCCACTGAAATTTTTGGGTTGCTTAACCAAACCTTACTTCTAAAAGTTTAAATTTTATAATCATCTAAAGTGAAGAATGTAAAGGATTTTAAATACTGTTAAAAACTTTAATGACTCTAGAGCACATAAAAGCAAGTGACTTTTATAGCACTTGAATAGCATATATTTATATGTATAAAAAAACTGAGCTTTGTGTAGAGAACACAAGTAAAACATCACATGAGGCATTGAATCCACAATCATTATTGAATTTGACTTCTCAGTGAATATAATATTTATAAATTATTTCAATGAGAATAGTTTTATTCCTTTGTATTTGAAGTGGCTTTAGAATAAAAACCTTATTTAATACAAAAAGAAGTACCCAGTTATAACAAATAAACACTAGCTATAAACTCTAGTTGACAAAGTAAAATATGTTATAAAGTCACAAATTTAAGAAAAACATTACAATATGCAAAAAATAGTTAACTAATACAATTTCAATTGAAAACCTAAGCAACAGAAAAAATTTACAACACACGAAAGACAAAGAATCAGTATCAACAGAGACTTTCTATAATTAAGAGATACAGGCCAGGTGTGGTGGCTCACACCTGTAATCCCAGCACTTTGGGAGGCCAAGGCAGGTGGATCATGAGGTCAGGAGATCGAGACCATCCTGGCTAACACGGTGAAACCCCGTCTCTATTAAAAATACAAAAAACTAGCTGGGTGTGGTGGCGGGTGCCCGTAGTCCCAACTACTTGGAGGCTGAGGCAGGAGAATGGCATGAACCGAGGAGGCAGAGCTTGCAGTGAGCTGGGATCGCGCCACTGCACTCCAGCCTAGGCAACAAAGCGAGACTTCGACTCAAAAAAAAAAAAAAAAAAAAATTGTATGGCGGGTGCCTGTAGTCCCAGCTACTCAGGAGGCTGAGGCAGGAGAATGCTGTGAACCCAGGAGGCAGAGCTTGCAGTGAGCCGAGACCACACCACTGCACTCCAGCCTGGGTGACAGAGCAAGACCGTCTCAAATAAATAAATAGATAAATAAAGAGATACAAATAATGAATAGAAAAGTCTTAAAATATTTTTATCCTACAAAACAAATAAAAGGCAACAAACCCCAAATATATGAAAATATACGATTTCAAAAGTAGTCCAAGAATCAAGTGGAAAATGGCATAATCGTAACCCATTAACAGTGACAGGAGGCAGCCAAATGCCTAGGAAGATAGAGGAGAGTACACAGTAACAGCCCACCTCCAAGCCAAAGATGGTTTAAAGCCTGAAAGCCAAGCTACAAGTTTAATCCTCAGACCAGATTTAGAAATTGTCCTCCCGTTCAGTGTGCTTTTCTCTGATTGATTCCCACCCTTTACCTATTTTACATATACCTACCCTTTCCTAATTGGTTTTCTACACTGTTATGCCCACCTTTGAGTGGTGTCTTCACTTTAACCTTTTTTGCGTACTCACAAACCAATCAGTATGCACTCCTCAGCTTTTGCCTATAAAGACCCCAGATTCAGTTGGTAGATGGGGAGACAACTCGACTCCAGGGAAGAGATAGCTTAACTTCGGGGAAGATGACCTGCCCTTCCAGTCTCCTCTCCAGGTCCCCTCTCTGCTGAGAGCCATTTTAATTTTTCAATAAAATTCTCCACCTTCACCATCCTTCAACCGTCCCTGTGACCTCAGTTCTTCTTGATGCCAGACAAGAGCTCAGAACTCACATGGCACAGGTACTGAGAAATACTGTCACACCAGCCCTTAGCTTTTGCCAGCAGAGGGCAGTCACCCCATGCGACGAGGCAAGGGGTCAACTGAGCTGCTAACACACCACTATCCGCGAACAGTGGAACTAATAGAGACCACTGTAACACCCCTCTAGGGCTTCAGGGTCATGGGCATCCTCACCTGGGAGCCACCATGTTCCCCTCAGGGTGACACTCCTGGTCTGGCCACAGGCCCTGCACAGAGCATGCTCTTGTGTCAGTGCCTGGAATAGCTGGCTGGATCCCACACTTACTTGCTCACGTGCTCCCTCTTGCAAAGCGTTGAGTGCAGCAGTCCGAGTAGAGGCCACTTACCATGAGCAAGCATAATAAAAACCTCTAAATTAACCTTTTGTAAATATGAATACAAAGAAAGTGGTTGAAATATTACAAAATTATGGAAGTACTATAAAAGAGTGAAAGGAAATATGTAATTGTGTCCCAAATATTTTTCATAGGAAATGTTTAGATTTAGGAAATGATCATCATCTATTTTTACTTAGATAAAAGAATATATTATAATTATAACAAGTAAAGACAAGAAATCAGTGGAAATAAATGGTAGTGACAGTACAGAAAAGTGAATGGGTTAAAATGTTGCAAGTTTTAAATTAATAAAATCTAATTGAAAGTAATTGACCTTATGAAGAAAACACTTTATCTGACTGGAAATTTCAGTTAAGTTATACTCAAAGGAAGACTTGATCAGGGTTTCTGTTTAGTTTCCCATTTTCTCTCTCAGTATTTCTCACCTTGTCAAGTAGAATTTGTTCTCAGCTTAAGTTTTCTCAAAGTAAAATAGCTGAAGTAGTTGCACAGTTTACATTAAAAAATATTTAACAGTGCCTAGAAGAGGAAAGAGTTTTCAATTTCAGTACTTACCATGAATCTGATTGAAGCAGCTAAGATTGGTTCCTAAACCAGCTATTCTAAGATGGGTAAAATGTATGAATTGTCTTAGAGATCTCTTGGGTTCCACGCCTAGAACTAAGAGAAGAATCAATCAAATACATAAACCTTACGGCTACTACATAATGGGGAGTAGTGGAATAGATGCCAGGAAGTCAACCGAGCATGCCCAATAAAATCACGTTCAGAAGCAATACATAGTGCAAATAACATTGCGAAAAACACAAATTGAATAGAAGAAAGACTAGACACATCCTATCACAGAGCCGAAGAAAATAATAGAAACAAAGGAGACCATTTGCTATATAGAAAAATATATCACAAAGAAATAATCTGCAAACAATAAGCAATTTAAAAGATGGAAACAGAATGCACATCAAAAATGATAATCAATAGCATAATAGAAGAAAGAATTCCACACTATGAACGGAACTTGGATTGGAAATCTAAAACAAACACAAGAATCATCATGCTGAATGGGGAATAACTGAAATTCTTTCATCTAGGATCTGGAACGACTACAACTGATAAACTTAGTAAAGTTGCAGGATGAAAAAATCAACATACGAAAATCAGTAGCATTTCTATATGACAACAGTGAACAATCGGAAAAAGAAATGTAAAAGTAATCTCATTTAAAATAGCCGAAACAAATTTAAATACCTAGGAATTAGCTTAACTAAACAAGTGAAAGATCTCTACAGTGAAAGCAATGAAATAGTGAGGAAAGAAATTGAAGAGGACACACAAAAAGTGGAGAGAGATTTCATATTCATGGGTGGGAAGAATCCATATTGTTAAAATATGCATCCTACCTATAGCAATCTATACATTCAATGCAACCCCCTCAAAACACCAATGATATTCTGCATAAATTGTTTTAAAAATTCTGAAATGTATATGGAATCATGAGAGACCCAGAATAGTCAAAGTTATCCCGAGTGAAAAGAACAAAACTGGAGGAAGCACATTACCTGACTTCAAATTCTGCTACAGAGCTGTCGTAACGAAAGCAGCATGGTACTGGCATAAAACAGATGCATAGACCAATTGGAACACAACAGGGAACTGAGAATCAAATCCACACACCTATAGTAAACTCATCTGTGACAAAGGAGCCAAGAACATATATTGGGAAAAAGACAGCCTCTTCAACAAATGGTGCAGAGAAAACTGAATATGCTTATGCAGAAGAATGAAACTTGATTTTTATCTCTTGCCTTATTCAAACATCAAATATAAGTGCATTAAAGATTTAAATCCAAGACCTCAAACTATGAAACTACTACCAAAAAATGGGGAAACTCTCCAACACACTGTCCTGGGCCAAAATTTCTTGAGCAATACCCTACAAGCACAGGCAATCAGAGCCAAAATGGACAAATGGGATCACTTCAAGTTAAAAAGTTTCTGCACCGCAAAGGAAACTATCAACAAAGTGAAGAGAAAATTCACAGAACTGGAGAAAACATTTGCAAATTACCCACTTGGCAAGTGATTGATAACCAGAATATATAAGGAGCTCAAACTACTCTATAGAAATATAAAGCTAATAATTTGATTAAACAATGGGAAAAATGTTTGAATAGACATTTCTCAAAAGACCTACAAATGGAAAACAGGCATATAAAAAATGTTCAGCATCATTGATCATCAGAGAAATGCAGATCAAAACTACAATGGGATATCAGCTCATCATAGTTAAAACGGCTCTTATATGTAAGTCAGGCAATAACAAATGCAGGTGAGGATATGAGGGAAAGGAAACCCTTATACCCTGCTGGTGGAAATATAACAACCACTATGGAGAAGAGTTTGGAGATTCCTCAACAAACCTAAAAGTAGAGCTAACATATGATCCAGCAGTCCCGCTGCTGGGGATGTACCCACAAGAAAGAAAATGATTGTATCGAAGAGATACCTGCACTCCCATGTTTGTTGAGGTACTGTTCACGATAGCCAAGATTTGGAAGCAACCTAAGTGTCCATCAACAGATGAATGGATAAAGAAAATGTGGTACATAGACACAATGGAGTACCATTGTTCTATACAAAGGAATGAGATTCTGTCATTTGTTGCAACAGGGATGGAACTCGAGATCATTGTGTTAAGTGAAATAAGACAGACACAGAAAGACAAACATCTCATGTTATCAGTTATTTGTGCATGCTAAGTATCAAAACAATTGAATTCATGGAGATGGATTATAGAAAAATGTTTACCAGGAGTTAGTTAAGGTAATGCAGAAGTTTGGGGAGATGGAATGGTTAATGGGTACAAATATTAGTTAGAAAGAATGAGTAAGACCTGGTATTTCATAGTACAATAGGGGACTATAGTCAATAATCATTTAAATGTAGATTTAAAAATGACTAAAAGAGTATAACTGAATTGTTTGTAACACAAAGGATAAATGCCTGAGGGGATGAATATCCAATATTCCATGATATGATTACTATGCATTTCATGCCCGACCAAAATATCTCATGAACTCCATAAATATGTAGACCTTATACGTACTCACAAAAATTTAAAAAATACTAATACATGGTAAATATGGCAAAATTGTCAAATTTTAATGAGAAAGAAATTATTCAAATATCTCAAGAAGAATTATTTTTCCCAAATGAGTGGAAATTAGGCATTGCACTTTATAATTTCCATATGCCATCTTACTTAGTTTTAATCCTACCTACTATAAAATGGTAAGATAAATCCTAGTATCTCCACCTGGTACTTGAGGAAATTGAAACTGCAAAACTTTTAAGCAACACAAGTGATAGAGTTAGCAAGTTCACATTTTAACCTAGGCCCACCCAAAAACACAATCAGCATGTCTTCAATGTGCCATTTAAGAAAGCAAAATGAAAGGACAGCTGCCAGAAGGTGGGACACAAAGTAGAACTCTAGTGCAACACAATTGTTATTGACGTGAACTGACAATGACCACGGAAACTAAATACTCATTACACAGACAAGGAAATAGGAACACTCTTCTCTCCCTCTTACCGCTGAGTGACTTTCCACTAAGGTGAGCCAAACTTGGGTTTTAACCAACCCACTCTCAGCAAATGAATAGCGCCCTAAAGTTAAAGAATCTCTCCTCTGTGTTCCCCGTAATAGATGCACCTAACCGACAGGTAAATATTCACAGGCTGCTCTACAACTAATAAAAGGATATATTCAGCCTATTAAAACAAGTTAAAACATGACGGTGGAAATATATTTTAGCAAAACTATTTCTAAACTATTTTAAACTGCCAAACCACTAGCTTCCTTTAATTTGGACTTTCCCATGTTAATGTACAACATTCTTAGTTGTGGAAAACCTTCAGAGAAAGAACGAGAGAAGAAAACAAACAGAAAGAATGTTCTAACGTCAAAGAGTATGAAAAATATAGAATAAAACAAGCAAAAATATGAATATGCTTTGGTACAAAAGAGGATGACATATTTTATCCCTTCTGTCTGCCAAATCCACCAGACACAAGATATTGGCTTGAGGAGAAAACTCTTAGCATAGGATGCAAAACAGAGTATGCTAGTTATGTTGTGCTACCTATTGCTAACAGTGACATTGAAAGAGGCCTTTTTCCTGAGTTACTAGATTGAAATAAATATTCATTGTACAGAGGCCATTAATTTTAAAAAATCAGAATCCAATATATGTGCTGGGGGTTGAATCGTATCCTCCTTAAAGTTTGTATGTTGAAGTCCTAACTCCCATTACTTCAGAATGTGACCTTATTTGAAAATAGTCATTGCAGATGCAATTAGTTAAGATAAAATCATGCTGTAGTAGGGTGGGTCTCTATTCCAACATAACTGATGTCCTAAAAAAGGGAGACTTGGACACAGGCACATAAATACAGGGAGAACACCATGTGAAGGTGAAGGCAGATCTGGGTGATACAGCAAAAACCAAAATGCTAAAGATTGCCAGCAACCTACTGGAAGCTAAGCTTGGGAGCAGCATGGAAAAGATTCTCACAGCCCTCAGAAGGAACCAGCTCTTCAGACATTTTGATTTCAGACTTTTAGCCTACAGAAATGTGAGATAATACGTTTCTATTGTTTTGGCCACATCGTTTGTGATATTTTGTTACAGCAGCCCTGGAATATTAACACAGTATGTAATACACTATCTTTTGGGGAGAGATGGTTATATAAGATGATTATACATTTAAACTATAATACAGGAATAACTAATTTATCTGTTCTCTGGGTGGGAAAAAGACAAAATGAAGAGAAAAACGAAGACACGAGCAGCCATGTGTGCTGGGAAGCATTCTCAGGGGCTAGGCATTTCAAACCACTTCTAAAACCAGGCTATTTTGGTTGGCACCATAACCTTAGTGAACAGCTCCATAATGCTTTTTAGGAGCCTACAGAAATATGTGAGATGATCAAAAACAAAACAAAACAAGCCCCAATTGATTACACAGCATCACAAAATTGAAATGAATATGATTTTAATAAAATATCTATATTTATAGCATAAGAAATTGGTTAATTATGAAGCTAAAAGTGAAAATGGATTTATAGTATTCAAAAGTGAGATTGCATTTGATTCTACATGAATTCTCAAGATTATATGATAATTTGGGGGAAGTAAATGCCAAACAAATTAAATGCAACTCACTCATAGTTCAAATAGTAATTTCAGAAGAAAATAAAACATTCTGTCAAAATTTTAGAGCATATAATTTAATATATGATTATATTTACATAAGTATATATAAGATTTTATGAAGGGTCTTCCAAAGTGATATAGTTTGGATGTTTGTCTCCACCAAATATGTTGAAATGTGAACCCGAGTGTTGAAAGTGGGACCCAGTGGGAGGTGTTTGGGTTATTGGGACAGGTCACTCATGAAGGGCTTGGTGCCATCCTTTTGGCAATGAGTGAGTTCTCACTCTGTTAGCTCACACAAGAGCTGGTTGTTAAAGAGAGACTGGCGTCTCCTTTTCTCTTGCTGTCTCTCAGTGTGACACATTGGTTCCCCCTTCACCTTCTGCCATGAGTAAAAGCTGTCTGAGGTTTCACCAGAATAGGTACAGATGCTGGCACCATGCATGTATAGCCTGCAGAATCCTGAGCCAAAATAAATCTCTTTTATTATAAAGTATTCAGTCTCAGATATTCCTTTAAAGCAACCCAAAATGGACTAACACAAAATGTATAATAATAGCACAAAAGGCTATTAAAATGTAGCACATAAGAGTATTCAGCAACAAAACTGTTACTGACCTGAAAGATTTGCTGGAAACTAATTTAAATTACTAACAATATACTAATGTTTCATAAGGCAAATAAATTAAGTTGGTCTTCTCCATTCTCAGTTTCAATTAAAAAAATTTCATTTTCTAGAGTTTCAGTGATTGAAAATATGTCATGAATTACTGCATTTTTCATCTGCAGTTGGTTGAATCCTTGGAGGCAGAAACTGCAGATAACAAAGGCCAATTAAGGGACTTGAGCATCCACAAATCTGGGAATCTTCAGTGGTCCTGGAACAAATCTTTACATATATGGAGGGCTGACTACGTTGGAAAACCAGAAAAATTTCCTTTAATTCATACAACATGGTTCAGCTCTGTGTCCCCACCCAATTCTCACCTTGAATGTAATAATCCCCATGTGTCATGGGAGGGACCCAGTGAGACGTAATAGAATCATGGGGGCAGGTTTTTCCCATGCTGCTCTCCTGATAGCGAATACGTCTCACGAGATTCAGTGTTTTTGTAAAGGGGAGTTCCCCTGCATATACCCTCTTGTCTGCCACATAAGACATGCCTTTGCTCTTCCTTCACTTTCCACCATTTTTGTGAGGCCTCCCCAGCCATATGGAACTGTGATTCTTTTAAACCTCTTTCTTTTATACATTACCCAGTCTTGGGTATGTTTTTATTAGCAGCATGAGAACAGACTAATACATCATATAAGTGTTTTAATATTTTCAAGTAATAAATAAATAAATGACAAAACATAGACAATTGTGATAAAGTTTAAAGGGAAAAAATTTCCATGGAATACATTTTTTTAGTTTATTTTAAAAAAGACAACTCAATAATCTTTACAGATTTTGGATCAATATGACAGGTAACTTAATAAGAAACTGAGATTTGTTCCTATAGTTATTTTTTATAAAAAATTCAGTCTTTCAGACCAGGCGCGGTGGCTAAAGCCTGTAATCCCAGCACTTTGGGAGGCCGAGATGGGCGGATCACGAGGTCAGGAGATCGAGACCATCCTGGCTAACACGGTGAAACCCCGTCTCTACTAAAAATACAAAAACTAGCTGGGCGAGGTGGCAGGCGCCTGTAGTCTCAGCTACTCGGGAGGCTGAGGCAGGAGAATGGCGTAAACCTGGGAGGCGAACCTTGCAGTGAGCTGAGATCCGGCCACTGCACTCCAGTCCGGGCGACAGAGCAAGACTCCGCCTCAAAAAAAAAAAAAAAAAAAAAAAAAAAAAAAAAAATTCAGTCTTTCTAAAGCTAGTAGAAAAGCCAAAAGACATTGTAAACTATTTCAGTTGAGTGAACTTCACATTCTTTGAATGTTTCTTGTCACTAATATTTCCATTAAATCAAATATTTTGATTTGAAGAATGTTGTTTTGTGTCTTTTTTTTCTGAAGTGTTTTCTTTGATTAAAACAATGCTGATATGAATGTTTTGATTTATTTGGTTTGTTGTTGATACTTGGATTGGCCCTCAACCTGCACTGCATCTTTCATTTGGAGAAGCTAGAAAAGTAAAACTGTTTCTGAGGCTTCTTTGAAGCTTGAGCACTAGGAGTGAATTAGTTACCTAATCAATCAGAGGATTTCACTCAAAATTGGAAGGCAGATATGATGCACAATCTCTTTGAAACTTTTTAACATTACTGCTGATTAGGAATCTCCAGGAGGTAACAGGGTCCTTTAGAATCATGGGTGTCAAGAAAAACATGCCATTGACCAGATTCCCCTACTTTTAAAACGAGGGTTTAGAATTCCATTTTTTCAAGTTCCCGGTGTTAAGTCCAGCATGACTTCAATAGTGACCACAAAGAAATAGTGCTCAGTTTTAGAACTTGCACCAATACCTTCAGTCACTTTAGTACCTAAGTTATACCTAGTTGTAGTGAAAACTCATAATATTATGTTGCCTCAGCATCTGTTTTAAATGCAAGTTTATTTAGCTTTCTTGTAACAGAGACAGGACTCAGTCAACCTTGGCAAAGTTTTCAGTTCTACACTACACTCAAATCTCTTGAGCAGGTTGCCAGAGATAGGAACTTAGAGGCATCTCTCCTGCTGGTGGACTGGGCTTCCTGATTTCCCACCACTTCCTTTTAATGGACCATTCAGACCATGCATTCAAACTTAAGGCGACCTATACAGCCCATTCCCCAATCTAGATTGCTAGTTGCCCCCCACTCTCTCTCCTTTTGCCTGTGCTCCCTGACCTTTGTGTATGTGGTTTTTAGGCATGAAGTGTACCCTCTAAGGTCCACAGGTACTGAAAACTCTTAATCTTACATTGAACCTCAGATACTTAGGTTCAATACTTTAATTTGACCCAGAATTAAAACTATATGATCCTCTCTTAACATTTGCAACTCAGTACAATAGCTGAGGTTCAAAAATGATGACTCAGATATTTCAGTTGTACTAAGTCAGAAATTTTCAGATGTACTAAGTCAGAAAATTTAGCTGCTGATAGCTGACTATAAAAATCACCTTATTCAAGACACTTATTTAGGAATGGAAGCATAGATAGTACAAGATTCTTGGTTCAAGGTTAAAAATATATTTATTCTTCAAAACCAAACTAGAATCTGATTTCATTACATTTGTTCTACAACTCATATTGTCTCTTATGGTCAGTGGTCTCTGTTCAATTATTCAGGAAAATCTGTTCATGGATGGACCTTGGCAATTAGGTGCATATAATACTATTTGACAGCACAATCCCGTTTCTAGAATCAGGAGTGTAATTCAGTAAATATGAACCTATGAAAACAGAACTACCACATAGACAACTTGGAACAAGGGCAAATTATGTCCGCCCTGTACTACACAAGCCCGTCTATGACCCAGTTTGGGCTCTCTTTATTACAAAGCCATCTGATTGTTCCCCAGGGCATATTTTTGAGTATCTCTCACCTGAAACTCAGTACCTGAACTCCCCAGGGGGAAGAGAAAATTGTACACCTCCCTTGTCAAGTCTAAGTTCCTCCCTAGTGTTTATTTCCTCCCCAGGACAGTATGCTTTCTTAGCCAACTGGACTTGAGAATTCCAACACACTTTATGGAAAACCATGTTCTCTGCATACAGAGGCTGGATCTGCCTTAGGCTTCATGAGCATAATGTGTCTGAACATATGAATTCTATGTCACTACATTTGTCCATGTGTGAGTTATTCCATATAAAAATAACAGCAGGCATGAGTCTTAAATTGTAGATTGTGGAACAGAATTCAGAAATCCCAGTTGGTTCTTCTTTATGGTCTCTCAGACAGCATGAATCCACATATAACACAGCATCTTTGCTCTTAATATCCTTTGATCAAATGCTTGAACCAGACCACAAACAAAATGTATTTGCCAAGAAGCAATAAATATAATCAGAAAAAGTGCAGTCTAAACCCATATTTACAAAAGAAACATTTCTAAGTGGGATCTTGATATACAGACATAATGAATGAAGAGTCTCTTATATCATTTGGTAGCATAGTTTAGTTCATCGGAGTCAGGCTGTCTGGAGAGCCAACATCCCAGATTGGGAACTTCGCTTGAACATTTCGTAATTGAAAGTCCTTTAAAGTGATTATCTGAACACTATAAACTTGCCTGCTCTGGAGGTAAATTCAAGCCTCAACCTCAAAAATCTCAAGCCAAGTTTATAAGCTCAGAGTGGTAAGGCACTCTGGTTTTTTAATCATCAAGATGTTAAAAACCCTTGGTGTCCAGAATCAGCTGTTGCATATTCAAACCTTGAACTTTTGGAGAAGGAGAGACATTGCAAAAGGACAATCAGGCCAAATGGAAAAGAAGCAGTCACAAGACTGAGAAAGCAAAAAGAAAAAAGTCTTGAAAAATTGGTAACGGTGAAGTCCTCCCAGTTTTGTGAATGATAGTTCTGCTTTCATTAGTATAGTTTAACTATAGACTTTATAGTTTGCATTATTAGCAAATTCCAGTCATTCTTATCTTCTTACTTAGTGACTATGTTCTATGTGACTCTGCCAAGGTTGCCATAGCAAAGTACCAAAGATTGAGGGACATAAACAACAGAAGTTTATTTTTTCAAGTTCTGGTGGCTACAGGTCTGAGCTCAAGGTGTTAGAAGGGTTATTCCCTTCTGAAGTCTCTCCCCTTGGCTTGTAAATGGCCTTCTCTCTGTGTTTTCACAGTCTCTCCTCTCTAATATGTGTCTCTGTCCTAATTTTCTCCCCTCATAAAAACTTTAGTCATACGGAGTAGGGCCCACCTTAATGACCTCATTGTTATTATAACTTTACCTCTTTGAAGACCCTATCTCCAAAGACAGTCACTTTCTGAAGTACTGAGGGTTAGGACTACAAAACATAAATTTGGGGAAATACAATAAAATCCCTAACATGTTACTTCTTCTAGCTGTACCTTTCTCTTTGTAATATCCCTGGGAATTTTTGCCCTCTCTTAGGGCAAATATATTGAAATTAAAAATAATACTTACATTGAAATTAGTATTTTGGTGTATCTTCTCCTGGTTTTGGCAATATAAAAAATTAAAACTCTTTATAATATTATATAAGCTCTACTGTGTCCCATAATTTTCCCACCAAAAATGAATTATGAGATTATTAAATGTATGAAATATTACTCAGGAAAGTAGAGTATAATGAATATGTACAATCCACTGCATGAAATAAATTAATAACATTTTAATTATCCCTTATTTTGACCATTTAGGAGATGCACAGTATTTTCTGCCTTTACAAATAATAACATAATGAAGACACCTAGAAAGAAGTATTTGAGGGTACATTTCATCAGCCCATAGAATAAACTCACAGAACTTAAAGTATAATAAATTCCAGAACTTAAAATATAATAAATAAATTATTGATTATATTTTGATGTAAAAGGATCCTTCTAAAATTAGAGCTTTCAAAGTAAAAGGCAAATTACTGTTTCTAAGTCTATGAATATTTCAGAGGTATTTAAGTCTGCCAAATTACTGTTCAGAAGGAAGTTATTCATTACAGAACACACTACAGTAAATCATCAGTAACAAAAAATGAATTACCTAATATTTTTCATAATTATATGCAAATTTAATGCTTATTGTTATTCAAACTGACTTCAAGTTGATCAAATAATTTATTGCATTTATTTATTTTTATCTCTTTAAACTTTTAATCAATTTTTCCATTGACGTATTTGTGCATATCTAATTGTTCTGAGCAAATTGACCATAAAGATCAACTTAAAATGGATTATGGTGACTTGTCCACACTACCATTTTAGTAAAGAAAATTTGCCTGTTTGAGTTACCCATATTTTATCTTCCAGTAAAGCACATCATTGAATGTTTGGAACAAGTTCTATAATGAAAATTTTAAATTTGATTTTGTAATTTATTTATTATACTTTAAGTTCTGGAATACACGTACAGAACATGCAGGTTCGTTATATAGGTATACACATGCCATGGTGGTTTGCTGCACCCATCAACCCATCATCTACATTAAGTATTTCTCTAATGCTATCCCTCCCCTAGCCCCCTATCCCTCAAAAGGCCCTGGTGTGTGATGCTCCCCTCCCTGTGTCCATGTGTTCTCATTGTTCGACTCTCACTTATGAGTGAGAACATGTGCTGTTTGGTTTTCCATTCTTGTGATAGTTTGCTGAGAATGATAGTTTCCAACTTCATCCATGTCCCTGCAAGGAACATGAACTCATCCTTTTTTATGGCTGCATAGTATTCCATGGTATATATGTGCCACCTTTTCTTTATCTAGTCTATAATTTGTCAAATTTCCTAAATGTACAATGTATTTATTTTTTTGTATCTGTGTACATAAAAAGAACACAAAGTTTGAGACAGTTCAGTCAAGTCATTGTCTCCCTGATTTGCTTTATGTATTTTAGCAGAAAAAGAAATATAATTTGGTCATTTAATTTCTTGTTTTATATCAGGAGACTATTTAGAAACACAAAGAAATGAAGTTACTTTTCTTGGCATTCTGTTAATTGATTATAGGACCATGATACAATTGGCACAGAAAAAGTCTTTTATGAGATAATCATGATGGCATATCATCAGGGCAAGGGAAACAGTATATTCAGATAGCTAAAAGAACTACGAACACACTATATACTGAAGGAAAAAAAATAAATGTTGTGTTTCATGAACAGGTGGCTGTAATACGTGTGTGAAAGTGTTGGTGAACTCAAGGCAGTTATGGAGAGAGATGATGGTTTTTAATGTGGACTAGCTGTCACTTAGAATGCTAAAGGGCTGCATAACTGCCGACAATAGTACTGCTAGCAATCAGTTAAAATGAAAAGGAAGGTAGAAATTTGTTCTTTATAAAAGGATTCTTCTAAAATTAGAGCTTTCAAAATAACAGTGTAAAGAATTCTTCATGATTTAATGTAACACCTTTCATTGGAAGAATTCAAATTGTAGCTATAGCATAGTCTTTCAGAAATGTAGTACATCTTATTGTATATGGTAACAGTCCATAGAATTAACTAAAATCAGCACATGTGGCTATTAATATCTCCTGAAGTTCATTGATTCTCAGTTCATAGTCATAATTTGATTGTGTTTTATCCTGGTTTTATGGAAAATAACACAAATATGTTATTTATTATAGCATATTAAAAAATAGAAATTGTGCCAAAGGAAAATTTATACTATTGTTACATGCATACCACTTTTTGTAATTACTAAAATCTTAAGGACATGTTCTGACAACTTTTTATTAAATCTGAGGATATTGACTTAACTGGAGATAAGGCAATTATGTTAACTTCAAAGGAAGCATATAAAACTAGCTTTTGTAAAATAAACGTTTGAAGCATGTTTTTCATCATGATATATTATTATAAATCACACACATAGAGCTGAGATCATGCCACTGCACTTCTTCATGGGTGACACAGCCAGACTCTCTCTCTCAAAAATAAAATAAAATAAAATAATGTACATAAGTAATAAGATAAAAAAGGATAATATTGAATCTGACTCCAAAATAACTATTGCAAAAATAATGTGCTGTAAATATTAAATTATTTCATTTGTCCTCTCCTAGTCCATGTTCCCTTGAGCATTTCACTTGCAAAACTGAGCCATGAGTCTAAATATTTCGTTGTAAGAGGGAGAAAATAATGGACCCCTTTGGCAAACATACTACTGAAAAAAAAAACCACTTAATCTAAAAATATGCACATATGGTAGATAGAAGACTTTCTAAATTTCTTTGAAATCTCATGCTTGGAAGTTACATGTCATGTCTGTATAGCTATATTCCTTAGTATGGATAAGGTGACACTTCTACAATGACATTAAAAATAGTTTTGCAGGCGGGGCACAGTGGCTCATACCTGTAATCCTAGCACTTTGGGAGGCTGAGAATGGTGAATCACTTGAGGTCAGGAGTTCAAGACCAGTCTGGCCAACATGGTGAAACCCCGTCTCTACTAAAAATACAAAAATTAACCGTGCATGGTGGTGGGTGCCTGTAATCCCAGCTACTCGGGAAGCTAAGGCATGAGAATTTCTTGAACTCGGAAGGCAGAAGTTGCAGTAAGACAAGACGGCACACCACATTCCAGCCTGGGCGAGAGAGTGAGGCTCAGTCTCAAAAAATAATAATTAATAAATAAATAATAAAATACAAATAATTTTGCAGAATGAACTTTCTATTGATGGAAAATTATAGAGTTGACAGTTATATTGTAACAGAAATCTAAAAAGTCATTTTAATCTTTTGAATAATATTAGGAGATACCTTTCTTAAACATAGCTATTACAATCTATAGTAAAGATCTTATTCAGTTGAGTAAATGTTTAAAACAGTTAGTTAATATTGATGAGTTTATTGTAGTACTACTATTTAAATTTTGTTTTTTAAATTAAATGTTCCTTACTTATTGTGGCAGAGGGAGGCAATAATTTGGTAAAGATAAAAAGCCAAAAATTTCATTCGAGCATGGGGGCAATTACTACTCAATTATTCTTTTAATATCCATTGCAAAGCCTTTCTAAGCCAACCATGTGTTTTGAGCTTTATCCTAGTATCCTCTTCACTTAAAATTTCATGGAAACACTATAATCATGGAAATTTGTAGCTAAGCAGAAACCATTCAGATAAGAAATAAAAGTCCTGAAAGAGAAAAGAACTTGTTCAAATAAAATAAGAGAAAGAAGGTAAATTTGTTTGCTCTCAAGAAATTAGTTTCATTAGTCAGTTCAGGATTTAACACAAATTGCAAGGGTCACGGTGGAAACTGAGTTTAATGTTGAATGAAATGATAGAAATCGAATCATAATTTAGGGAAGTAAAAATGTAAATTGGATTGAGTTTTTAAAAATTGAATTTTCTTTTTCTGCATTGTTAACACCTTCTACTCCTCCACCACCTTTTCCTCTTCCTTCTTCTCTTCTTTTTCTTGCTCCTGCTTTTTATGATAAGAGCAACCAGATAATGTTTTAGGTTTTGCTTAGTACTAGTATTATTTAATACTCATATATTTTATATACTTCATCAATGTATTGTCTTGCATTTTTCTTTGGACAAAGGGTTTTTAATAACAATTTCAGTTTAGTTAATAGGTACAGAGCTATTCAGACATTCTATTTTTTATGTCAGTTTTACTATGTTGTATTTTCCAAAAAAAATTGTCCATATCAAAATCTTTAAGTCTGTTGGAATAGAGTTTTTCATAAATATTTGCATATTGTAATACCTTTTATTATTCCTGATAATAAATAAGCATTTTTTTCTTTATCAGTCTTGCTAGGGGATTATCAATTTATTAATCTAAACATTTTTATCTATTCTCTACTTATTTAATTTCTCATATCTTTATAATTTATTTCCTTCCATTTACTCTGTATATAAATTGCCTACCTTTTTCCAGTTGCTTAAGATGGAAAATTATATCACTGATGTTAATCTTTCTTATTTTCTTAAAATATTTACAGCTATACATTTCCCTTTAAACACAGTGTTACCTGTGTTTCACAAATGTTGATAAGTGTTATCATTATAATGAGATTCTAAATGGTTTTCTTGTGATTTCTTTTTTTATTCTATTAATTATTTTTTCCAAACATTTGAACTATTCTGTCTAGTTTAATGTTACAGTATCAAATTTAATTTTATGGTTGTGAATAAATATTCTTATCTGACTTCGATTTTTGACATTTCTTGAGATTTATTTTGGGCCGGCATATATTCTGTCTTGGTGAATGTTTAATGTGCAACTGAAAATAATGCATTTTCTGAAGTTTCGTAACTGGGGCATATTATTCAGTGTTCTACAACTGTCAATTAGGAAAAGGTCATTGATAGTGTCTTTTAGATCCTATGTATCTTTACTGGTCTTGTGTCTAATCTATCAGTCAGTGATAATTCAATATTAAAACCTGCAATTGTCCATTTTTCCTTTACTTTTTCTGTTTTTGTTTTATATACTGTCATGCATCAGTTAACCACAGAAATACAGTATGAGCAATGCGTTGTTAGGTGATTTTGTCATTCTGTGAACATCATAGAGTGCACTTACACAAGTCTATAGCCTACTACACACTTAGCCTAGATGGTATGCCTTTGTTCCTTGCCTACAAATCTCAGCTGGCTTCTGTGCTGAATACCGTAGGCAATTGTAACACAATGTTAAAAATTTGTGCATCTAACATAAGTAAACAGAGAAAAGATATGGTAAAAATAACGTATACAAGATAACAAACTGGTACACTTGTATAAGGCACTTACCTTGAATGGAGCTTGCACGACTGGAAGTTGCTCTGGGTGAGTCAATGAAGCACTAGTGAGTGAATGTGAAGGCCTAACACATCACTGCAGTCTGTTTGGACGAACCGAGGCAAGATGGCACATTTCCGGGTTCTTCATCACCGGCTTTTCCCGTATGTGCAAAAATGCAGCTGACACCGGGGAAGGTGCAGATTAATCAGGCATGCACCAGGTGATGTCAATCTGAAGAGACCAAGATTTACCTGGTGGCACCTGCGGAGCGCCCCCCCTCCCCCGACATGCCCATGCCCTGCCTATTGCCCTTCCATTCCTAGAAAAGTGGCTCCCAGCAGATGCGCCGGGGGGGGGGGCGGGCTTTTTCAGCCCCCACTCTTGTCGGGACTGTATTAGAAACTCCGCCCCCCCCCCCCAGCTCCTGTCCCTGAAGCTAGATGACCAAAGAATAAATTTGCAGTTTTGCTTTTAGCCTTGCCTACTCGCTGGTTCTTTTGTGCCCACTCTGGTGGTCTTAGAAAAACAAATCAGTTGGTGCGGAACGGGGAGGAGACCCCTTCCTCAGGGCCCCCAGGGTCCTGGGAGCCTCCTCCTCCTCCTCCTTCCGCGCTGCGGAGGGACCACCATGTGGCTTGGGAGCCCGGTTCAGGACGGAGACGTCCGCCTGAAGGTAATCTCCAGGTTATCCTAACCTCTACCCTAAACTGACTGTGGTTCTAACCCAATATACCCGGTTAGATCCGGCCTCCCCCACAGGGGCCACCATTTTGGCATCTTATTTCATTTCTCAATCAGCTCCTGACATT
>NC_045452.1:51580317-51615829 GCF_002776525.5 Piliocolobus tephrosceles
AAAAAAAAAAAAAAAAAAAAAAAAAAAAAAAAAAAAAAAAAAAAACTTCAAAAGGTAGAGGATGGTCCTCAGACACCAACACAAGACCTAGTTAAATTAGCCTTTAAGGTCTATAACTCCAGAGAGGAGACGGCAAGCTCACCTTGAACAGAAGGTTCAGCTCCTAGCGGCGGCTTTACAGCCTAGTGTAACCCCAGGCCAGAGAGCACACACCCCACAGACTCCAAGGCTGCAAAAGGAGCCTGCTATAAGTGCGGCAAGGCAGGACACTATGCCAACAGGTGTCCGCAGGGTCCCTGAGCCCCAACGCAGCCTTGCTATAAGTGCAAGGCATCAGAACATTGGGCCAGTGAATGTCCTAACCCTCGTCCACCAGCAACCCCCTGCCCTGCTTGCCAGCAGGGAGAACAGTGGAAGTCTGATTGCCCCACCCTGAGAACAGGTGCTGCGTCTCCACGTGACCCCCTTTCCCAGGATCCTGGGAGCTCCTTCCAGCTCCTACATCTGGACGATGACAACTGAAGGTGCCGATACTCGGGGACCCCTATCACCCTCGCCGAGCCGCGGGTAACTCTCCTGGTAGCGGGTAAGACAATTTTTTAATCAACAGCGAGGCTACCTATTCTGTTCTGCCGTCCTTCTCTGGACCTCGCCTTCCATCCAATATCTCTGTAGCAGGAGTAAGGGGAAAGCCATCCACTCCATGAAAAACTCCACTCCTTAATTGCTGCCTAGCCAACAACTATTTTGTGCACTCCTTCCTCATTCCCAGCTAAAAGGGCCCCTACTGAAAGCAATTCTCATTCCCAGCTAAAAGGGCCCCTACTGAAAGCAATCAGTGAAAATCAGTTTGGCTTTCCCCCACTCACCTCAAACTTACTAAATTTTCTTAACTATCTCATACTCCCCAACATTGCCAGGACCATCCTTCTGGGTTTTGCCCATATTCCAACAAATGCTTCCATTCCTCATTCCTATACTAATACTGTGCCTTATTTTATTCTTCATCCATACGTCCAAATGCCAACCATGGGCCCCGACCTTAACGACGCCTCTTAAGAGCAGGAAGTAGCCAGACAGACCACGGCGCCCCTTTATCACTATTATCAATAAAAGGTTGGACTGTTTGGACGAACGGAGGCAAGATGGCATATTTCCGGCTTCTTCATCACCAGCTTTTACCCGTGTGTGCGAAAATGCAGCTAACGCCCGGGAAGGTGCAGATTAATCAGGCATGCACCAGGTGATGTCAATCCGAAGAGACCAAGATTTAACTGGTGGCACCTGTGGAGCGCCCCCCCCCCCCCACATGCCTGTGCCCCGCCTATTGCCCTTCCACTCCTAGAAAAGTCGCTCCCAGCAGATGGGCCAGGGGCGGGCTTTCTCAGCCCCCACTCTTGTCGGGACTGTATTAGAAACTCTGCCCACCCCCCAGCTCCGGTCCCTGAAGCTAGATGACCAAAGAATAAATTTGCAATTTTTCTTTTAGCCTTGCCTACTCGCCGGTTCTTTTGTGCCCACTCTGGTGGTCTTAGAAAAACAAATCACAGTCTACTGTAGACTAGATAAACATTGTACACTTCAGCTACATGAAGCTTATCAAAAATATTTTTCTTTCTTCAATCATGAATTCAACTTAGTTACTACAACATTTTTACTTCATAAAGTAGGTATGTTTACTTCAGCACCACTACAGGCACATGAGTAATGCATTGCACTGCATTACAATGGCTATACATTTTTTAGCTCCATTATAATGCTGTGGGACCACCATTATATATGCAAAACAGAAACAACATTATGCAGCACATGGCTGTATTTTGAAGCTCTGTTAATTAAGTATGCAAACATTTATGATTGTTATGTCTTAATGAAATGTTGCACTTTATTTCAGGCAATATTTATTTTCTTGGAGCAAACTTTGATATTACAGTATTCACACAATTTACATTTTCACATTTTAGAGAGTATATCTTTTTGCATCTTTTATGTTTTAGTCTATTTGTGCCCTATATTAAATATACGTATCTTAAAAGAGGATATTTGCTACAAATATCCTGAACCTAAAACAAAGTTAAAAAAGAAAAAGAGGTGTTTAGGTCTTGCTTGTTTTAGGCTACCTGTTTCTTTATGTTAAATACACATATCTTTTAAAGAGGATGTTTGGATCTTGATTATTTTATTAAATCTGACAATATAACCACAGCTAATGTAATAATTGGTATAGTTGGGGTTGCCTTTGTAAATTTTCTAATATCCATTAGCTAATTTTCTGTAATTTTGTTTTAATTTCTTCTGATTTTGCTTTGCTGTTCTTCCTTTTCTGCCTTCTTCTGGGTTATGTTAATTTTTCAGTGTTACATATTCCTTCTACCATTGAATTTTTGGCTATGGCATTTTGTGAATAATAATGCTTACTATATGGATTACAATAGGCATCTTTAACTTACTGCAAGCTACTTAGGGTTAATATGGCACCATTTAATTTGAAGTGTGAGAAGCTTGAAATGATATTGTATGTAAGATGTATATATAAGATCATGTATCTATTCTGTGTATTGCTCTTACAATGGGTAGTTAGATATGAGCAGGGTAGGAAAGCCTCTTCCCCTGTGCCAAACAGGAATGTCAGGGGACCATCAAATGAAGGTCAGGAAGTTGTTACACTGTTTCTCTAAAATGATAATTGGTTATAGCCAGTGCCAGGGAAAGGCAATTTCCCAATAAACAGAAACACCTGAGACTGGTGATCAGACACTTCCCGATAAGATCCCAGAAGCTGGGTGACAGGACTCAAACATGCACACTAAGAGCCAAAATAGTGGAGTTTAACTGATATATGTCTTTCTAGGGATATTTGGCTGGTAAGGGAAGGACACCTCAAGTGAGCACGCATGCAACTCCAATAAACACGCTGTGCCTGCTCACCTCCCAAATGCTGGCAGGCCCCTGCACATGCGGACAGCCTACCGCTAGGGAAGAATCAAGGGAGAAGGGACTCAAGAACCAGGAAGCATGTCAACATATCAAACTCAAGTCAAAAGGACAAACCACATACTTGATCCCTCCAGTCGCCCACTTGGCCCTCTTCCAAGGGTACTTTACTTTCTTTCCTTCCTGTTCTAAAGCTTTCTAACGAACTTTCACTCCTGCTCGAAAACGTGTCTGTATCTCTCCTTCTGTCTTATACCTCCTTGGTTGAATTCTTTCTTCTGAGGAGGCAAGAATTGGGGTTGCTGTAGACCCATATGGATTTACTGCTGGTGACATACTTTGGTGCCATGACATAGATATGTTTTGCTGGGAACGTGTTTTGGTACCATGTGACTCAGATACCTTCCACTGCTAACATACTTTGGTGCTGTGTGTCTCAAATTCATTTGGCCATTAACATATTTTGTTTCTGTGACTTTGACACAATCTTCAATGCTAAGAGATCTTTATTCCTCAGTTGCTTCGGCGGAAGGCATTCAACACTCACACATAGTTTTCTTCTCCCCTTCTTTCTCCTGCTTACTAACAAACCCTCAGAACAATTCCTCTTGGCCATAAGCGACTCTGCTTACACTCACCCACCAGGCTGATCTCTCAGCTCACCCTGACTGGCAGCTTGCAGAGGTGGGAATAACCTTGGGGTCTACACTGAGTAGATCTGAGACAGGCCCTCCTGGACAGGAGGCTTATGAGAGTGGTAGGGCTAAAGCCTAAAACCGTGCAATGTCTTGGGTTTCCTCTGCTTTTTCAACTAAAATCAGCTCTTTCCAAAAACCCAAACAGCATATTCTCCTGTTTTCTCTGCCTGTATTCTGAAATGACCTTGCACACCCACAGAACTATCTGCCTTGGAGGCAAGTCTGCCTCTTTGCTTTAACTTCACATGCCACGTGAATTCTTAAACACACACTCCCTGTTATTTGTGCACCCATGGCTCTTGCTGCATTTGTTTGGCAGCAAAGACACAGGCTGCCTTGCAGAAATCCCCTGAGATTTATACTCGTGTTTACCCTACCAGCTCAGATGACCACAAACCCTTCCCTTGTCTGCTGACACATTTCCAGGACAGCCACTACTTGGAACTCCAGCTCTGCCAGCTCCTTATGACTTACCATATACTTTCTGTTCCTATTATACCTCAGAGTTGAGCTTTCAGTGGCTTTTGAAGCAGTTTGTCTAACTGCATAGGGCCTCACTCTGATCCTTTAAGGATCCAACTTACTTACTTTTTTTGAGTTAGCACCCATTTGGAAGGAGAGAGAATTCTTCTTTTGCCAATTGCGAGTTCTTCCCCCAAGCTCTAAGTCTTCCAGAGGTTCTTCATTTATATCAAGAGGGAAAGCAAACATTGCCCTCTTGAATTCAAGGGCTGCTATATATTCAAGGATATTAAGGCTTTCCATGATTATGCCTCTTGCTTCCGACCACTTCCTTCTGTATCCTCCATTTCTCTAATTACTTCTGCACTCTTCACAACATGCATCAAGACCCTCAAGGTCATATTTGAAGAGAAAGTGGAGGAAAGTCCAGTCCCCTTTGGGCAGTTAGGTGAAAAACAGGCTTCTTCTCTACTTAAAGAACATGAAAAATGGAAATCTGAGAAAAGAGAGTATCTTATTTTTTTCTAGAATATTCCAAGCAAGTGTCACTACAAGGTCATGGAAATAAGGATATAGGCTGGCCCAAGGCCACAGGTACAAGAGATCCACAGGACAGGGATGAACTGTGGTCCCAGGCTAACAGATTACCTTTAGAACAGAGATAAATGAAAGGTTAGGGGTACATATTCTTAAGTGGTTAATTGTGATGACATGGGACCAAAGGTACACAGTTTTACTAGTTCATCCCTAAGGATATTGGGGGATGCCCCATTCAAGATAATAGAAAAGTAGAGGGAAGACATTGCTATTCCTTTTTTTTTCTCTCTCTTTTCTGTTCTCTCTTCACAGATGGGTAATTATGTCTTCATACTATAGGACATGCCCCACGGATGCATCCCCCAAAGGTGGGAAAAGTTTGATTTCCCCAAACCTTAAAACAAAAAACTAGGTTTCCTTTGTAATATTGTTTGGCCTAAGTGTTAGCTGGGAGGAAATTACAAAAGTCAGTCGTGGAACCCAGTGACCCTGTGCAGGAGGTCCTCAGATTAGCCTTCTCAGTCTTGTACAACCAAGAGTAGAATAAGGAGAACAGGGTTAAGAAAAAGGAAAAATGCAGGAACAAAAGGCAGGATCAAGTATTGGCTACTTTACAAGCTCTCAAGCTCTCTCCAGGTTGTCCTAAGGACACTCCTCCAGGTAATTGCCATTGGTGCTGGAAGCCAGGCCACTGGAAGGTAAACTACTCCAATGAGATAAATAGGAAAAAGACCCACATGGCTTGTTCTCTCTGCCACAAGCTCAACCACTGAAATGGAACTTCCCTGAGGGCTTAAGGGCCCCAGGACAGAATCCCAACCCCTGGTGACCTTGACCTGAAAAGGCTCTCTGCTTTAGCAAGCTCCCAGTTCAGACACTGTCATCAACAGAACAAGGACAACTATGGAGGCAGAAAGTAAAATTATAATTTTCCCTTTTGGCTTCAAGGGATGACTACTCTGTGCTAATCTTTGAGCAACTCTCCTCCAAATTCTGCCAGGTAATGAGGCAAATGGCACCTCCTCCCTCCAAAAGAAAAAATTCACACCTCTTCGGGGCAAAAATGTATTTACCAAGATAGGTACCTGCTTAATATTTACTCAACTTCTGAATTCATCTTTCCCTATAGTAGCTCTATTTCTCTTGTGAAGGCTACCTAAATCTTCAGCCAATAACTTCAGTCTGGACTGTCCCACCTCAGGGGTTTAGAAATAGCCCATACTTATTCAGACAAATCTTAGTAAAAATTTAACTGAGCAATCTGTTGAGGGTGGATGACTTCCATAGTATGTAAGTAACCTCCTCATTTGCTCCTCCTTTACAGAACTCACCCAGTAACAAGCAGTACAAAGCTTGACTTTCTAACAGAAAGAAAATGACTTGTCTCATTTAAACTTTTTAAAAATAAAGAGGTATTTCTGGTAAGGAAGGTTATAAAGAAAATAGATTTTATATAAGAAAGAATCTTGTATGGTAATATCTTGTCCTAAAGTGACTGGTTGTTTAAATAGAGGAACGTCTAGGACAAGTCAGAAAGTCCAAGCGTGTTGTACATGGTCTATGCAATTCATGAGAAGATTTATAAGAGGGAATTTATGAAATAATATACAATTCTAAAGGATATTAGGTCTACTTAATGCTTCCTAAACTGCTCCTATGACTCTAAACTGTACAATATCTCTGCTTTAAAGCTAGGCAAGTCCAGGAGACATATACAGTGTTAGCCATTACCCCTAGCTATGCTGGAAAGAGTCAGGCCTTATCTTCATTTCTGTCTGATGTCCTGTGCTCCAAACCTCATACATAGTTAGAATCACTTACGAAGTTTTTTAATAAAAGTAAAAGTTGCTAACAATTAAGACTACTTAAGTATTTAGTACTTGAGACTTGAGACTACTAGAAAAATAGTTTTACTGTTTTTCATGTACTTGAGACTACTGAAAAAAGAGTTTTACATGCAAGACAGGTAAGGAAAGTAGAATATGCTTTTAGTAAAAGATTATAAGAAAGCATGGGAATGTAGTTTATTGCCTATTTTAGAGGGTTAAGTTGCTGTTTAAAGTTAGATTAGATAAAGCTAGAAGTTTAAGTTGTGGAATGTTTGTGAAAAATTAATCATGTAAAAGAAATTGTGTGAGTGAACATATTAGCTAAAATTAAAAGGATATTATTCAGTTTGTCTGTAAATTAAACATTGGAATAAAAACACAACACAGTTTTCTTAGAGTATTGTTCTGCTCTTTAACAGAAAATTGTAAAGGGTTATAAAATGTTCATGAGAATCTTACCTTATGGTCAGACTGATTAAAATGGAACAGATTTGCCTATTAAGGTTTTGTTGAGTTGGGTTTGACATCAATAGCACACTGATGCAAAGGTAACATTTGGATTTCTTTGGAGTATATTTTTATAAATGTGTTATTGGTACATGTGTTCCAAAATTATGCAAAACTCCTATAACTCTGACATAAGTTAATATATGTTATCAGGAATAATCATAATTACTATGTTAAATTATTGTGTACCACCAAGGTAACAAATTTCCTTGTCAATTATGACTTTGACTGTGTCTGCCCTAAGACGTTTTGTCATCCATGAACATTAGTTGTCTTGTTTTGATTATTTTTAGAAGGTGGTTTTATAAATAGCTATAGTACTCTAACAGGTATTATAAAACACAGGTTCTCATAACTTCAAGATTGTGTCATTAGAATAGAGATATGGAGAGCTAAAATGCTCATAAGTATCAAGCAGAACATGGACTAAATGAATAGAAGACTAAAATAATTCTTTTATGAATTTTTGCTTAAAATGTTGTTAATCCTTCATTTGTTTTTAAAAGACAAGAAAACTTATCTTTTGAGCTATTTACAGCTTTTAAAAATTGAGTAAATAAATTATACTACTATCAACATAATTTGGAGCATAGTTTTTTCTCCCTACCTGATTTCTCCTGACTTTGAAAACTATTTGTGAATATTCTTAACTCATGGCAATATAGTTATTTGCATAAATGCAATATGAATCTGTTTCCTTTTGCAACAGGACACAATTAGAGACACTGCTTGTTTTATCAAGGCTTTGACTGAAATAATGTGCTTTTTTAAAGGAATCAAATTTGACTTACAGAGACAATAAAACCCCTTGGGAAAACTGGCCTCATACCTTGTCTACACAGTCCCTGTACAGGGTTCCTGACATCTGGTAAGTTAAAAATGTCACTTTCTGGAAAATGATTAATCTTGGTGTGTTTCGTGTAAATAATCTGGCCAAGTGTAATAAGACTAGAACTTATTTTGCAAACAAATCAGTCCTATCATGATTTATTTTTCATAAAAATAAGATCTAGAGAGAGAAAAATTATGTTTTAAGAACTATGGTACACTGTTCTTAAGTTCTAGTCTCATCAGTTGTTTTTGAGTTTTTGTCTGCAATTTAGACTAACCCTACTTATTCCAGTGAACCAACTAGTGATCTCCGGCTGCAGCTCAGAAGAAAGAAAAGGGATGGGTAATGAAAAAATCTGGATCAGTGTTGCAATTCTTGGCATGTACTGGAATTGGCTAGCACCCCCACACACCCAATTCTTAGCAGTTATGACTATAGCCACCAGCTACCTGGGTGTGTCACCTGTCATCACCCCCTTATTTCACTTTAACATTCTGCTAAATCTAATAACCTGATTTGTCTTCTCTTGCCTTCAGGCCATCAAGCTCTAGGTGATCATTAGTGAGGGATACCATCCTCTCAATATTTAAGAGTCACCCTCCTGCAGGAGACCCCTAGACTGCCCATTAGTGAGACATGACAGAGGCGAAATCCTGCCCATGTCTCCCTTGGACCTGGCTGGATACTGCTTTCACCATCCCACAGAGCAAACCCTTCCCTGACAACTAGCAAGAGGCCAAGACCCACAGAACCACCCTTGCCCCTCTGTGAGAGGGAAGCAGTTACAGAAGACTGACCTTCATCCATTTTTCTCCAAAGAATTGTGGTCTTGGACTATTGAGGGGGAAATTGTTACAGTAGGTAGCTAGTCACACACAAGCAAGGTAGGAGAGCACTCCCTCTCTAGGAATGTTAGACATCCATCAGATGATGGTCAGGTGGTTAGTAAACCGTCTCTCTAAATAACAATGGTCACATCCAGTGCCAGGTAAAGGCAGTCTCCCAAGAAACAGCTGAAACTGGTGATAAGCAGCTTCCCAGTAAGATCTCAGGAGTTGAGTGAGTTGGCTTGAGCATGTGCACTAAGAGGTAAAATGGTAGAGTTTAACTGGTATATTACCACCAATGGACATTCGGCTGGTAAGGGGAGAGCACCTCAATTGAGCAAGTGTACAGATCCAGTAAACACGCTGTGCATGCTCCCCTCCCAAGTGCTGGCAGTTCACTGCACGTGACAGGCCACCCCAAGGGAAGAATCAGGAGAGAAGGGATGCAGGATCCTGGAAGTATGCTAAGTCCAAAGGTCAAACCGTGCACCTTATCTCTCACGTCACCCACTTGTCCCTCTTCCAAGTGTACTTTACTTCCTTACATTCCTGTTCTAAAGACTTCTAGTAAACTTTCACTCTTGCTCTAAAAATTCCTCTGGTATCTCCTGCCTCTTCAGTCAATTTGTTTTTCCTGAAGAGGAAAAAACTGAGGTTGCTGCATACCCATATGAATTCAGTAACATTATTGGTGCCATACACTTTAAATCCACTTATAAATTTTATAATTCAACCTTATATTTTTTGCATTAAATTGTCAATTTAGAAAAAATACAGTTCCTTCATTTAACCTAGAGCTCTTATTTCTGGTCATCTTTATTCCTCCCTGTGAATCTCTGTCTCTATCTATAGTCATTTCACTTTATTCTGAAGAACTTCTTTTAGCACTTCTTATAGTACAGAACTTGAGAAATGTATCTTTTCAGCTTTCATTTACGTAAAATATATATTTATTTAACCAAGTAAGTTACTTTGACTCGGTGCAGCATGCTGATTTAAAATTTTTGGTTTTGTCTTAAGGAATTTAAAGATAAGATTCATTTTCTTCTTATTTTCATTTTTTTATTGTGACATTAGCAATTATTTATATCTTCGTTCCTTTGTAAATTTTATATATTCTCCCATTTACTGTTTCCAATACTTTTTGTCTTTTTTCCCCATAAGAGGGAAAAGGTATACAAATGAGGTCTCATCCTTGCCATTCTCCTTTTCAAGGGCCAAACTCCAGCCAGGATTTGCTCATTTTTGTCTGGTCTCCAGTATCTTCAAACTTTTTTCAGCTCTATTTGTTCAAAGCTTATTTGTTATTTTTGTTATTTATCTACTTACTTGTGTATTGGAGATGGGTTTTAACTCTGCTGCCAAAGCTGGAATTCAGTTTAGTTTATTTATTATCTGTCTAATGGATAGTCTGATACAAGTTACTCTACAATTTCTGGAATCAGAACTACTATTATGTGGTTGCTTTTGCAATGATGTTCAGAAATATCTTCTAGAAAATCTGGGATACATAGTGAAAATGTGGACAAAGTCTTTATTCATAGAGGTTTTTAGTAACTATGTTAGTCTGTTTTCATCCCTATAAAGGAATGCCTGAAACTGGGTAATTTATAAAGAAAAGAGGTTTAATTGGCTCTTGGTTCTGCAGGTTGTACGTGAAACATAGTGCCAATATCTGCTTCTGGTGAGGGCCTCAGGAAGCTTACAACTGATGGAAGGCAAATGAGGAGCAGGTATATCACATGATGAGAGAGAGGAAGAGAGAGGAGGAGAAGAAGGAGCCAGGCTCTTTTATACAAGCAGATCTCACTTGAACTCAAAGTGAGAGCTTACATATTACTTCAAGGATGGCACCAAGCCACTCATGAGGGATTTGTCCCCATGACCCAAACACCTTCCACAGGCCCCACCACTGACTTTGGAGGTTACATTTCAACATGAGATTTAGAGAGGACAAAATGTACTAGCCATATGATTCCACCTCTGGGACCCCAAATGTCATGTTCATCTCACATTGTAAAATACAATCATCCCTTCCCAATAGTCTTTAGAAGCCTCAACTCATTCCAGCATCACTCAAAAGTCCAAAATTCAAAGTCTCACTGGGGACTGAAGGCAAGTTTCTTTCCCCTGTGAGGCTGTAAAATAAAAAATAAAAAAAGAAATTAAGTATTTACCTCTGAGATGCAATGGTGGTGCAGGAATTGAGTAAGCATTGTCACGCCAAAAGGGAGAAGTCAGCCAAAAGAAAAGGGCAACAGGCCCCACACATTTCTGCAGAGCAGTCATTAAATCTTTAAAGCTCCAAAATTATCTTCCTTAACTCTGTGTCCCCCATCCTGGGTGCATTGTTGCAAGGGGTGGACTCCCAAGACGTTAGGCATTTTTGCCCCTGTGGCTTTGCAGGGTGAAGCACCTGTAGTTGCTCTCACACATTGGAGTCCAGTGCCTGTGGCTTCTCTAGGCACAAATGAAAGTTTCCAGTGGCTCTATTATTCTTAGGTCTGTGTGACAGCAGCCCCCATCCCATTGTTCCACTAGGCAGTGCCTTGATAGAGACTTTGCATGGGCTCCAATTCCACCTTTATCCTTGGGATTTCCCTAGTACAGACTTTCTACAGGGGTGTTGCCTCTATGGCAAGTTTCTGTCTTGGCACCCAGGCTTTTCAATACATCCTCTGAATTCTAGATGGAACCTTCCAAGCCTCCTTCATTCTTGCATTCTGCTGTGCCTGCAGACTTAACACCACATGGAAGCCACCAAGGCTTATGGTTTGCACCCTCTAGGGCATTGGCTCAGCCTTTTGAGTCAGGCAGGAGCTGAAGCAGCAGGGATACAGAGAACCATGTTCCAAAGTTGTGAAGGTTAGCAAGTCCCTGGCCCTGGCCCAGGAAGCCATTCTATCCTGCTAGGCCTTAGGGCCTGTAATGGGAGGAGGCTGACCCAGAGACTTCTGAAATGCCTTTGAGGCCTTTTTCCTATTGTCTTGACTATTAGCAGTTGACTCCCATTTAGTCACACAAACCTCTCTAGCAAGTGGTTGCTCCATGCCCTTCTTGTATTCCTCTCCTGAAAATGTTTTCCCCCTTTCTACCATATGGCCAAGCCAGGCTGCAGATTTTCCAAGCTATTAATGCTCTGCTTCCCTTTTAATTACAAGTTCCAATTGTAAGGTATTTCCTTGCTCCTGTATTTGATCGTAGGCTGTTAGAAGCAGCTACAGCACACCTTGAATGATTTGCTGTTTATAAACTTTTTCACCTTTTACCCTAGGTCATCACTCTTAAGTTTACCTTCCTACAAACCCCTAAGCCATGGACACAATGCAGCCAAGTTCTTTCCTAGGGCATAACATAGGTGATCTTTACTCCAGTTCCCAATGACTTCATTTTCATCTGAAACCTTTTGAGCCTGGCCTTTACTGTCCATATTTCTAGTAACATTTTGGTCACTATTATTCAGTCTCTGAGAAGTTCTAAACTTTCTCTCATCTTCCTGCTTTCCTCTGAGCCCTCCAATATTCCAACCTCTGCATGTCACCCAGTTTTAAAGCTGTTTCTGCAACTTCAGGAATCTTTATAGCAATGTCTCACTCTTCAGTACCAATTTTCTGTGTTCGTTTATTTGCATTGCTCTAAAGTAATACCTGAGACTCGGTAATTAATTCATTAATAAAAGAGGTTTAATTGGCTCATGATTCTGCAGGCTGTACATTAAGCATAGTGCCAGCATCTGCCTCTGGTGAGCTTGCAATCATGATGGAAGGCAAAGGGGAAGCAGGTGTATCATATGGCAAGAGAGTGGGCGAGAGGAAAGAGGTGGAGCTACCAGTCTCTATTAAACAACCATGTCTCAAATGCACTCACAGAGTGAGAACTCACTGCTGTGAGGACAGCACCAAGCCATCCATGAGGGATCCATCCCCATGATGCAAACACCCAAACACCTCCACCTTCAGCATGAGAGGTCACATTTCAACAAAAGATTTGGAGTGGGGGGACTGTCATGCACGTCCGTGTGAAGAGACCACCAAACAGGCTTTGTGTGAGCAACATGACTGTTTCTTTCACCTGAGTGCAGGCGGGCTGAGTCGGAAAAGAGAGTTAGGGAAGGGAGATAAGCGTGGGGCTGTTTTATAGGATTTGGGTAGGTAAAGGAAAAGAACAGTCAAAGGGGGGTTATTCTCTGGTGGGCAGGAGTGGGGGGGTCACAAGGTGCTTAGTGGGGGAGATTTTTGAGCCAGGATGAGCCAGGAAAAGGAATTTCACAAGATAATGTCATCGCTTAAGGCAAGGACCGGTCATTTTCACTTCTTTTGTGGTGGAATGTCATCAGTTAAGGCAGGGCAAGGCATTTGCACTTCTTTTGTGATTCTTCAGTTACTTCAGGCCATCTGGCCTTATACGTGCAAGTTACAGGGGATGCGATGGCTTGGCTTGGGCTCAGAGGCCTGACAGGGACAAAATATCCAAACCTTATCAGTTACAAATGCATAGTTTCTGCAGGGTAATAAAATGGTGTGGGTCAAGGCTTTTAAAGCATGTTTTGTGAAAGAATATGAGAGATGTTTCTGATTAGGTTTGGTAGCTCTACTACTGGGCTCATCCTTTGCCTCAAAATATAAAATGTTTTTCTGTTTTAATTAAAAGTTACCAGTATTGCTATCCTTGGCTGATGTAAGGACATCAGTATTTATTTATTTATTTATTATTTATTTGTTTATTTATTTGAGACTGAGTGTCATGCTGTCTCCCAGGCTGGAGTGCAGTGGCATGATCTTGGCTCACTACAAGCTCCGCCTCCCAGGTTGACGCCATTCTCCTGCCTCAGCCTCCTGAGTAGCTGGGACTATGGGCGCCTGCCACCATGCCCAGCTAATCATTTTTTGTGTGTGTGTTTTTAGTGGAGATGGGGTTTCACCATGTTAGCCAGGATGGTCTTGATCTCCTGACCTCGTGATACACCAACCTCGGCCTCCCAAAGTGCTGGAATTACAGGCGTGAGCCACTATACCCAGATGCCTGGCCAGGACATCAGTATTTAAATGCTACAGGTTCAGGAAGGAACAACTTGGTATATTTCAGGGACTCTGACTTAATCAGAAACTTAGAGTTTGACTAAGAAATCTGTTCACTGGGCCGGGCAAGGTGGCACACACCTGTAATCCCAGCACTTTAAGAGGCCGAGATGAGTGGATCATGAGGTCAAGAGATCAAGACCATCTTGGCCAACATGGTGAAACCCTGTCTAGCTGGGCATGGTGGCGCACGCCTGTGGTACCAGCTACTCAGGAGGCTGAGGCAGAAGAATCACTTGAACCTGGGAGGCAGAGTTTGCAATGAGCCAAGATAGCGCTACTGCACTTCAGCTTGGTGACAGAGAGTGACTCTGTCAAGAAGAAGAAGAAGGAGGAGGAGGAGGAGGAGAAGAAAGAAAAAGGAGGAGGAGGAGGAGGAGGAAAGAAAGAAAGAAATCTGTTCATTGCTAGCTCTATAACCTCATAAAACTTTTAAAATCTTTTCAAGCCTTTCATGTATCACCTATAAAGAGGAAAAGTAATATTCATGGTATAATTTTGAAAGGAAGAGTCAATACCAAAATATAATTGGCTTTCTATAATTGCACATGCTCCTATTGCCAGCATATACCATGATATCTTCTGAGCCCACCTTAAGACATGTAAAAAATTTAAAGTTTTAGCCTGGTGCGGTGGCTCACACCTGTCATCCCAGCACTTTGGGAGGCCAAGGTGGGTGGAGCACAAGGTCAGGAGTTTGAGACTAGCCTGGCCAATATGGTGAAACCTGTTTCTACTAAAAATACAAAAATTAGCCAGGCGTGGTGGTGTGTGCCTGTAGTCCCAGCTACTCGGAAGGCTGAGGCAGGATAATTGTTTGAACCTAGGAGGCAGAGGTTGCCGTGAGCCAAGATCATGCCACTGCACTCCAGCCTGGGCAACACAGGGAGACTCCATCTCAAAAATAAATAAATAAATACATAAAATAAAAAATTTAAAGTTTTTAAAAGTAGTATGATAAATTCCAAAGTGGTTTGACAAGCAGTGCACTGTTTGTTGTCTTCCTGGCGAATGCTTTATCAGCTGGGTGGGCTTAATCCTAGCCAGTTGCTGAGGAAGCAGAAAACAAAGTCCAACTCCCAGATTTGGAAATTGTTAAATGCCAGGCAGGGTGTCAATGTCTATGGCTTGGAGAGATGGGTAATGAGGGATAATTTGAAAAAAGAAAAGCCTAGGCGGAAAATGGTTATTGAAAATAATTCAAAATGTAGTAAACATGTAGCTTGATGACAAGTATTTGTTCAATATGATTTTCGATGCTCTTAAACAATGTAATTTTAAATCAAAGAAAAAAGTTAGCAGAGAAAATACTTTCAAAATTAGATTTCATATGTTATTAATTGGTACCAGAATCAGTGAGGATATATCCTAAAATAACTCCATTATTTTTCTTTGGTGAAAAGTAAAATCTAATGAATTAGCAAAAAAAAAAAAAAAAAATCTGGATATGAGATATGCTTAGGATGTGACACAGCTGTGGAACACAAATGAAAGCTGAATTTTCAAAAAATTATAAAATGAAGCAACGATGATTCAGAACTACATATAATTATTTGGTAAACTTGCTAGAAACAAAATGCATTAACATATTAGTGTTCCACACTAGTTTATATATGTTAAATGCTCACTGAACCAAAAAAGAGCACAACAATGAGACTTGTGTGTCTTGTGTTTTGTTGTTGTTGTTAATGTTATAATTATTTGAACGTACCATATATAAAGATTTTATGTAATCTTAAAAGAAATTTAGCTTAAACTTACTAGTTTAAAATAGCCAAAAGTCAGGAAAAGTTTGATACTCTTCATTTGAAAACGTTTTTAATATAATTGGAAGATGTTTAATTGAAAACAAAGGAAATCTATAAAAATCAGTGTCTCAATAAATTATAACTATATGAGGATGACATACATTCCTGTAGTGATTTACAGTGCAATTTTCAAGCTTTACAAGACAACTTTAAATACAGAAGAAGGTCTTGGAGCATTTGACAAATGAAAAAATATATGAATGAGTGAAGTATATATGGTTTCTTTGTGGTAGGATTGTAAGTGCTTTATTATTGGAAAATTATTTTTTAGCTACTTCTCTGTACTGTATTTCTACTTCTTCACTTTTGGCCACAACAAAGAAACTGTAAATGTTGCTCTGAATGTGAAACTTTCAGATATTAAATCCTAAATTGAAGACATACCAATCTGGGTATGAGAGATACAGAGTTGCCTACTGGTACAAACACATAAGAGGAGAGAAGAGTAGCATGGGAGAGATGACTGAATTGAGAAAGAAAAGAAATAGGAATCAAATTTTATTCCACAACCCTGGAATAAAACCTGCAGGAATAGAGGGAGGCAAAGAAACGAGGCTCTTGGAAAAGCCTGCTCTGTTGTCTGAGGGATGTTAGATTCAAAGTAAGTTCATGCTGGCCGGTTGCGGTGGTTCATGCCTGTAATCCCAGCACTTTGGGAGGCCGAGGAGGGCAGACCACGAGGTCAGGAGTTCGAGACCAGCCTGGCCAACATAATGAAACCCTGTCTCCACTAAAAATACAAAAACGAACTGGGCATGATGGTGCATTTCTATAGCCCCAGCTACTCAGGAGGCTGAGGAAGGAGAACTGCTTGAACCCGGGAGCCAGGGGTTGCAGGGAGCCAAGTTCAGCCTGGGTGACAGAGCAAGACTCTGTCAAAAAAAAAAAAGAAAAGAAAAGTAAGTTGATGCCTCACCACTACTTATGCTCATTTGATGCTCATTTTGGGAATTGTTTGGATTAATGGCCTGAGAGGTGTGTTCCACACCAGAAAATATATGGTCGTATACAATCCTCCCTCCCTTCTCACGTGGCTTACTGGTAGTGGAGAATCTTCACTTTAATTATTTTGGTAAATTGAGAGAGTAGAAGGACCCGGGAAGAACACGAATTAAGCTGAAGTGGAACTGAGAGGCTCTCCAAGGCAGGATGAAAATGCTTGCAACCAGAAAACAGCGTGGAAACTGCAACAGGAATCAGAAGAGTGGTTGGTTAGAACACCATAGTATCTTTCTTCTGTAATTCTAAAGTGGGATGAAAATGTCTATATTCCTCAGGGAAGAAAATTCTGCTAAGAATACATATAACTTTTTCCTACCTCTCACTTCTCTTTCCCAAGGGCAAAGTGCATCCTAATAGTGTCTTGTGGTGAGATTGGGAGTTTGAAATTGTCTGTGAGCACGGGTCATTCTATTCAAGGTTTCTTCTGTTTTAGAGATGCCTATCTGGTATTTTCTTCTTCATTACAGAAAGGTTACAATTGCTGACTGAATTTCTGGATACGTGTGATGGTTAATTTTAGTTATCAACTTGATAAATTAAAGGAGACCCAAATATTTAATAAAACATTATTTCTGGAGATGTCTATGAGGGTGTTTCAAGAAGCGACTGGTTTGAATTACTGGACCGAGTAAGGAAGATCTACCGTCAGTGTAAGCAGGCACTATCCAATTGGCTGAAGTCCGAGATAAAACAAAAAAGCAGACTCACGATGAATTTACTTTGTCTCTCTCTTCTGTAGCTGAAGAACATCATTCAACTGAGAACAACATTCTGCTGCTCTTGAACATCCAAATTCCAGGTTTTCTAGTCTTTGGACTTAGGGCCGTATACCAGCACCTTTCCCTGCACCAAGTTCTCAGGCCTTCAGGCTCATGCTAAAAGTTGAACCTTCAACGTCCCTGGTTCTGAGGTCTTTGGACTTGGACTGAGCTGTGCTATTGGTTTTCCTGGTTCTCCAACTTACAGATGGGCCATTGTGGGACTTCTCAGCTTCCCTAATCACATGAGCCAATTCACAGAACAAGTTTCCTCTCATCCATCTATCTATCTATGTATCTATCTATCTATCTATCTATCTATCATCTCTATCATCTATATATCATATCTATCTATCTATCATATCTATCATCTATCATCTATATATCATATCTATCATATCTATTATCTATCTATCATCTATCATATCTATCATCTATCAGATCTAACTATCCTATCTATCTATCTATCTATCTATCTATCTATCTATCTATCTATCTATCATCTGTATATCTATTAGTTTTGTCTCTCCAAAGAACCCTGAATAATACAGTGGGTAAGTAACATTCAAGGAGTTGGGTATTTGAAAGTCCAGTTTTGTCTACAGAATCATGTTTATTTTCCCGATCAGTCTTATCTGTAAGAGAATATATATATATAAAGATATAGAGAGAGATATATTATATATATAAATTCAGTCAGATATATATAGAGACAGATAATATGTGTGTGTGTGTGTGTGTGTGTGTGTGTGTGTGTGTGTGTGTGTGTATAGAGAGAGAGAGAGAAAGATGGAGTCTCGCTCCTGTTGCCCAGGCTGGAGTGCAATGGCACGACCTCAGCTCACTGCAACCTCCGACTCTCAGGTTCAAATGATTCTCCTGCCTCAGCCTCCTGAGTAGCTGAGATTACAGGTGCCTGCCACCATGTCTGGCTATTTTTTAAATTTTATTTTTAGCAGAGACGGGGTTTCACCATTTTGGCCAGGCTGGTCTCGAACTTCTGACCTCAGATGATCCACCTGCCTTGGCCTCCCAAAGTGCTGGGATACTATATTTTGATCTGCCATCTGTTTGAGTCTTGTTGTCATTAGATTTGAATTTGAAAGTGGACTTGGCAGACAGAGGTTGATTAAATATGACCTTTACATTGTATTGTGTGTCTACTTCTTCACCCCTATGTTTGCCATCTTTCACCAGGTGGTAACGTGTAGTTCCCCGTACCATTTCAGTTGGTCTTGGACACGTGATTGTTTTGGAGCTTGACATATGGGAAAAAGCGAGACTAGGCCAGTAAGAACTTATGGGGCACGATTCATTTCTTATTCTCCTCCTGGATTTCTGCCAACCACCATGAGAAGAGCAAACTCCAGTTAGCATCTGGGCCTTGCTCACCCTGTAGTAGACCTGAACTTACCAAGCCTCTTGTAGCTGTGTTGCCCCAGCTAACCTAGCACATGCATGAGGAAAAAAAAGTTTCTGTTTTACATCAATAAGAATATAAGGTTGTTTATGATGCAATTGCAACTTCTACAAAGAACCTGGAACCTCAAAGGCAATGCCGGAGAGTTGCCAGTGAACCAAATGTGTACCAACATGCCAGTTCCAGTTAATGTCACTGCCAAACAGCAAAGGAGAACAAGAAATAGGCCCCTCCCTTTCCATCACCAATAGGTGACAACCACCTAGGGTAACTTGTCCTTTCTTTTGGTAGAATAGAGACCTATGAACCTTGAGGGCTAGGTCAGGACTGAGAGGAGGAGTAGGACCGAGTAACATGGAGATGTGAGCCAGGCAGATGCTGACTAATAATTCTGGTTTAATTGCAGGATTCTCAGAAAAGCACAAATGGAAGATTCACAGTGAGTTAGTTTAAGGAGTTCATACCAGGAAGGCAGCGGCCTCGTGTCAGAAATTAAATGTACATCTAGAAATAAAGAAAATCTATTATTTTGACACACCCAAATAGCACACTGTGACTCACATGCCTAGCCCATTTTTAAACAAATTATATCATCTCAAGTCCCATAGCTTTTACATGTTCCCGCAAAACTATTTTGTAACATCATTTACAATTAAGGGAAGCTCAGGTCACTTTTAATAACTGTAACTTTTTGGGTATCATTGGCAACTGCATATATTACTCATTTCTGTTCCTGCTAGCTTGCTCAGCCATCTTTTTATTCCCTGGTATACAAATTCACTGCCATCCCCAGCAAGCCACACATATGCAACTCTCCTGCACACCACAGATGTTATCAGAAAACATCTAAGGAACTTGTCCCCATTGATCTAGTCAGTGACCATATATTTTCTAGGAAATCTATAGCTTTCAGAGTCAAACTTACTTTGGGATTTTTTTCAATTTCCTTTTTCAGCTGTATTACATTTCTGTGAATATTCAGTCAGGCAAACATTCACCTGGTGGTATAGAAGGCAGATTTTCTCAAATACTGACATAGTGACACATTCGTATCCATTGAAGCTCATGTCTGTCTGCCTTATCACTGAGATGTAGAGACAGTAACATCAATTATATTTTTAATTCAATAGCCTACTCTTTACTTCACCTCATTTATGCTATACTTGAAAAAGGAAAGTAAGCTCTTCCCTGGATGAATCACATTGAAGCCTCTGACCTTCCAAAGAAAATATAAATAATGATTAATTTACTCTCATGAGGCATAGGGGCTCATTAAGAAAACTAAGAGCATGCACATAAAATAACCTCAACAATGAACATCTGCTATTTTGTTAAAAGTTAGCCTATTTATCATTCTATCAACAGTATAATGTAAAATATTAAACAGATCAAACATTTTTTAGTTTTATAAGCTAAATCAAAGATAGAATATAAAGTGTGTATTAAAGCATAATAGAGAAATTTCTATTTCCAGGCAAACTTTGATGGTAACATCACCATGGCCTGAAATGCTTCTGTTGCTATAACATTCATTTCACTATTTTGTGTCTGAACAATGTCATTGCCAACTACATCCCTCTAGGAATCCACCTAGGTGTTGGCTCCAGTTACTCCAGAAGAGGGGGGGCTGTCAGCACTGCTGGCTGTATGGACAAGGACAAATAAATATCCATGCTCTGTTCCCTGCATGTGACACTTAAGTTGTGAAATCAATGTCCCCTTTTCAAGAACAGCATCACCCAAATTCACCTCTTTTACACTGAAGAGGAAGCCATCTAAAGGTACTCTTTTTCTTGGTGATTTAAGGATTCAAATAAGAGAAAGGAGAATACTGGGGGATTACAGGGTTGTTATTTTCTTATTCACAGCAGAGGTACATGGAGAGCCAAAATGGGAATCTGAAAGTCAGTCATCAAGTGTCTAAATTTGACTTTAGTGTGTTAAGAAGGCTTTAAAAGGAAGTAAAATTTTTCTATATATTATTCACTATTTTATTTTTCATTAAGTTGCCTCAAAACACTTTGCTATATCCTTAAAACATTAAAGAGAAATACTTTCCCAGACAAACAAAAGCTGAGGGATTTCATCAACACCATACCTGTCTTACAAGAAATGCTGAAGAGAGTACTTTTATCAGAAAGAAAAAAATGGTAATGAGATGTAAGAAATCACTTGAAGATACGAAACTCACTGATAATAGTAAGTACACAAAAAAACGCAGACTATTATACCACTGTAACTATAGTGTGTAAACTACTCTTATCCTAAGTAGAAAGACCAAATGATGAGCCAATCAAAACTAGTAAGTGCAACAACCTTTCCAGACATACATAGAAAGATAAGATGCAAATAGAAACCGGAAAATGTTCAAAAGTCTGGAGACAAAATTAACGTGTAGAATTTTTATTAGTTTTCTTTTTGTTTATCTGTTTATGCAAACAGTGTTAAGTTGTTATCAAGTTAAAATAATGGGTTATAAGATAGTATTTGCAAGCCTCATGGTAACCTCAAATCAAAAAAGCATACAATGAATATTCAAAACTTGTAAAGCAAGGAACCAAATATCACTGGAAGAAATCACCTTCACTCTAGAAAGATATGCAGGAAAGAAAGAAGGAAGAGAAAACCACTAAACAACCTGAAAACAAATAACAAAACAGCAAGAGTAAGACCTTACTTATCAATAATTACATTGAATATAAATGGACAAAACACTCCAATCAAGACATAGACTGGCTGAATGGATGAATAACAAGCCCCACAAATCTGATGCCTACAAGTAACACATTTCACTTATAAAGATACACATCGACTGAAAACGTAGGAATGAAAAGAGATATTCCATGACAATGGAAACCAAAAAGGGGAGGAGTCATTATACGTATATCAGACAAATAGATTTTAAGACAGAAACTATAACAAGAAACAAACGAGTTCACTACATAATGATAAAGAGGTCAATTCATCAAGGAGATAGAACAATTTTAAATATATATGCACCCAACACTGGAACATCCTGATATAATATAAAAGCAAATATTATTAGAGGTAAAGAGAAAGATAGGCCTCAATATAATAATAGCTGGAGACTTTAACACCCTACTTTCAGCATTGAACAGATCTTCCAGACAGAAAATCAACAAAGAAATGTAGAACTGAATCTGCACTATAGGCCAAATGGATCTAGTAGATATTTACAGAACATTTCATCCAATAGTTGCAGAATACACATTCTTTTCCTCAGCACATGGATTGTTCTCAAGGATACACTATATGTAAGGTCACATAATAAGTCTTAAAACATGCAAAAAAATGAAATAATATCAAGCGACTTCTCCAACGACAATGGAACAAAACTAGAAATTAAAGCAGGAGGAATTTTGAAAACTCTACAAATACATGGAAATTAAACAATATGCTCCTGAATGACCAGTGGGTCAATAAAGAAATTAAGAAAGAAATTGAAAAAAAAATCTTGAAACAAATAAATATGGAAAAACAACATACCAAAACCTATTGGATACAGCAAAAGCAGCACTCAGATGGAAGTTTATAGCAATAAGTGCCTACATCAAAAAAGGAAAATAAGTTCAAATAAAGAATCCTACAATGCACCCTAAAGAACTAGCAAAGCAAGAGCAAACCAAACAAAAAATTAAGAGAAAAATAGAAATAATAAAGATTAGAGCAAAAATAAATGAAATTAAAATAAAAAATACAAAGAATCAATGAAACAAAAAGTTGGGTGTTTTCAGATGTTAAACAAACTTGACATATCTTTAACCAGGCTAAGAAAAAAGACAGCTAACAAGGGATGTGAAGGACCTCTTCAAGAACTACAAACCACCGCATCACACTACCTGACTTTATACTACAAGGCTACAGTAACCAAAGCAGCATGGTGCTGGTACCAAAACAAACATATAGAACAAACAAATGAACAGAACAGAGACCTCAGAAATAACACCACACATCTACAACCATTTGATCTTTGACAAACCTGACAGAAACAAGCAATGAGGAAAGGATTCCTTATTTAATATGTGGTGGTGGGAAAACTGGCTATGCAGAGAACTGAAACTGGACTCCTTCCTTAAATGTTATACAAAAAATAACTCAAGATGGATTAAAGACTTAAATGTAAAACCCCAAACCCTAAAAACCCTAGAAGAAATCCTAGGCAATACCATTCAGGAGATAGGGAAGGACAAAGATTTCATGACGAAAATGCCAAAAGCAATTGCAACAAAAGCCAAAATTGACAAATGGGATCTAACCAAAGAGCTTCTTCACAGCAAAAGAAACTCTTAAAATTAACATGTAACCTACAGAATGGGAGAAAAAGTTTGCAATCTACTCATCTGACAAAGGTCCAATATTCAGAAACTACAAGGAACTTAAATAAATTTACAACAAAAAACAACCCCTTCAAAAAGTGGGCAAAGGATATGAACAGAAACTTCTCAAAAGAAGACATTTATGCATCCACCAAACATATTTTTAAAAGCTCAACATAACTGATCATTAGAGAAATGCCAATCAAAACCTCAGGATACCATCTTATGCCGGTCAGAATGGTGATTTTTAAAAGTCAAGAAACAATAGATGCCAGTGAGGCTGTGGAGAAATAGGAACACTTTTCTACTGTTGATGGAAACAGTTCAACCATTGTGGAAGACAGTATAGTGATTCCTTAAGAATCTATAGCCAGAAATACCATTTGACCCAGGAATCCCATTACTAGGTATGTACCCAAAGGAATGTAAATCATTCTACTATAAGGACGCATGCACACATAAGTTATTACAGCACTGTTTACAATAGCAAAGACTTGGAACCAAACAAAATGTCCATCAATGATAGAATGAATAAAGAAAATGTGGCACATATACACTATGGAATAGTATGCAGCCATAAAGAGGAACGAGATCATGTCCTTTGCAGGGGACATGGATGAAGCTGGAAGACATCATCCTCAGCAAACTAACACAGAAACAGAAAACCAAACACTGCATGTTCTCACTCATAAGTGGGAGTTGAACAATGAGAACGTAATGGACACAGGGAGAAGAACAACACACACCAGGGTCAGTCAGGGCTGGGGAGAGAGAAGGGAGAACATTAGGACAAATAGCTAATGCATGCAGGGCTTAAAATCTAGATGAAGCCATGAAGAAAAATGTACAAGGAGACATGAAGAAATGTACAACGAGGCATGAAAAATGTACAAGAGGACATGAGGAAATGTACAACGAGGCATGAAGAAAAAGTACAAGAAGGCATGAGATAAAAGAAGTACTCAAAGAATGAAGGGAACGTGTTATGAAGACAGAGCCCAGTTTGAAGGGGCTCCCACTGGCCAGATCTGGGGAAATTCATGGTATCTTAATTACACCCTCTTGAATGAAATAGGAATCTACAATACGCTCTGAAATAAATTAATAAATGTAAAGGGGGCTTTCCATTCCTTTTCGAGGATGAGTAATATTCCTCTCTCTCTCCCTCTCTCTCTCTCTCTCTGTGTGTGTGTGTGTGTGTGTGTGGTGTGTTTTCAATTCTTTGGGGCATATACTTAGAAGCAGAATTGCTGGATCATATGGTAATTCTCTGTTTAATTGACTGAGAGAGCATCATACTGTTTCCTACAGTGGTTGCATCATTTCACATTCCCATCACCAATGAACAAGGGTTCCGATTTCTCCATGTCCTTGCCAACACATTTTTCTTTCTTGTCTGAAATAGCCACACTTACTTGTTGAATCTTTTATAATCCCTAAACTTTTATGGAACATTTTTATGGAACAAGATAAATTAAATAGCCTGTTTTCTCTGTGATTACTACCTTCTCTTGTTAATCATTTAGCAAGTTATTGAACTCATGCCATGAGCCAAGCACTTCTTTCTATCGGTTAAGGATATAACTAACAGTTTTTTTTGGCCTGGAGTCCATGAGAATCCTTTTTTTTTTTTTTTTTACCAGGACCTACGTATCTGTGTCAAATATTCACATCTGAATAATAAAAGATGAAACTCTATTTTATTTTATTCAATAAATGTTTCTTGAGTGTGAGACCTCCTGTTTACTGTTTGGTCACAATGGTGTATAAGAAGAAAATAGTCTCTACCTTCATGGTACTTACAGACTAATGGAGACACTAATCACACAAACAAACATGTAAATAAGCTCTAATAGGTGCTAGGGAGAGTAGTTACCCAATAGTTTATAACTTTGTCTGATGAGTCTAACAAAACTTTCCTAAAAATATGACATTAGAATGAGAACTAAAGTAGGAATTTTCCTTGCAGAAAACAGAATGGGAGATAAAGAAAAGAGGTTTTTAGCAAATGGGAACAGATAGCAAAGTTCTTCTGAATGAAAGAAATATGGTAAAAGAAAGCTAATTGAAGTGGGGCATGGAGTAATCCTAGGGCATAGTGAGTCCTCTGAGGTTAGGGGGCCAAATTATGCACGGCCTTGCAGGCCATATGGAAAGGTTCTGTTCCTTAACCATAAAACAATGTGAATCTATTAATGGATTTTACTTGAGAGATAGCTATTAAAAGTGGAGATGTCAACTGAGCAGTTTGAGTAACATGCCTGGTGCTCAGAGGAGAGGTCTGAGAAGTGGATGTGAACTTGGAAATTACTAGTATGTGGTTTGTAATAAAAGCCATGTGTACAATTGAGCTTGCCAGATGGAGAACTTAGAATAAGAAGCAAAGGGAGCCCAGGGCCAAGCCTTAAAGAATGCTAGCTGTTAATGTTCTATGTTAGAAGGAGAATGAGATGGAAAATGAGTAGCCAGTAAGACAAATAACAAACAAACCAACAAAACAAAAGCAAAAAACAAAGACAAACCCAGAAAAAGACAGAGAGGCTGTTAGTAAAAGGATGAGTGCTTTGAACAGGGCACAGCTAATAGTCTAATAATGTTGGATATTGATGATATGTCAAGGGAGAGAACAACCGAAACCCTTCTTCCGGATTCAGTAGCTCACCAGTCATTGGTGAGCTCTAGGGAGAAGCCATGAGGAGTGATACATATTTTGTTATAATGAGGCAGGTGGAAGGTGAAACCATCAAGGCTAGCACATGGGACATTTTTTTTTTTCTAGATATTTGGCAGCAAAGAGGTCAGGAAGGTAGGACAGTGCCTGGAAGAGAGTGTGTGTGTGTTGGACGGAGAGACCATTTCATTTTTGTTTTAGATAAAGAGACTTGGATATATCCGAATGCTGATGGAAAAGAATCTTGTCCAAGGTAAAGGAGGGGAAAAAATATCAAGATACATATGACCTAGAGAAAGGATAGGTTCGGTGTACATATAGAGGAAGGAGATGAGAACAGAATGGGTGCAGATGAAGGAGGGTTTACATCTGAATGTTCATTTCGTTTTTGTCTCTGTGTCTGTCTACATGACTGGAAATTGCCCACATTTTGACGGCCTATTTCCTTAAAAGTAAATTAAAGAATGAAGGCTGGAAAACTTGTATTCCTTTTAATCCTAACAGTCATTGAATTGCTTCTTATTTTCAATGCTGTCAATGTCAAAATCCGTTTATATCCTACATACCACTTGATTTTACATGAACTGTTGGTTTGGTCTATTTTTAGCATAATGTGTAGTTTATAAAGATCCTGTATGTGAACTGTAGTAACAAATAAGATATATTTTGTTGATCTCACTAATAAGGCTCCTGGATATAAGCAGTATATGCCATTTTTTTTTTTTTTTTTTTTTTTTTTTTGAGACAGGTCTCACTCTGGTGGCCCCAGACTTGGAGTGCAATGGTGCGATCTCGGCTCACTGCAGCCTGGACCTCCCAGGCTGAAGTGATCCTCCAACCTCAGCCTCCTGAGTAGTTGGGACCACAGATGTGCACCACTGTACCTAATTTTTTTTTTTTCTATTTTTTGTAGAGACAAGATTTCACCATGCTCTCCAGGCTAGTCTCAAACTACTGGGCTGAAGTGATTCGCCCACCTTGACCTGCCAAAATGTGGCATTTCAGCAACGACAAGTACTAAAATTCTCAAGACAATGAAGGAAAATTTTCCTGGAGGTTTTCTCATGATTCTAATTCTGGTTTTCTGATGTTCTAACTTCAGATCTTGCTGCTCCAAATTTTTGATATATTATGAACACACAGGCTTTCCATTAAAGACTTTTAAGGGTCCCAAATCAAATCTTTTTTTTTTTTTTTTTTTTTTTTTTGAGACGGAGTCTTGCTCTGTTGTCCGGGCTGGAGTGCAGTGGCTGGATCTCAGCTCACTGCAAGCTCCGCCTCCCGGGTTCACGCCATTCTCCTGCCTCAGCCTCGGGAGTAGCTGGGACTACAGGCGCCCGCCACCTCGCCCAGCTAGTTTTTTATATTTTTGTATTTTTTTTTAGTAGAGACGGGGTTTCACCGTGTTAGCCAGGATGGTCTCGATCTCCTGACCTCGTGATCCGCCCGTCTCGGCCTCCCAAAGTGCTGGGATTACAGGCTTGAGCCATCGAGCCCGGCCCCAAATCAAATCTTAATGGTTAAGTTAACTGACTCACCTGACCTCAAGTTTCCTATGGCAATTTTTTAAAAAGTAATACTAATAGTGGTCGAATAACTTTGTAATGTAATTTAAGACTCTAGTTTCAATGTCTAAGAAAAAGGTAAAATTATATCAAGAATATTGACATTCATACATACATTTAAAACCACTATAAAAGACAGACAGTGAAGTCAATGTAGACCAGGTATTCTTACTTTCATCCCCTTAGGGTGGTGCTGTTATGTTGAGTGCAATTTTGAACCACCTACATGGAGGCCTTGGAAGCACCACATTTTACCAAATGGCTTTATGGCTTCACTATGATGCCAGGATCAGTACTGCCTTTTACAGAGGGAGCAAAGTGCGGTCTTGTTTTAACAAAATAACAGGTAGCATTGGTGACTGTACTTTCCCCAAAGAAAGGTCACTGCTTTCTGGCAAAGCTGCTCTTACTCTCAAAGCTGTCTTCATGCTTCCTCTTTGAATTCCCCTTCTAAATATTATTTCTCTCAGAATTAGAGCCAAAAGAGTCTAGATTAATGTTAGAAATAGACTGATACTTTATATATTTCACTTAGTGTTCATGACCCATTCGATTTTAACATGGATGCTTAAATACAATTTTCTTAGCACCTGGTGAAAAAATTTCATCAGATTATTTCCTATTAGAGATCCTCCTTCAAATTGGCCAAATCTGTGTTATTTTTTTCCCTTTAAGAAAGAGCAGACGCGTGTGTTGAGAATTAACCCTGTCGTTTCAGTTTGCACATTCCTGTTATACCTCGCTATTGTGTTTTAATTTTTATTTTTATTTCCATGGTTTTGTGGGCTAAGGTGGTTTTCGGTTACATGGTGGTAATTTCTGAGATTTTGGTGCACCTGTTACCCAAGCAGTGTACACTGTACCCAATGTGCAGTCTTTTATCCCTCACCCCCCTGCCACTCTTGTTCCCTGAGTCCCCAAAGACCATTATATCATTCTTATGCTTCTCCATCAGTGTCTGTCTCAACATCACGGTGTGCACGTTAAGATAGTACGAAAATAACTTTTTTATTTTATAACTTTTTAATACTATCTTTCCCGTACGTGATGATGTTGAGACACTAATGGAGATGCCTGGGGCATTACAGGGAATGTACCTCCAGTAACGCTACGTTTTCATTTCCAGGTTACTTCTGAGCAGCTCTAACTAGGGCGCCGCCTGCCTCATAGTCTGCAGCCTCATGGTGACCAGTTGGCCACCAGGGGGCAGGCTTGGATCACAAAAGTATGTCACCGCTCATTTTTCTTAAAGAGAAAGAAGCTTATTTCTTAAAGAGAAAGAAGCTCTATGAAACTGTGGTGCAATTAATTTTTTACAAACCAGATCGTCGATAAAAATAAGTCATTTTGTATTATAACCACGAACTCAAGATATATCATTCATTTAAAAACTACACTCTATATTTTTGTAAAATAAAAAAATACATTTTCTCAATTCCAATTTTGTTTTACTCATTAAACATTGATACAAGTGAAGAAGATTTTTTAACAGATGGTTGTTGCCCTCTACCTATTAACTGTACAAAGCAAAATATTGTTGTAACAAGAGAAGAATAAACAGAAACTACTGACTAGCATACGTCAAAATTTGGGATCTCAGATCTTTTAAAACTTATTTTATGATTACAAAAGTAATATCTACTTTATCGTTGAAAACAGAAATTACTGAGTTACAAAAAGAAAAAAAATACTAAGCAGCCTTCATCTCAATATTCGAAGGGAACTACTGTAAGATGTTGGTGCATTTTGTTAAGATGTATTTTAGATCAAGATGCCTTTATTTATCACAGTTTGCCTTTCTCAAACTTAGAATCAGACGTTGTGTAACCTGCTTCTACTTTTCACTTAGTAACTTATTGTTGACAAGTTTCCTATCATTTAATATAATTCTACATTATACCGTGTAGCAGCTTTGTATGATATTGTATCAATATGCATTATTTACATATTCAATACCTTATTTTAAGCTATTTAAATTATTTCTAATGTTTTGAGTAGCTCCTTTTAAATGAAAATGAAACTTTTATTTCCAAGACTTATGAAACATAATGCATATAGAGTTAACATTTTTCTTTTTTTTTATTTTTTTTTTTTTTGAGACGGAGTCTCGCTCTGTCGCCCAGGCTGGAGTACAGTGGTGCAATCTTGGCTCACTGCAACCTCTGCCTCCCGAGTTCAAGTGATGCTTCTGCCTCAGCCTCCCAAGTAGCTGGGACTACAGGCGTGAGACACCAGGCCCAGCTAATCTTTGTATTTTTAGTAGAAACGGGGTTTCACCATGTTGGCCAGGAAGCTCTGGATCTCTTGACCTCTTAATCCACCTGCCTCAGCCTCCCAAAGTGCTGGGATTACAGGCGTGAGCCACCGTGGCTGGCCTAGAGTTAACATTTTTCATATTTAGAACTCTTTTTATACATTGAGGAGAACATTGCGGTTTAAAAGATTAGTAAAGATTAATATTATTTTGGTTACATTGATAAGTTATTTAGTGGTGATTTCTGAGATTTTGGTGCACCTGTTACCCAAGCAGCTGTTACCCAACCTTCAAAGTAAAGATTAATATTAGATAAGGATTTCATAGTAATTTAATTTATAGCCTTTTGAAGAAAGATGAATTACAATTTAGAAATCATTTTCACACTTATTTTTGCTATCAATCATATAATTCTCTTTATTTTGTCATTACATAAAACCGCATTAAATAATCACTTACCAAAAGAAGTCATTTGAAATGTGGTTCCTCACTGTGACTAAGAATATAATGAATTTATCTTATTTAAGTCATCCTTATTTAATAGCACTTAGTAATACCTTAGTAGAATGCTTTTGCACATTTTTCACTTGCCTGTGCCAATTAAAACCATAATTCTTAGAATAACTCCTAAACACAAACCAGTAAAGCTATTGAGGACTATTCAGGTCTTATAAACTACAACCCTGCTTTCAAGGTGATGTTTGTGCTGATTTGCACTGTACAAATAATTGTAGAATTAACCAGTGCTTACAATCAGTGTGACACTGGGCAAGTTGTTCAAAACGTCTTAGACCCCATATTCCTCTTCTGTAAAGCAGGATTAGACATATCTGTCTTTGCAAAGTTACGGTAAATATTTGAAGTGTTTATTTATTCCAAACCTGTGTTGCCTGACCCCCACTAATGGGCTTTGAAAGCAGGGTAGGCATCTGCTGTGCCACAATGCGCTGCTCTGAAATCTCACCCTCATTCATAGGAAACAAAATGACCTCTTGCATTTGATATCAGCCCTCTTCCTCCCCATAAGGATCGAGAAGAAACTCAGGCATTGAAGTGAAGATCATGCCTAGATTGTCAATTTCAGTGATCATGAGGGGAGCCACAGTATTAGTTAAGATGTGACTTTCCGGGCATTTTTGCCTTCATTAACAGGGATCGGGCCGGGCGCGGTGGCTCAAGCCTGTAATCCCAGCACTTTGGGAGGCCGAGACGGGTGGATCACGAGGTCAGGAGATCGAGACCATCCTGGCTAACATGGTGAAACCCCGTCTCTACTAAAAAATACAAAAAACTAGCCGGGCGAGGTTACGGGCGCCTGTAGTCCCAGCTACTCGGGAGGCTGAGGCAGAAGAATGGCATGAACCCTGGAGGCGGAGCTTGCAGTGAGCTGAGATCCGGCCACTGCATTCCAGCCCAGGTGACAGAGCGAGACTCCGTCTCAAAACAAACAAACAAACAAACAAACAAAAAAACAGGGATCAGGGATCAGGAAGGAGTGAGTGCTGGACCCTCATACATTGCTGGTGGGAATGCAAAATGAGTGGTCAAATTGGAGTGCAGATTGGCAGTTCTGCACAATGTTTAACATGGAGTTACCATATGGCCCAGCAATTCCACTCCTAGATCTATGCCCCCTCACACACAAAATTAAAAACTTAAATCCACAAGAAAATCTGCACAAATGTCCATTGCACCATGTTTCATAATAGTGCAAAGGGCTATTCAGGAAACAACTTCATCCTATCAATGGAAAATGTAAGTATATTACATTCATAAAATTGATTATTATTTGGTAATTAGCAAATGAACTTCTGATACATGCTACAAACTTTGAAAACATGATGCTAAGTGAATGAAGCCAATACAAATTACTAAGGCTGTGTGATTCCATTTAATAAGATGTGTGCAGAAAGGGCAAATCTATAGGAACAAAAGATAAATTAGGGTTGCCTGTGGTTGAAAATGGGGAGATGGGGAAGGGCAATGGGAAGTGACTGTGAATAGGTTGAGGGTTTCTTTTTTGGGTGATTGAAATGTTCAAAAATTAGATTGTGGTAAAGGTTGCACAATTTTGCGAATATACAAAAACCCATTGAATTGTACACTTTAAATGGAGGAATAGTACCCTATATAAATTATACCTTGATAAAGCTGTTTAAGAAAAAGAAGTGTGAGCTGGCCTTGCCTTCCTATGCTCAACCCCACACTGAGGGTTTCACCAAAACCCTCCAGCACTGTTTTCCAGACTCAATCTTGTTTTCCTTATGCCCCCCGATTCCTAAGTCACCCTCTACCTTCACACCCTGATCATTATAACACTCTGCATGCATCCCGTTCCCTTCTCTTCCCTCACTCCTCTCCTGCTAATAATCTCTTCACCTTTTGAGGTGCAGGAAGCCAGTTCCCACCTTAGCGTTTTCCCTACAGCCCTCATCTCATGGCTGCTTCTTCCAGACCTAGTGGGTCTGGAGTTGATGTAGGTGTTCTCTACTCCTCATTTCTATGTTCAAAACTGTCCCTTTTTGTTTGTTTTTTTGTTTGTTTGTTTGTTTGTTTGTTTGTTTTTTTTGAGACGGAGTCTCGCTCTGCCGCCCAGGCTGGAGTGCAGTGGCGCGATCTGGGCTCACTGCAAGCTCCGCCTCCCGGGTTCCCGCCATTCTCCTGCCTCAGCCTCCCGAGTAGCTGGGACTACAGGCGCCCGACACCGCTCTAAAGACTCTCAACCTGAAATCTTATGTCACCAGATGACATGAGTTCAATACCTCTTATGTCATTGTCATTCACCAAGGTTGTTCTTTTGGGTTTCTCAGTGATTTAGTTTGTGGCTTGTCTCTCTCCACCACTCTTAATTATTGGTGATCGATCTGAGTAGCTACAAAAATGATCATTTCAACAAGTTTGCCTTCAAATTCTGTTTTTTTTTTCCTCCAGTGCCCAAGCTCAACCACCCATTTTCACGATCATATCCAGATCTCACTGGTCATTATATTAGCTATTTTTAGCTATGTATGCCTATTGGTCACTTTAAATGTGGCCATCAGAACTGAGATGTGCTGTAAGTATAAAATACACACTGGCTTCTAAAATAATGAATAATCATAATAATAATATTAATAATAGGAAATACCTTATTCAGTTTAATCTCATTGCAAATTGTAGTGGTAATATTTTATCTATCCTGAATTAAGTACAATATGTTAATAAACAATATTTAGTTTTCCTTTTTACAGTTTTTTAAAGATAGGTACTAAAGCAGTTTGAATACATGTGTGTCTCACATTATATTTCTATTGGACGGTACTGCCCTCAGCCTTGGCACCAAGATGCCAATAACTACAACTTCATCATTATCCTAGTTTTGTGTATCTGGCTCTCTTTTGTATTTTTCAGGTATTACCTCTCATGGCTCAACTTTAAGACTGTTTTCAACCCACTATTATCTGTGATCTATTGATTCTACAATCTTTTCACCTTCAATCATTACCTCAGTATCCTTTTTTCTCTTTGCATCCAGCCTAAACTCCATGGACGGTTGTTTTAAGATTCCTTGTGTTATCCTTGTTCTTCTCTCCCATTATCGAACTCACTTGCAAAGTCACAACGCTCATTTAACTCAGCTCTTATTTACTAAAAGATGTCTAAATACAGCTGAATATGACTGGATACAACACATAACCATGTTGGTGTCCTCATGCTATTCCTGGAACGTGCGAGAAACAGCATGATCACTCTGCCAGGAATATGCTTCTAGATGTCTCCCTGCCTAACTCCTTCATCTTCTTCATGCTTTTGTCCAGATTTACATTTCTTAGTGAAACTTATTCTGATGGCTCTATTTAAAGTTATAATCTTCAATATCAAAGACATGGAAGCAATCAAAATGCCCATCAATGATAGATTGGATAAAGAAAATGTTGCACATATACACCATGGAATACTATGCAGTCATAAGCAAGAATGAGATTATGTCCTTTGCCGGAATATGGATGGAGCTGGAAACCATTATCCTCAGCAAACTAATGCAGAAACAGAAAACCAAATACTACATGTTCTCACTCGTAAGTGGTAGCTGAATGATGAGAACACATGGACATGTGAGGGTCAACAACACACACTGAGCCTATCAGAGGGTCAGGGTGAGTGGGAAAAGAGTATCAGGAAAAATAGTTAATGAATGCTGGACTGAACACCTAGGTGATGGGATAATCTGTGCAGCAAACCAATGGCACATGTTCACCTACATAACATACCTGCACAGGTACCCCAAACTTATTAATGTAAAAGTTGGAAATAAAAAATTAATTAAAATTAAAAATAAAAAGTTGTGTTCCTCACTTCTCTCCAATCTCCCCAACTCTCCTTAACCTTCTCAGATTTCTTTTCTCTCCTCTCCTCTGCCTTGCTTTACAATATTTTCCTTTTAGCAAGGCAAAATACGCATATTTGTAACTGTCTTAAATGTAACTTTCTGCTTTAATATAATCTCCAGAAGTGACTGAATCTTGTTCTGTTCACTTAAGTAACAAACTTTCTGGAACTGCCAGAGTATAGGCTCTTCAGAAATCTTAATAGAATAAGTGAGTTAATTAATAAAATTATTTTTAAATGTAAAATTAATGCTCATTTCATCAAACTTCATATGTATTTAAAACAATATATACTTATTTCAACACAGTTTCTCCACTTTTTGGCCATTTGCATTAGGATGATAAGCAAAAAAAATTGTACATAAAAAAATTTTCTCTTGAACTCACAGGTGAGCACAGTGGCTGGGGGATTTGGAAACACTGGCAAAACCACACATAAATGAAACAAAAACAAAATTATACACCTCACATGGATGATAAAGTATTTCTGTGTGGTTAGACAGTAATAGGCCAAAGATATGTTTTCAATGTGTTAATATATATTCAATAAGTTGATTAGAAAAGAAAGTCCTTATGGCTTTCAAAACTAGCTAAAAAACAAAACACAAGATTTTCAGTTGGAAATTTTAAGGGGTCTACAATCACAATTGTAACTTTGGGGAAGAAAGAGAAAGAAAGCAAAGAAAGGAAAGAAAAAACAGGAAAGGAAGAGAGAAAGACAGAAGGAGAGGAGAAAGAAAGAAAGGAAGAAGAAAGAAAGAGAGAAAGAGAAGAAAGAGGGAGGGAGGGTGGAAGGAAGGAAAGAAAGAAAGAGAAGAAAGAAAAAGAAAGAAAAAAGAGAAACGAAAAGAGAGAGGGAAGGAGGGAGGAAGGAAGGAAGGGAGCTTCATAAAAATTTTCAGGTTCTAGATGTATTTCATATTTTCTAAAAAATTTATTTAAATAAACAGTCTGTTAAAAGTCACTCTTGCTTGGAATGAGGTTTATAAAGGGCAGAGATGCTATTGTGTTTCTCTTCTGGGTAAAATTCTCTGATGATTCTCAGTTTCTGCAGGGTAGAATCTTTGCCTGACACCAGGGTCCTCAGGTCAGACCCCTGCCTAGGTCTACAGCCTCATCTCCATTCACATTCCACTCCTCTTAGGCAGTGCATGTTTTATCTCTAAGTTCTTCCCAGCATAATCCTGGGAACTTTGAGTTTCACCGATTTTCCCTGGTGCACAAACACCATAAATGGGAATGCCATGCAGATCTGAGGTTATGTGACTCTACCATCAAGACTCAAAGGAGCTTTATTTGAAATAAAGGAGTTAGTGGTTGTGTGGGTGTAAATTAGATGATGTAATCTGTCAGCTCAGTTATTTTTATTCACCACTCTCTTAACACATTTCAGTTTTAAAGGGGGGAGTGGGTTCAACTATGTAAAGTCATTGCTTTTATTTTAGCCAATTCAGAATAGTAGACTTCTAAATTGGAAAGATCTCAGAAGACTTTTTTTCTTTATAATTAAGGTATTTGCTGATTTGTTTTTCTAAGACCACCAGAGTGGGCACAAAAGAACCAGCGAGTAGGCAAGGCTAAAAGCAAAACTGCAAATTTATTCTTTGGTCATCTAGCTTTAGGGAC
>NC_045452.1:51615929-51759283 GCF_002776525.5 Piliocolobus tephrosceles
GGGGGGGGGGCGGTGGAGTTTCTAATTCAGTCCCGACAAGAGTGGGAGCTGAGAAAGCCCACCCCCGTCGCATCTGCTGGGAGCGACTTTTCTAGGAGTGGAAGCTCAATAGGCGGGACATGGGCATGTTGGGGGAGGGGGGCGCTCCACAAGTGCCACCAGGTAAATCTTGGTCTCTTCGGATTGACATCACCTGGTGCATGCCTGATTAATCTGCACCTTCCCGGGCGTCAGCTGCATTCTCGCACACACGGGAAGAGTTTGTGGTGAAGAAGAACCCGGAAGTGCACCATCCTGCCTCGGTTAGTCCAAACAGTCCAACCTTTTATTGATAATAGTGATAAAGGGGCGCCCTGGTCTGTCTGGCTACTTCCTGCTGTTAAGGGGCGTCGTTAAGGTCGGTGCCCATGGTTGGTATTTGGACGTATGGATGAAGAATAAAATAAGGCACAGTATTAGTATAGGAATGAGGAATGAAAGCATTTGTTGGAATATGGGCAAAACCCAGAAGGAAGGTCCTGGCAAGGTTGGGGAGTATGAGATAGTTAAGAAAATTTAGTAAGTTTGAGGTGAGTGGGGGAAAGCCAAACTGATCTCCACTGATTGCTTTCGGTAGGGGCCCTTTTAAGCTGGGAATGAGGAACGAGTGTGCAAAGTAGTTGTTGGCCAGGCAGCAATTAAGGAGTGGAGTTTTTCGTGGAGTGGATGGCTTTCCCCTTACTCCTACTACAGAGATGTTGGATGCAAGACTACGTCCAGAGAAGGACGGCAAAACAGAATAGGTAGCCTCGCTGTTGATTAAAAAATTGTCTTACCTGCTACCAGGAGAGTTACCCGTGGCTCGGCAAGGGTGATGGGGGTTCCCCAGCCTCAGCACCTTCAGTTGTCGTCGTCCAGATGTAGGAGCTGGAAGGAGCTCCCAGGATCCTGGGAAAGGGGGTCACGTGGAGACGCAGCACCTGTTCTCAGGGTGGGGCAATCAGACTTCCAGTGTTCTCCCTGCTGGCAAGCAGGGCAGGGGGTTGCTGGTGGATGAGGGTTAGGACATTCACTGGCCCAATGTCCTGATGCCTTGCACTTATAGCAAGGCTGCGTTGGGGCTCGGGGACCCTGCAGACACCTGTTGGCATAGTGTCCTGCCTTGCCGCACTTATATAGCAGGCTCTTTTTGCAACCTTGGAGTCTGTGGGGTGTGTGCTCTCTGGCCTGGGGTTACGACTGGGCTGTAAAGCCGCTGCTAGGAGCTGAACCTTCTGTTCAAGGCGAGCTTGCCGTCTCCTCTCTGGAGTTATAGACCTTAAAGGCTAATTTAACTAGGTCTTGTATTGGTGCCTGAGGACCATCCTCTACCTTTTGAAGTTTTTTTTTTTAGGAATGTTAAGAGCTGATTGAGAAATGAAATAAGATGCCAAAATGGTGGCCCCTGTGGGGGAGGCCGGATCTAACCGGGTATATTGGGTTAGAACCTCAGTCAGTTTAGGGTAGAGGCTAGGATAACCTGGAGGTCATGCCAAGTTAAGTCATAGGCCTGACAAAGGTGTCTAAATTCCTTTATGTATATGGTAGGATTAGCTGAGAAATCACCTAAACGCTTCTCAATTTTGGAAAGATCGGCCAATGAAAAAGGGACATGTACTCTGACTACCCCCTCCGCCCCAGCCACCTCTCACAAAGGTGCTAACACTGTAGGAGGGTGTGGGCAGAGATAGGGGACTCAAGACAGCCAGTTAGGGGCCCCGAAGGAGGCATGGGACCGAGTGGATTACTAGTAGATAAGGAGGAGGAAGGAGGAGTCTGGATGGGGGGAGGAGGAGGAGTCTGGGCAGGAAGGGAGGGGGTGGAGAAAAGGAGGAGTATAGGGATGAGAGCTTAAGGCCCAAAAGCCTTGTACGTAATTAATTTGGGACCACTTGCCTAGCCGCTGGCAGAAATTGCTGAAGTCGATCACGCCACAGTGGAAAGGAAAATTAACCGCTTCCTCCTAAGGTCTTGTTCGAGCTGTAAGGTTTTTAAATTGGCTAGGAGGCACCCTAAGGGGGTGCTCTTTAGAAATTTGGACTGGGGGTTTCCCATTTATTTCCTCTTTACCGACACAGTGGACACAATGGAAATGGAAGTGGATCTCTGCCTGGCTTCAAAGCATCCTTTGGAACCAGCAGAGACAGACTGGAGACTCTTGAAGCCAAAGTGGAGATTACCTTCAGGCCGACGTCTCTGTCCTGAACCGGGCTCCGGAGCCACATGGTGGCTCAAAATGGACCTCGGACCTGCGCAGGATTTTGGCCGAGGGAGGTAAAGAGGAGACAAGGGCACTTACCCCAGAGAGGCCATGAGAGTGAGGGAAGCGGGTCTCAGGTCCTGGTCCGTCTGCGGTGTGGAAGCAGGAGGAGGTTCCTCAATCCCTAGAGGCCTGAGGCGGGGTCTCCTCCCGGGTCTTCGGCACCAACGGATTTGTTTTTCTAAGACCACCAGAGTGGGCACAAAAGAACCAGCGAGTAGGCAAGGCTAAAAGCAAAACTGCAAATTTATTCTTTGGTCATCTAGCTTCAGGGACCGCAGCTGGGGAGGGGGTGGAGTTTCTAATACAGTCCCGACAAGAGTAGGGGCTGAGAAAGCCCGCCCCTGGCGCATCTCCTGGGAACTGACTTTTCTAGGAGTGGAAGCGCAATAGGCGGGGCATGGGCATGTCGGGGGAGGGGGGGCGCTCCGCAGGTGCCACCAGGTAAATCTTGGTCTCTTCGGATTGACATCACCTGGTGCATGCCTGATTAATCTGCACCTTCCCGGGCGTCAGCTGCATTCTCACACACATGGAAAGAGTTTGTGGTGAAGAAGAACCCAAAGTGCACCATCCTGCCTCTGTTAGTCCAAACATTTGCTATTTGTGTTCTTTGTGTGGAAAAAATGATTTAATGAGGTATTTTTATTTAAAAAGTGCCATTTTATCTGTATAAGAGGAAGATCTGATTGAAGGGTTATTTTAACATTCCTTCTATTAAAATTATAAAAACATTATATTAATATGATTTTTAAAAGTAGTTGAATAAATGTGGCTGTTATATGAACACAAATATGTAGGCAATCAACATGTCAGAATTATTAAATCAATTAAAATATTTGTAATGTTATTTACATAATTCAGCAGTTGTATATCAGCCATGTAGTTGTCAGAGATAACTTCATTTTTTAAACTTTTGTTTGATGTTTAAGCTTTTGTTAGTCTAATTATTTTCACACTTTTCTTTCAATATTTCTAACTTCATAAATATTGATAAACAAGTAAATTAAAATCAAATCCTCACATCTAGAAACTGCTGATAATTCAAACAAAATTATTTTTTTCACAAAAAGTGTTTTAAAATGTCATTGACTCAGTTAAAAATAGAACTAAGTTAGTTTATAAAATATGAATTAATGTAATTATAAAAGTATAGTCTATGTCTTTATTTTTTATATTAGCGAATACCTTTTGCATTATTACATATAATTTCTATTTTTTGCAATATCTCTGAACTCTCATGTCCCCTGGCAGCATGCCCATCACCCAACACCTACAAACAATGACAATAACCCCTTCCCATACTCCAGTGAATTTGATGCCTTCAGAACACTGATATCAAAGGAACAGGATTCCTCAAGTTGATCATGGTAGAAAAAAATTAGCTAAAAATTTAGGCACAAAAAATTCAAAACAGTTTCATCAGAATGTTTTTGTTTTCACTTCCTTGGGTACATAAGTGTCCCCTGTTCATTTTCAGTAATATCCACCAAACCAACGGCATCTCCTCTAAGTGAGGTCACCACAGAAATCAGAAAACAAACTAGTAGCTTGTGTGGACTTGTCTGGATGGTTTTATTAGTAGGATGTGTCACTACCAACCCTTGGTCTGATGTAAAATTGAGTTTCAAAATGACACATATTTCCTGTATTCTCCGTGAACCAGAGGTTCCTTTCGGGCTTTCCCTTTTTTTTTTCTCTCTCCCTTAGGCATCTGTAGAAGAAAAAAGAAAGCAAAGTACTCCAAAAGACTTAAAGAAACAGAATCAATTGTCTAATGTTTTTCAAAAGGATTTCTCTCTGCTGTTCTCACTATCTCCAATAAGGTCTGACCAGTTCTCCTAGTAAGGAAAACTGACTGACAAATAGTGGGCCAGGGAAGAGGACTGGAAGGCCACCAAATATTAGTTATTGCTCCAAGTGAGAAAAGCTAGCAGGGTCTCAGCTGTAGCAGTATAAAGGAACAAGTGATGGTGGTGGTAGGATGGCAACAGACCTACAGGACAATGGAAATATTAAACTGCTGGTAGACAGTGATAAAATAAAACATCATTACCTCTCTATGGTCAAGAGAAAGAAGAGCTAAAAGATTAATTACAATCTGTTTGAGGGAGGAATATGTATATGAAAATTGTATAACTGTATAACTGTGGTCAATTGTCATATTTTTATGATTATGTGACTTATACTTATCTAAAAGGGGAATAGTTTGAAGCCAAACTTCTAAACGGTGAGTCCCTGATTTTTGCATTTTGAAGGAAATCAAAGTAGGCACCTGTTCACAAGGTAGCCATATGAATCCTTCCTTTCCCATTAGGATACTTTCTTTATCAGCATTACTCCTGTAGTAGGTCTGATTGTTACACTTACAAGTTTCTGGAATGAGGGCGGCGTTCATGTAATTAAGCCAGTCTAATCCTTTTGGATTGATTTTTAAAAGCAGTAGGCTTTTAAAGTCATGAAGGATTTATGAATCCTTCGTCTGTCATTAGGATACGTTCTTTCTCTGAAACGTTATTTCAGAATAGCATGCCTCTCCTCATTTTTCCCAGCATCATCATACACACTCACATGCAAAGTGCTGCAACTTGAGTGAAGCAATAGAATAGAAAGCTACATGTGTGCTAATCTACTTAGGAGAGAAATTATTTGTAGAGACAAGAGGCAGAGAGAAAGCCAACATCAGGACCATTTTCTGCCTCCATAATCTACTCAGGTTACTTCATGCCCAAAGATGACGCTCAGGAGAGCAAACTGAAGCTCCAGCATGGATTTGCTGGAGCTGCTGGTGACATGGACATGAAAGAAAAATGTGATTACTCAATCAGAAATTATATTGCTGGAGAATTCTGATAAAAAACTGGCAAGTAAAAACAATGAAAAGCTGTTTATTTTACAGCTTTTTCTGTATGCCCAATTGATGTGCTTGGAAAGGTAAGTGACACCTCTGTGTGATTGTCCAAAATTTATATTAAATGACTAGGTCACAGACTACGCCTGTAGTGAGTCTTATTGCTACCCCTACAAGTTGCTGGAATGAAGGTGGTATTCATATAATTGAGCCAGTCTAATTCTTTTGGATTGATTTTTAAAAGCAATAGGAAATTAAAACATATTTATTTATTGAAAGATTTTGAAAAAAATTACAATGGCTACAAATAAAGGAGAAGCATCATGTTTTTAGTCTTATTTTCTTTGTAGGTGGGATATAACAAAATTTAAGTAATATTTATCCACTTCATTATTTCTTGGTAACAAATTAGCACTGATGAGAAAGTTTTATAAACTCTTTATTCCTTAATAAGAGGTGACTCACTAGGTGTAAAAACAAATAATTAATTAACACCCACATACTACCACCCAGTAATATATTGCAAATTACAATGGTCCCTCTCATTTTTTCAAATTTTTCCTACACTGGAAGGAAATTTCATGCGTTGACTTGAAGATGAGTGTTATTCTAAAGAAAATTCTCAAGACAAATGCCAAGGAATCCTTTTGCAATTACTCTTTTTTTTGAATTTGCTTTTTAAGGGAACATCTGCCCTTATGCCTTCCTCCACTTGTGATTCTAGCAATTAGGGATATATGATCAAACAATGTTTTGGAAAATAAGATAATTATCAGGAGTCTATGCTCACATAGTATGATAAGCTGCCTAGTAAATCTATCAGGATGAATTTCTTTGGAAATTTCCATAAAAAACTAAAATATGAAGTAATGGCATTAGCATACCCTTTAAATAAGTATTGCTTCACTTGTTAATTTCATTAAATGCTATCTTCTCTGTGTGCTGAATTTGTCTACTTTCTAACAGATTTGATATGTACTACAGTAAGGATTCTGACTGGAGTTAAGTCCTGTGTCTGGGAAGACACCAAATGGTTAAGGGAGCTTGAATTTTTGTGAATCACTAGTACAAGGCTAGGATTCATCTTTCAGGAAAAAAATGCATCGTTGTCTGTTTCACACATCATCTAACACAGTGTATGAGATTTTATCACAGGCTTTCTATCAACTGACATCAGTGACTTATTTCTTCTTCTTTAATTAAAAGTAAGCACTTGTTAAAGAGCTAAAACTTGAACATTTCTTCAGTGTACATACTGTGACGGTCATTTGCTGAAAAGCAGTCACTTGGTACTTAATAGCATTGCTTTAGTAATTACATACACTTATTAAAGGACATTTTGCCATTTTCATAACTTTGAGATAGGAGTTCCAGGCAGGGCTGGTCTTGCAAGCTACAGGTCACAAAGATCCTGCAGATAAACAGGATGCTTTAAAGAAGCCAGCCCAAACCCACCAAAACAAAGATGACAAGAAAAGTGACCGATGACTGTCCTAACTCCTTGTTATACGCTAATTACAATGTATTAGCATGCTAAAAGGCACTTCCAGCAGCACCATGACTATTTACAAACGCCATGGCAGTGTTCAAAAGTTATCCCATATGGTCCGAAAGGGGGAGGAACCCTCAGTTCTGACAATCCTAGCCCCTTTCCTGGAAAACCATTGAATAATCCTCTCCTTGTTTAGCATATAATCAAGAAATAACCATAAAATAGCCAACTAGCAGCCTTTGGGGCTGCTTGGTCTATGGAACAGCCAACGTTTTATTGCTTTACTTTCATAATAAACTTGATTTCAGTTTATTGTTGGCTCCCTCTTGAATTCCTTCCTGTGCCAAAAACACACATGGCCTTCCAGGCTGAACCCCAATTTTGAGCTTCACCCTGTGACAACTCGATGTGTTTATATTTTCTGGAATATTTGCTCAGTGTATAGATATGTTTTTCAAGGGCGTCTTAGGGAACAGGCATTGTAAACAATCGCAAAAAGAAATTACGAAAAGCTAAAGCAACAGAAACGTGCCACAAACTATTGTACTTACTGCTATAAAAAAAATATTGTTTCTATTCCAAAATTCTTATACAAAATTACATAAATAACATGATGTTTACAACATGACGTTTTGAGACAAAGTCCTTTGAGCATGACACGTATTTTATTCAAATTTAGTGTTTCTATTGCCTCCATTAAAAGTTCGCAGCTCAAAATCATGAGATATATGTATATACATATATGTATCTCATTATTTAGATGGCTCTTTGGGAGGCTGTGTAAAATCTCATGTCAAATTATAATCCCCAATGTTGGAGGTGTAATCAAGTGAGAGGTGATTGAATCATGGGAGTGGATTTCCCCCTACTGCTGCTCTCATGATAGTGAATGAGTACTTATGAGATTTGATTGTTTAAAAGTGTGTGGCACCTCCCCCTGCCTCTCTTCCTCTTGCTCTGGCCATGTAAGACATGACTGCTTACCCTTCACCTTCTGTCATGATTGTAGGTCTCCTGAGGCCTCCTCAGCCTTGCTTCCTGTACAGCCTGTGAACCCATGAGTCAATTGAACCTCATTTCTTTATAAAGTACACAGTCTGAGGCATTCCTTTATAGCAATGTGAGAACTAACTGATAGAACAACACAGAGTGAAATTTTTGGAACTGTGGAGTTAGAAACTCCAAAAATATAATCCTCTACAAAAACAATGAGAGAACGTTGGCCAAAATAGCCAAAATAAACTGTTTTAGAACTCTTAACTAATACTAGCTAAGGAAAATTTATTCAAGTAAAATTGTTAAAATTTGGTAAGGATAATTAATTTTCTGTTTTTTTTTTTTTTTCCTTTTTTAAAAAAACGTGCTTTATTTCCATTCTCCACTCACCAGCTTTGTTGTTGTCTTAAAAATCAACAGCTTTTAAATCATGGTAGTTGTGAAGAACTGCAACTTAACAGCTACGGGGTCGGTATAGTAGGAATGGAGTTTGTCAAAAAGCTCCATCATCAGATAATTGTCACTATTTGACCTGACAACTCCCTGAAGAGTTCTACTCACAGGGCTTGTGATTATTTCACTTAGCGATGACAAGAGCTCATTCTAATATTAAAAGAACTCATTCAGTAGAAATAGGGGAAAAAAAGGTCATTCAGTAGAGTTCATCCATTAAGAAAATCCCTGTTGCTGGGTGATTGCTGAAAACAATTAGCAGCAATTGTTTAACAATATAGATGTCTGGGGAATAATAGTAGATGGGAATAAAAAGGTTGACCAAAATCCTTAGAAGAAAAGGATGACTACAGGAAGCTTTAAAAATCTGTTTATTTAATCTGTTTATTTAAATAATCTATTTATTAAATCTAGTTATTAAATCTAAATTGTTAATCTGAATTATTAAATCTATTTATTAAAAATCTGTTTATTTAGAGAACTAAAAAATACAGAATCTCTCTGAGAGAGATATATAGAGAAGTCCAAGGTCAAAAGGGGGAATCTGAAGTCACTGGAACTAAAACATATAACAAATAATAAACACAAACTAACTTCTAGTCAGATTAACATGACCCTCACAATACAGGCCTAGTTACCTCATTTAGTATTATCCAATACAGCATGTATGGCTTTCAACCTAATAACAGCCACAATCACAACAAGAAAAAAACACAAGGCATACTGAGAGGCAAAACTTAACAAATATTGTTTTAAAACCACAATAAAGAGGGAAAATAGACAAGACAATCATTAGATCCAGATTCAGATATTGGCACTATCAGTTTTCAGACAGGGATTTTTACATTACTATCATAATTTTCTTAAGACTCTAATGGAAAAAGTAGACAACCAACAAGCACAGATGCATAAGTAGAGAGAGAGAGAGAGAGAGAAACTCCAAAGACTAATAAAAAATAAAAGCAGGGAATAAAAAATTGCTTTAATTGATAATAGGTCAAACTTGATGGTAGTTACAAAAAAACACAAGAAAACAAAACAACAACAGCAAAAAGCTTCCCAAACTAAAAGGCAAACAGGAAATAGAAAATGGAAAAAAATGAATTAAAACAGAAAAAGAAGAGCCCCAAACAGAACAATAATATCAAAAGATATATCATATACACAACTGGAATACCAAGGAATACCAGAATAATTATTTGAAGTATTAATGCCTGACAAGTTTCCAAAATTAATAATAGACACGAAAATAGTTATCAGAAGCTTTAAGAATATTAAGCAAGATTAATAACCACAAAAATTCTTCCTGCACGTTTCTTATTCAAATGAAGAAAACAAAAGAAAATAGAAACTCTTGAAAGAAACAAAAAGAGGGAGAAGAGATGCAGAGAAATCCACCTTACATATGAAGAAATAAGGATAAAAACTACAGTGCATTTTTTGTCATAAACCATGAAAAGAACTAAACAGAGAAAAATATATCCAGAAAAATTATTTTCCAAAAGTGAGGATAAGTAAAGGCTATTCTAGGGAAATAAAAATGGAGGAAATATTTTTCAGCAGACCTGTCCTCACAAAACATTTGAAGAAGTTCTTCAGGCAGAAAAAAAGTTAATTTATGTCAGAAACTTAGATCTAGATAAAAAAAAGGTGTTGGAAGGGTAAATGAAAGTAGAATAAAAACTATATTTTTTCTTAACTTTAATTGATCCAAAAGATAGGTATTTTAAGCAATAATACTAACACTAACACTGTTTTGTGTGATTATGCCAAGTAAAATTAAATAAATGACAGAAATATCATAAAGGATACATCTCCATGAAGCGTAGTTATGTGTAATGTTAAAAATAAATATCATAGGTTCTTGAAAAATACGCAATTATTAAACAATGAAGTATAATTGATATACTAAGAATAAAAAATCAGAAGAATTGAATTATAGAAAATATTCAATTAAAAGTAGAGAAGGCAGATAAACAAGGAAAAGAGAAACGAAGAGCAAATACAATGGAATAGAAAACAATTTAAATATGTTAGCATACAAACATGTTATCTGTTAATCCTTCTGTATCAATAAGCACCTTAAATATGAATAAATGCACCAATTAAACAACAGAGATTGTGAGAGTGGATTAAAATAACAACTCAAGACCCAATAAACTATATGTTGTTAGTGAGAAATCTCATTTTAAAAACAAACATTTAGCTAGATTAAAATAAAGTAAAAACAAAGATATCCCGTGTTAGCAATAATCAGTAGAAAGCTGCAGTGGTAGACAGATATATATCAGACAGCTGACATCAGAACAGGAAAAACTATCAGCAATAAGGAGAGACATTATATAGTTGCAAAAATGTCCATTTTTCAGAAAAACAACTATCTTAAATATGTATACCTCTAATAAGAGTGTCAACATGCATGAGACAATGCTGATAGAATTGAAAGGTAAAAAAGGCAAAACAATTATTACACTTGGAGAATTCAACACCACATGTTATAATTAATAGGATTAAGTGGCAAAAAACAAGTAAAAATATAGTTGACCTGAGTAACACTATCAACAAGTTGACCCAATTGATATTTAAAGAATATTCTACCCAACATCAAAATAAACATTCTTTTCAATTTCACATGGAACATTTACCAAGATACACAATATGCAGGGTAATAAAACACAACTTCTGAAATTTAAAATATAAGAAATTATACAAAATATGTTCTCAGATGACATGGAATTAAGCAAGGAAGCAATCACAGACCTGAAAATCCTCAAATATTTTGATGTTAAAAAATAGAACTGCTAAATAACTCTTGAGCCATAAAAAGATCTCAAAAGAAATAAAAAATTGTTAAAACTAAACAAAAGTAGAAGTATAACATCAAAATTTATAAAATATAATGAAAGTGATGGTTATAGGAAAATTTCTGGCATGAAATAAATATGTTAAAAAAGAAGAAAGATCCAAAATAAATAACCTATGTTTAAATTTTTAAAAACTGTAAAAAGAGGAAAAGACTAACCCTGATGCAAGAAAATACATGACATAATAAGAATTGCTGAAGAAAGACATAAGCTTGAAACAAGATAACAATAGAGAAAATTAATGAAACAAAATCTGATTCATGGAAAAGGTCAAGAAGATTTGTAAATATCTAGCTAGGCTAACCAAGAAAAAAGGAAAGATACAACTTACCAATATCAGAAATTAGGGCATGATCATCACTACTGATCCATGGATAGCAGTACAAAAATAAAGCAATATTATTGATAATTGTTCACCCACCAATTTCATAACTTTGATGGAATGGACCTATTCCTTGAAGGACAAAAACTGCCACAAAGAGAAATGAATACTCTAAATTGTCCTATAAATATAAAATGAGTTAAATATAAGTTTTCAAAAAGGAAAGCACCAGGCCAGTTGATTCACTGATTAATTCTATCAAACATGTTACAATGTAATGATACCAATTTTCTACAATGTTTTCCAGAAAATAGGAGGAATAACATTTCCTATTTATTCTATGAAACCACAATTAACCTAATACCAAAAAACCAATAGATAATTGTAAGCAAAGAAACATATTGATCAATACTTTTCATGAATGTAGAGGCCAAAATTCTCAATAACATACTATCCAACTAAATCCAACAAATGTATAAAAATAATTATGCATCAAAATCAAATATGATCAATTTCAGGTATAGAAGGCTAGTTCAACTTTTGAAAATCAATCAGTATATCTACCTTATCAACAAGCTAACAAAGGAAAATTATATGAGCCTCTCATTTGAGGCAGAAAAGTAAATCAACAAATTTCAATATCCGTGCATTATAAAAGAAAAAAAGTTACAGAACTGTAAATGGAACATATAGAAAGGTACAAAACTATACATATAAAATATATTTTGTAGAACATATACAAATAAATGTATATGCACAGAAAAAATAACTGGCAGTGTTGTTTCTGGTTGGCTTGAGTCTCCTTAAACCTTGGGTTTGTTCTTTCCTGTGTTTTTCTGGGTAAATGGGTCATCAACTTTCATCCTAGACTCAGATGTTTTCACAATCCAAAAAGGTTAATGATCATGAAAACGACTCCTCTCTTTACAAAAAGGCTTGAAATGTTAAGAGTACTTTATCAAGGTTAAAAAGTAATCCAGAAAATCTTCAGGACAGAAGCCAAACTTCCTACTTCCAAGTCTAGAATCTTCAGCCAATTCCTATTGCTTCTCAGTGATTCACAAGTGTGTGATAAAGTTATCTGAATAACTATATTAAATTACAAAGAATCTGTTTTGCTACTGATTTCTTCCTAGAAAGTGTGCCCCAAATATTACTCATGATAACCCATATAATCCCACTGTTTGGTTTGGATTTGCTCTTTAAATTTTATTCTTGGCCAGATGCAGTGGCTCATGTCTGTAATCCTAGCACTTTTGGATGCCGAGGCGGGTGGATCATTTGAGGTCAGGAGTTCAAGACCAGCCTGACCAGCATGGTGAAATCCCGTCTTTACTAAAAATGCAAAAATTAAAGTCAGGCACTGGTGGAGCATGCCTGTAATCCCAGCTACTCGGGAGGCTGAGACCTGAGAATCGCTTGAGCCTGGGAGGCAGAAGATGTAGTGAGCCGAGATTGTGCCATTGTATTCCAGCCTGGGCAACAGAGTGAGACTCTGTCTGAAAAATTAAATAAATAAATAAATAAATTTCATCCTTAAGATCACATTACAGTCGATAATTGCTAGAAGACTTAAGCATCTTGCATTTGGTCACAACTACAATTTTTACTTGAACAAATGGATTTTCTACCATGCATGGATAGAATAAATACGGATATCTCACCCATGAAATTTTACTTGCACCATTAATTGGGTGGTCTGTTTTTTTTTTTTTTTAAGACAGGGTCTCAGTCTCACTCTGTTGCCCAGGTGTGGTATAATCAGTCATGGCTTACTGGATTCTCAATCCTCTGGGTTGAAAGGATTCTCTTGCCTCAACTTTCAGAGTAGCTCAGATTACAGATAAGCACCACCATGCCCAGCTAACTAAAAAAAAAAAAGAAAAAAAAATTTGTAGAAATAAATTCTCATCCTAGCTCTTATCTAGATAATACTAATTATGAGTGAATTAGCTCTAAAAAATGGGTTTTATTATATATCTAAAAATGTAACCTGATTTCTATCACCCACAGCCTCGTGTGGGGTTAGAAATTAATGGAATAGAATATTCTGTCACCATGAATTGGCTTGGTCATGAAGATAGCTACCACATAACCAAATTGTGACCCCTGCTTTTTTCTGGGGGGAAGGAGAGTATTTTGATCAATGGCTACACAGCTGAGATGTGCTGAATGCATAACATCTTACATCCCGACTGCTGGTGCCAATCACATAAATACTTGTTAATAGTATTTTTCATGTAAAAAAGTGAAGTAAAGCACAAGGATTTGAGAGACTGTCAACTTTCCACATTCTCTTTCCAAGTACTATGGATGTAATGTGAAATTTCCTGATGAATAAAATGCCAGGTGTAGTCATTCTTGACAACCTGTTTTTAGCGGAGGTGAAGTTGTTGATAAAACAAAAGGGAATTTTTAAGTGAATGGCAAAAACAACATGCACTGACTGGCAGCAGGGTGTATTAAATGACTGGAATTGCACCTTCCATTCATTGAGACATTTCCCAGCCCACATGTGTCATTAAAGAAAGTGTGATGTGCCATATGAAGAATGGGAAATGACTGTGCACCAAATGCAGCATATAATTTTTTAAAAATACAACAGCACACAATCTATTCTGAAGTAATCACCTTGAAATTTAATCAGTCATAAAAACACAGTTGTGTATTGTCCTTAGATATTTAGGATGATTAATAGGTGCCAATATCAATGAGCTCCTCAAATATTTATTATTTTCTATGTATTTCTCTTTTTATATAGTTTAGTTTTAACAGGAATTTGATTCTTAGTATTTAGGAATAGCAAAAATGGAGGAAAACTTCTATCTCATTTCCTTTGGTAATTTCTTATAAAGGAATGAAATATTGATGTATGTACAAGCTAAACTGTCCCTTGCCCTATTTCTTTTTTCTTTCCCTTCCTAGTCATTCTTCCACTGTCTCCACATACTCTTGCCACTGAAGATGTTGCCAACACGATATCTTTGGGACAAGGTACAGTATGCTCAAAACCAACTCTAACTCCCCTGTGCACTTCTCGCCCAAATTCCAGAAAAGTTGAACTAATGTTACCTTTTGGGGTGTGGCATGGGTATTAGCCAATCAGAACAGAGATCAGCCAAAAGTAACTACCCCCTTACACCATACTCCTTCTGGCAACATTCTATTTTATAGTATTAGGTGACATTTGACACAGGCGATTTCTCCTATCTTTTTAAAATACCCATTTCCTTTGGTTTTCAGTATACCACATTCTTTCGATTGTATTTCCACATCAGTAGGTGTTTCTTTTTCAGTTTCCTCCTGATTCCCCCTTTTCTCCTTGACCTCTAACTTCTAAAGTGCCTCAAAGTACAGTCCTATGTCCCCTTCTCTTATCTGTTGGCCCTCCTTAAAATTATTACCTAGCCCTATTCCTTTACATACCATCTGTAATCTGAGGACGCCTGCAGTGATTACCAAGGGCCTTCTTAAGTTCACCTAGGTATTCAGAGTCAAAATACTATCATGAGGTACACTTGGTATCAGTCTACTCAGAAGATTATTAGAAAGTTTTGAGCTCATCAGTAAGCATGACAATTTAACACAATGTGTTCCTTCAAAGGTCATATTCTTATAGGGCAGGACGGGATCCTCTAGGTAGTAAGCCAGTGAGTTATTTCTTATTCACTTATCTCATCCAGCAGCTACTTAACGTGGGCATTTTAAGAGCCAACTCTCCTTTTTGCATGGCTTTCCTGAAGTTAAGTTGATTTTTGATAACTTTGGTAGACCATCTTTCAAAAGAGCTCCTGATGTCTCAAGTCCATTGTTTGTTTCTCCTGAAGGGTTCCAATATCTCAGTTCATTTTTACTAAATTTATTTTTCTCATTTCTGTCTTAGCATTCCAGAAGAACGACTCACAGTACTGTGCCTTCTAATAAACTACTGGCAACTTGGATATTGCTATGAATTGCTTGAAGTTACTATGGGTAACTTGTAGCAGGATTTGTGGCTAGAAAACCACCATTAGGAGGGTGGTAAATTTGTTTCTGCCTTCAGGGTTTCAACGTTTGTCTTTGAAGGAGTGTACACCTTTATTCTGAGAGAAGAGTTGCTTAATATCATGCACATATAAGGTAGAACATACTAAAAGAGGAACCCACATAGAGGTTTTATAAGATGATGTTAAGTATTCTGTTCACCAATAAAAGTTGAGTGAAATAACTTGATTATAAACTATTACTGAGCATAAACCGTAACTTGATCAACTTTAAACCATTCTTTAAAAATAATAGAATTGTTTCTTAAAAATTGTTTGAAAAAAAAGAGTTCCCAAATGGAAATTTAAAGTACTATAAACACCAAAAATGGATTTTTAGCAATATGTTTTTAGTCCTGTTTGTTTCTTTGTCTCAGTCTCTGCATTTACTCAAAGTAGAAAGTAGAATAAAACCAGATCATAGCAACAAGGACTTTTATATCTAATTTTACTTTTATTTAACTTTAGGAGAAATATCATGTAAAGGAGATGCCCCACTCTGGTTATCAAAAATCTAGGCCAACTGAGGGTGAGATACCTATAGTGTCACTAAGATAATAAACACAAACTTGGCATAATGTACTTTCAACTACTATGTTTGTTTACTGTACCTTGGATACAGCCAATTTTCTGTTGGGAGAGATTCTCCAAGGGAATTGTTTTATTATTAATCATGAATTATGATATCTTGAGAAGAAAATGGGATGGGACTTGAACTGGGACAGATAATAAAATCTTTTATCATTAAAGAAGTGTAGGGAGTTTCAGGAATGCATTCCTGTTGGTCAGGCTGAGTTGGCCACTACTGCAATGAAAACTACCAGGTTCTAATCAGGGATGAATAGGTGCACCCTAGAACTCTGGATTTTAAGAGTGCATAATAATAGTGATAAACTACTTTTTCTTTTAATTTCAATTTTTTCTTGGTGTTATCAAAACTTCTTAGAAAGCACAGCCCTGTCTCTGTTGTATTTTTAGGGATTCGGGACAAAAATTGTTTCCTTTTGCAACAGAGGTCACTGTGAGAGTGGGAGAGGTGGTCCCTATGACAACATTGAACGTAGTGCTATGCCATTGATACGAGAAGACCAGAGGAGAGAAACTTAAGTTTATTCTATTTGTTTTCTAGGTAAAAATCAGGCTTTACAGGAAGTTAGCAGAAATAGCTGTGAAGCCAGTTTTTAGAATCCATGTTGATATGGACTTGAACAAAATAAATTGATATAAAACAAATACACAAATTTTAAAGACATAGGCGAGTGGAGCCTAAGGACAAACAAATACCACTATATAGAACCTATCTTATTACCTGCAGGGTTGTCTTACAGACATTTCTTTTGTAATTCCACAGCATTTACTCTGCCCACTGTTCTCCCAGATGCTGCTTCTTACACTTTTTGTAGTTGAAGGCATGATCTGTAATCCTTCAGTTGGCTTGGAGTATATATTAATTTCTATAAAAGCTGTTTCATGTTGTTTCCCCTTGCATCATTTTTTTCCTTCAGGAGAATACATTTGAGAATATCCATGAGACTTGGCCACAGCTCTTGCACTTCATGAATATGTTTTCCTATTGATAGAGGCAGAAGGCACAGAAATTCTTGGCAGACAGGGCAGGATCCCCAGTGAAACCCCACCTTTGAACTGAAAAGCCTGAAACCTGCGGCCCAAAGTAAGAACTTCTATCCCTGCTTTCCCACGCTCTCCTGATTGGTTCTTTCTGAATAATGTATTTTTACCAAGAGAATGTTGCCTTTTCCAAAACTACTTATGACTCACCCTGGCCCACATCCTGTGCCTATAAAGACCCCAGACTCAGTCAGTAGAAGAGAGAAAAGTGGCTTTACTGTAGAGAGGCAACTTGACTTCAGAGAGATGGCTAGATTTTGGAGGAGAGATGGCTTGACTTCAGGGGAAGATTACCTGCCCATCCCATGCCCTGTCCAGCTCTGATGGGAGACATTTCCATCGCTAAATAATATTCTCCACCTCCACTATCCTTCAAGTGTCTGTGTGACCTCATTTTTCTTGGACCTGGATAAGAGCTTGGGCCCACCCAAGGCAGGTACCCCTGCAAAGGCTGTCACACTAGCCCTTTACCCTTGCTGGTGGAGGGCAGCCCCCCCATGCGATGAGACAAGGGGCCCACCAAGCTGATAACACACCACTGTCCATGGAAAGTGGAGCTAGGAGAGCATTGTAACATGTCTGGGCTTCAGGGGTCACAGGCACCCCCACCTGGGTGCTGCTGCAGGGCTCATATGGTGCTTGCTTCTGCCAGTGCCCAAAGCAGTCCCCTGGATCCCATACTGGCTCACTCATGTGCTCCCTCCCACAAATGGTTGAGCACGGTGGGCCAAGTGAATGAGGCACCCCCATTGCAAGTCTGAAAAAGAAGTCTAGAAAAATCTTGCATCACTATAGGGCATTCAAAATCACATGCAAATTCTGTCTTGGGTACAGTGCTACATACAACAGATTATCTAAAGATAAAAGCTCTAAACAAAGATTCCATTTCATAGTAACATAAACAGAATTTCAGTACATAAAATATATTAAGATGACTTTTAAAAATTAATTTTAAAACTTTAAATTCAGAATTATACATGAGCCATTTTAAAAATTTAATTTAGCTAGTTGTGTTCAAGTCATTCTATAAAAAAGTTTTATATACGACTGCATGTTCTAATAGTGTATAAATGTGCAAATATAGAATTTGTCAAATCTCAGTTCTTGGATATACATATTAAAGTAAGAATAAAGATCAGATAAATAAACTGGCCACAAATTGATTTCTTTTGTATTTTCTGTTTTATTGAAAATATAATGATAATACATGCATTTTGTCTTGTTAGAAAAAAACTCCAATGCTTAGTGGCAAAAACAATCATCACATATTTGTCTTTGATTCTGTAGTTCAGCTGGGTAATGGTCCTGGTCTGGGCTCATGTAACTTATGTTTATATCCAACTGGTGGAATGGCTAAGAGGAAAAGTGAGGACAGGTGGGCCCTCTCTCTGAGTGTCCTCACCCTCCCAGAGTCTTGCCTGGGCTTGTTCACATGGTCTGGGACACGTTCGCAGTAGCAAAAGAGGGTAGGCCCTGTACACAAGCCCGTTTCATTTATTATTGTCTCATTAAAAAGAGAATGTCACATGACAATGAAAAAGTGCAGAATTGGGCAATTATCCAAAAGCATATGGACAAGGAAGTACATTTTAGGCACTAATTTGCAAACAATCTCTTTCAGTAGACATGTTTTATGTGGGAGAGATTCTAATAAATACATAGGGAAACATAAAAAGACAAAAGTTATTTTAATATAAACAGACTTCATGGTAGGAAGTCTTTCCTTCAAGCTCTGAAGGGCAATATTTCTCTCTTCATACTATTTTCTTTTCATACCTACATCTAAATGTTTTTCAATGTGATAAAATCTATAGATTTAGTTTTGGCTGACATTATCCTTAACCACATCAAAAGAAAATTAATTCCTTTATCAAATGACAAAAAGACTGATAATTAACATGGATATTTACATTTCCGTTGCTTTTTTATAATCTTTAAGTAACTAATATTGATATGAAATCATCAAAATTCGTATACAACTTTCAGTTGTTATTTAGGTAATCACTATTCCTGAACATACTGATCTACCTAATTTGGTTATCTTTGAAACTATTTTTGAGCCAAACAAATCTAAGCAAAAGAAGAGGCAAACAAATCTATCATTTGAATTGGACATAACCACTACCGATGAACATTCTATCGTTCTAGAGAGAATCCTGGGTTTCTTTTCAGTTATATTTATTGTTGATGCTGCTGCTAATCCTTGCTTAAGGAGACAGTATTATGAAATATATGAATTCCATAAATGCAACTACAAGTGCCAGAAAAAATGAAGTAATGAAAGAAAATAAGTTTGGGGTATGTGGCCCATTTCCATTTGTAACCACCTCAAAATTTAGAAGACACAGCTGCCAGGCCAACAGTAATAAATATCATGTCCCACTCTACAAATAATGCAGATGATATGGCGCCATATGAGTTGATTGCTGGGATCCAATCAGAATCTCCTAATTAATGTGAGAAAGTTTCTGCTTGTTGATATGTACAGCATTATTTTTCAAGTTGCGCTTAGTTGAGGCTTGAGGGCTGGCATACAGCGTGAATGTAAAATTCCATTCCAAAGTATTCAATTCTTTAAGGAAAATATTCAAGCAATGTATGAGGTATAATCCTGGCTGAAAGCCTGCAATATTAAAACACGATTACATTCTTAGCTAACTAGTGCTAAATTCATAATTTCATCTATAACTTCTGTTGGGAAACTGTTCTAATTTTATGATATGTAGTTCAAAAAAATAAATAATATTTAGCTTCAAAATAGATTTAACATAAATTTAATGAACTCACTAAAAGTTTCCTCTGGGACTTCTAAATAATAACATTGTTTTGTCTCATTTCCACATCATATATTATAGGATTGTAAAAATCTTAAGGTTTACAAAGTACTGTTTCACTTGCTTTTCACATAACTGTGTGATCTATAGGAGTTGAGAAACTAATTGTGGCTGAAAGAAGTTAGAATGCTTTCTAAATTCATTCAGATAAATATTAACGTAATAAAGTTTAGAATTACATCCTGATATTTTCCAAAATATGAATGTTATATTTTATGTTAGCTTGCACAAAAGTAATTTTAAAAGACTATAAAAACAAAGCCAGATACCTGCCACAAAAATATAACACTTTAAAGGGAGTTAGATATTTACTTTATTCTTCCTCTTAAGCTAACTCCTGATGCTTTTCTGTGCACATCGAAGTCCAGAATGGAGTGTAGAGAGATCGGAAATTTTCTCTTTCATTTTGTTCACAAAAAGTGAAATAATAGTAGTTTACCATCATTTTATTTTATAGAATGTTTATATGAGGGAAAAGATCCTAAACTGCCTTAATTTAGGACTTACCTGTATATGCATATTAGAACACTCATAAAAACGTTTTGAATCTCAAGAAATTTGGACACAAGTGTGGTCAAACTTTAGATTTTTAATTTTTTAAGATAAAGAGTAAACATTTTCACAAGAATTTTTTATAAATTACATTTCTGAAAGTTCAGTAAAAGTTTATATACTAGTAATTGAACAAACCAGGTGAAATTCAGCAGGTAAGAAGATCAAATATTATAATACATGAAAAACAAACAGGATAAATAAACCTAGATTTTTCTGTTGCCTCTGTCTGAATGCTTTAAAAGTATTTCCTAAGAGTTACTATACAACTGATATAAAAATCTGTGCCTTTTTACCAGGTCTCATTAGTTTTCCACCAAAGCTATAGCGCGTTCACTCAGTTTCAAAGAAGGACTAGGTTCCATTACTGTACAATTCACAATGTGTATTTTCAAATATGCCAGTGACCTGCAAGCGTTCTATATTCCAGTAAAATTACCATATGAGTAAATTGTTTACCTCAAAGTAAAATTATTTGTAATTACATTTTGAATTTATTCTCCTAATAAACTCAAAACAAACAATAACATGAAAAGTTTAAACACAGGATTCATATTTATTATCATAATTTGTTTACTATTTTAGGTACTCTAAGAGCTTTCCTGTTCATTTTACATTCCCTGCCAATTTTGACATTTATAATGGGAATTCAAGGTCTATACAAAAAAAAATGCAAAGTTATGAAACATTTTTAAATGAAATCAGGAGAAAATTTTATGTCTTTGTGCTATCAAAGGGTTAATTTTAAAATGATCAAAAAATAGATGAGGAAAAAGTTAATAATTTCTGTGTAGCAATATATATAAAAAATGCAAAGAGATACAATGCATACTGGTTCAACAAGTATGTAATTAACAAAGGATTACTCTCCAGAACATATGAAAACCTCCCACAAATTAGTAAGAAAAAGATAACTAACTCAACATGCTAATTGGCAATAGGCACAAATGGACATTTTGATGAATAGCTCTTAATTCTATAAAAGGAGTTTAACCTCTTTTGTAATCAGGGAAATTCCAATTAAAGCCACAATGAGATACCATTTTACACCCACCAGATTGGCAAAAATTAACAAGTCCCAAAACATGAAGTTTTGGCAAGGATGTAGAATAACGGGAACTCATACAAACCAGATAGACTCTGCACTAGTGGGAATATTTTTAAAAGCAATTTGGCATTATCTAATGAAGCTGAGAATGTGAAGACCCAACAAGCCAGAAATCTGAGAGAATATTCTATAGAAACATTGACCTATGTTTGCCAGTAGTTGCATAACGAATATTGAATGCTTACAACAGTGGCACTGTGTATACTGGCAAAACAAATGAGACAAATGAATGAAGAAAAGTATCAAAAAAAGAATCATAATAATTATAGGGAGAAAAATAAATTAACATATTGTGTTACATTCTCACAATACAAAACTTTTCTGTGTTAAAAAAGGGTGAACTATAACTACTAAAGAAGTTACATAAATTAAATCTGAAAATCCTTGTGTTAGTTAATATAAAAGCAAGTGGCAAAAGGAGTAAAGAAATGAAAACCAAAAATTTCAGTTGTATTACCAACGTATAATTTGGGAAAGAGACAAACAGCAGAAAAGAGAATATGAATTTGAGGAGAAACTCAGAAATATTGCTGATGTTTTACTTACCAGGGTTGTTGATGAGCATTAGAGTATTTGTTGTAATTTTTAACAGCTTACACATATAAATATGGACATTCATTTATGTTTTTAGAACTTAATAAAAATTGAGACTATCTTTAGACAGATGTTCTAATAGTTTTTCTACACACTGTAATGATTTATCTTGACTGATTCACATATTGTTACACTTTGGTGGGAGATCACCTATCATAAAAGAGTAAATGGAGGCTTCATTACTAGCAATAATAAAACAGAAGTCATATTTTTTTTAATTTCAATGTCTTTGTCTATCACCTGAGCATATCAGTTTGGATTCAGTCTGGAAAGCAGAAGGCATTCTGTGTATTCTGAGTAGGAAGAGATATAATACAGTGAAGCAAAGGCACTCACAACTGTAGGAAGTACTGGGGGAGTGAAGGCGATCTGTCACCAAAGATCACATTTATGGGTAGCTATTTAAAGTGGATGATTCTGAAGAATATTCTCAGAAATCATTGGCAGAGGCCCAGAAAGAATCGAACATGAATATTACGGGGCTACCCTAGCAAAGATTTTGTACATTCTGCAATGATTCTCAAGTTTTCCAGCTGGTTCTGATACTGGATATTCAAAGTTAAATCTTCAAAACACTCTGTGGTAGATTATTATAACCACAGAACCAGCCTAATCTGACTCAACTTTGTGTAATAAAATGGTGAGTTTTCAGTTGCCATGGATTCCCTAGGTTGCAAGTTATGCAATCTGAGCATGTCCAGATTAACTAAGCCTGCAAGGATGGGTGGAACCTTGCTCAGACCAAGAAACGGGGGACTGAATTAATAAGTGGACACCTCATGTCATGATATATGATCCAATCAGATCAAGCCCTGGCATCACTTCATGGAACGATCCGGTCCGATCATGCCTCACAGCATTTCTCATTTCAAGATCCAATCAGATCATTACCCTCTGCTTATAAAATTTTCCCCAGCCCCCGGCTCAGGGAGACACATTTGTGTTGCCTCTTGTCTCCTTGCCAATCAACTTGCAATAAAGCTTTTATTTTTCTCAAAAGCTGGTGCCATGGTATTGATTTCTATGCTCATCAGGCAGTGAGCCCATTGCTTGCCTGGTAACATGATTATTTTATTACCCTCTTGATCCCTTCTTATGTATTATAAAATGATAATCACATAAATATTAATGCATTGCCTTCAACAGTAGCACTTATTAGGAGTATCTTGGTGGAAACAAATGTTTTCGATCAGCTGCCAATGCCTCAGTTATAAGTAACTGCCTTTAGGTAAAGTCTCCCATTATTTTTACCATCCCCCACTATGGTTGACAACCAAAGATTAAGCAGAATTATTTCTGCTCCCTGACTTAACAGATTTTCCACAGAACGGCTCTAGCCTAGACCCCTCTAGGCCTATATGCAACTCAGTTTAGCTACTGGATTTAAGAATTGTTCAAACACATGTTTATAAATAATTGAAGCTATTAAGAAAACAACGTTAAGACCTGGCTCTGGAGAGCCAATATTTATTGCTGTGTGGCGACTTCCCCAGGTACTCTGGTTCTCATTATTACCTTTTAGGAATACAGAAACTTGCTAACTCGAGATTTTAGAACAAGCTGCACATAAAGCCATACTGAGGGCACACTGACTAATGGTCTGTGAATCCACAGAATATCCATGTGATTCCCAGGCTAACAGTATCTTTCTTATACCGAAGAATGCCAGTCACATTTCAGTTAATTTACCCTTCTACCTCATTAAGTAATAGCTTTTGCTCAATTAATTGATTAACATATTCCACTTATTAAGAAATAAACTGTTAAGATTCATTTAAACAAATAGATGGAGAGAATTCTGACACCTGATTTTTCTCTAAGCCTGTCAACATAGTTAAGTTTTTCTAGCTTGAATTCTTATAAAAATGTGAGGAGAGGAATATGAATATTTATATGGGTTTTTGCTTATCAAAATAAAGTTTACAAATTCCTAAAAAAGCTGTGTTCAACTTATATTTCAAAAGATGTTTATCACTTAATTGATCCATATAAAACAGGCCCTCTTAATAACCCTAGCTTATAAATGGTTATGAAATTTCTTAAGTTCTCATAGCTTTTAAGGAGCAGAGCTTTCTATTTTCACCTTTAGACTTACAATAGAATACCTGGGACGCTTTATTAGAGATAAGTTCTCTGCCGTCTCTCTCCCATTTATCCTTGCCCTACTCTGGGCATATGAGCAGTCTCTCTGTCGAAGAAAGCTTCTCAAACCAAGAGATTCTTTGCTTAGAAATCAAATAGTGATACCCCCATAATGCAGCTGTGTAAAATCCCAAGCCAGACCCAGAAACTTCTGTTTTCCACAGTCCTGTGCAAATTCACACCCACCTTCTTACTTTTGGCAGCTTAAAAACGGAAGCGTGCATCTGATGATTTCTTACTTGGATGGGATTCTTTCCTGTACTCCCTTCCCTGGTACGACCTCTATGATCCATGCCCTAACCTGTAAACCTTGACCGCACATCACCCCTTACTCCCTCTGCCCCTGTGAACACACACTCCAACCTCCCTAAACTCAGCCCCTGAACATTCCTTTGTCTATTTCTTGGTGGGCCACCAGCTTGGTCTAACCTCCAGGGCTGAGTTTCTTGGCTTGATTTGTCGGTAGTTGTATATACTATTGATATGGCAGAGAGCAGTATTCTGAGAAATTTTATTTACTGTTTGACACCTAATACATTGACATTACTTTTTAGAGCATACATTATGCGTGCTTCTGAAGAGGCAGTGTGGCTGACTGATTAAACACAGAGAAAGAACCTAGAGTTAGACTGTCGAAGTTCAAACTCCAACTCAAGTTGTGTATGCTTGAGCAAGCTTCTTTATCTCTCTATATAGCCGTTTCTTCATCTGTGAAAATAAAATGGTAGAAATCGCACAATTGTGAAGCTGATTAACAGTAGTTAATATATTTAAAGCATTTTGAACTCTTGTTGGCACAGGATAAGTGTTAAATATTTTAATACGATTCAAAACACTAGGTTGTTGCCTGATTTTGCCACATATTTTATTCATTACTTACAATTGCAATATATTCTTTTGCAGATGATATCAAGCAGGTTTCTTCACAGCAATAGCTAAATTCAGTTATCCCAAGAAATATCCATATACATATACATTCTCTGGCAAGTGTAAACATATAATGTGTGACTTATAGAGAATTTTAGAAGACTTTAACACGTCCACTTTGGATATAGAGAAAAAAGCTGCATAATAGCAACAACTTAAGGTTGTGTTTTCAATAAAGAAAGAAATGCACAGAACAGCACTTTGCCTTTGGCAGTGGTGAGGATATCAGGCTACTTGAAGTGTTCAAGATGAGAAATGGCTGGAGAATTGGGGGAGGTTTGTATGATAGTCTAGATTTAATCTTATGTAAAGGAAAAGGGCAGTAGGATTGTACTGTGCATAATTATGCACAGTCCTATAATTAAGCCTGGTTTGCATTGCAGGAATATTTATCAGACAGCAGTGTGAGCATAGCCAGTGTCCTTAGGACCATGTAAGAGGCAATGGTGGCCAGAAATCTGGCAGGGTAGGAGACTGAGAGGAGCAATAATAAAGAAGTGCAGTCATATACTTAGTGACTGTTTGAATGGAGGAAAGGAGAAGGCTAATACCAGAAGTTTCACAAAGGTTACTAAATACCTTTTATTGCCTTTTATTATAATGGATAATGTAGGGGAAAAAATCAGTTTTACCGCAGAGTAGTTGATTATAGATTTAGACAGTCTGAGTAGGAATTGGTTGTGATATTCCTTGTTTTAGAAATCCAAGAGTTTTTAAACTATTCTTGTACTAAGCAGAAAATTATTAGATGGCAAAGCAGAGAGAACTGATTGCACTTACAGAAGGGGTTCTAGGCAGTATTGGAGTGCCAGTACAGAGCTGGAGTTTGGGAATTTGCGAGTCGTCAATTGTCATCATTTTCTGATGTTCTAAAGCAGTCCTAAGTAGCCTGGGTCTTGGAACAAAGAGGTGGAATAGTTGGCTTTACCCAAACATAGAGGATTTAAAAACAGGTTAGTCAGACACACAGAGAGAAAACAGCCAGGATTAGTGGTGAGAGCGTCATTGTAGTATAAAGACATAAGATGTAGCCAAGAGGCACATGGTGGGAAGCAAGGCTGAAAGAGGATTGGCAATTTATTCTGTGAATGTGGGGGAAACAGAAACAAGCATCTAGTTAAGTGCAAGAAGGAGATGAAATGAAAGTAAGAATGTGGAAGGAGAAGAAGATGTATTCCAATATCGGCATGTTGAGGGTTAAGATTTTAGAAGTGAAACAGTTTCAGATTTTAGGTGATATGCAGACCCACAGAGTAACCATAAGGATGCATCATGACAGTGAAGAGGAAGAGAAGGTCCTTGTCACTGAAGAGTAAATAGCTCTAGCAGGGCTACTGCTCTGAGCTGTGCTCCAGAAGATTTGCTGGAAGAATAAAACTGAACTGCTGAAGGCTGAGATGCATTGCAGCTGTTTGAAGACCTGAGAGGGAAAAGGGACTACATAACACAGGGGCAGTTTCTGTGAGGGCCTTACAGGTAGCAGTTAAGGACTAAGGCAGGCCTAGACCAATCAGGCATTCTTTTAATACACAAGCTATAGCAGATAGCTAAGTTGAGACCTAGCAGGTGTGTAGGAAGAGAGACATACAGACTCCTTGATACATTGAAAAAATGCCAGCTAGCTATATAGCTATATAGGTCTAAACCAATTACTGGAATTGTCATCTAATCCAGATCACAACTGAAAATAAAGGAGGTAGGTGAGACCACATCAGATCAAGGCAAACAAAAAGCCGTGAGCTGGTATTTCCAGAGGTCACAGTTGCATAGATGGCTTTTTGCAACCACTGGTGGCCTTTGATGGTGTTGCATGGCTTTTCTACAGTAGTTCCCTTCTCCAGCACTTTCGTTGTGACAAACACACATGGAGTCAGAAGAGAAATTCTATTCCACCTGAATCCCAAAGAATTCACCATTTCAGTTCCAAATTCTGTAGGATTTTCTTAGCAAACAGCGCTATTGTCATCAGATCTCCTTGGAATCAAAACCTAAATATAGAATTGATGGTCTGATTCTGGTAATTGTTTCCTCACACTAATTGTGGTATCCCAGCAATGTGATGACTGACTACAAGAATGCCTTAGAAGCATGATCAATGAAGTCATTGGGTGTCAAAGATGCTGGACAACTTTTCCAAGGAAGCTGTGCCAGGGGATGTAGGGCTTAGGAACAATCTAGGAGGAGCCACTGCCAGGCGCCCTGAAAGAGCAAGGAAATTAGTTGACGAGGTAGCACTATATGGGCAATATGATGGTACCTATGTCATTGTGTCCATGAGAAGATGGACTCAGTGTATCTGAAAACGATGTTTTGATAGTGTGTTGTAATGCATCTTCCTTTTCCATAGTGTTTCAGGTCATCCTTTAGAGACAAAGAGTTCCAGTCCTCATTATCCATTGGTGGTATTGGTGATAATTGATCATATACCTTTTAAGAAGAAATAACAGCATCATCTTTCCTATCTTTTAAAGTCTTTCTTTCTGCTGGGAAAAACAAAATCTCTTTCAGCTTTTCTTCAGTTTTTGAAAATTTTTCCTCAAACAATCCATTTGCCTTTGATGATGCATTTAATGTTTCCAAATGTATGATTTAAGGATTTTAGTGTTATTTTGAGGCTGTTTAACATATTGGTTAAAACCAAGGGCTCTGGTCTCAGATTGTCTGGAATTAAAAATCTCAGCTCTATCACTTCTAGTTATACAATGGGTAACTTACTTGGACTTATTTGGGTTCCAGCTTCCTCTGAAATAGTTTGTAATAATATCTAATATGTGGGATTATTGTGAAGACCAAATGTAAAACATTAAGAATAGTACTTGATAATGGTAAACAGTCAACAAATGTTACCTATTACCATTAAGAAATATATTTCTATATATTAAGCATATGCATTATCACAAAAATGATTTTCCACTGGCCATGATTTCTGTTCACTAATTGCTACTAATTTATATCAGATTAAATGGAATGCTAACATTATATCAATAAATTTATTATTATAGAAGTTCTCTCAATTTGTGATTTTAAAATTTTTATAGTTACTGTTTATCTGAGTTCTCCATTTATGTTTTCTAAAAAAATTAAGATTTACAGCTAAATCCCTTTGAAAGGGAGTTAGGCAGGAAGTTGGGATTAACTTTAAATAGGGTGAATCTACTTCTCAATCTTCATAAACCAAGATTTTGCTCTGCCCTTTATTAAAAACCACAGGAAAACATTTCTCCTTAAGGATATCAGAGCCTTTGGCCAGCAAAGGGCTCAATGATTATTGTGAAAACAAAAGACACAAGAAAAACTGTTGAAATCCAGAGCAAAGTTTAATGTCTGGTAGTTACGCTTAAATAAATATCTCTGCTTATTCATAAATCCTCTCATAGAAAGGAGAGGATTAATTTTTATGAGTTAGAAATAAATTTGAGGGTATTTTTTGAAAGATTAAAAAGGGGATTTCTAGATCCCGATGTAATTTCAGGAGATAACTATTAACAGGGTGCATGAATGGAAAAGCATCAAAGAAATTTATGTTATGCAAAGCAACAACCAGATAAGACAATCCCAAGGGATGGATTTATGAACAAGACACTAATAGCCCATCTGACAGAAATGCACTCTGGAGTTACACAATTATTGAATTATTAGCCATTACATTTATTATATATCAATTTATTTTTATAAGAAGTTTTTGTTTCAGATTATAACTTCTTTTACTAATAGATATTCTTGCTCCATCATCATTGGGTGCAAAATTTTAAATTTTGCAAATTTGTATTGTCAAAGAAAGTAGGGATGTGGCTATAAGTGGGACAGTGATGCTTGTTCATTCATTCAACCAACATTTATTAAACACCTAGAACATACCAAGTATGCTACTGGCACATTACCGGTTTGCATATATTTAAATTTTTTATAGACATGTGGAGAAGACAAAGATGATAAAATGACTTATTCCTTTTCATGATAATTGGTTCATTAAGTGATTTGACCTAAAAACTAAATATCAAAATATTTTAATCGAAAGTTGAGGGAGTAGATAAATATATTAAGGATATGTTTATACTCTAATAGGCAGCTATGAGCATGGATGAAGATATTGTATTCTATTTCTTATTTTTATAATTAGTCTTGTGACCAAGAAGAGAGCAAGAGAAAGATAATACAACAATGATAATAAAAACCCTAGGTGTATTATTTCTTCTTTAAATCAACTTGATTGAGGTATGAATAACATAAAAGGAAATATACCTATTTAAATGGACAGTGTGATGAGATTAAAGAAACGCATACACCTGTGTTCTTACAAATATAATCAAGACATAGAACATTTTAATCACCTCCAAAAGGTTTGTTTGGCCCCTGAGTCAAACAAAAGGTTTGTTTGGCCCCTGAAATAAATCACTTCTCAGAACACTTTGCTCTAGATAAACACTAATCTGCTTTCTGTCCCTAAAGATTAAACCTGCCTTTCACAGAATTGATAATTACTTCTTGCATATGTACAATAATTAACAAAAGATAAGACTTTGTAAAATTGAAGTATGTTGATATGGTTAGGCTTCATGTTCCACCCAAATCTCATCTTGAAATGCAATCTGCACGTGTGGAGGGAGAGAAGGGATTGATTTATGGGAGCAGTTTCCCCCATGTTGTTCTCACAACAGTGAGTGAATTCTCACGAGATCTGATGGTTTTATAAATGGTACCTTTTCTTGAGCTCTCACAGGCTTCTCTCTCCTTCTGCCTTGTGAGGAGCTGCCATCCATCATGATTGTAAGTTTCCTGAGACTTCTCCAACCATGCAGAACTGTGAGTCAATAAAACTTCTTTCCTTTATAAATTACCCAATCTTGGGTATTTCCTTTATTTTTTATTATTTTTATTTATTTATTTTTTTGAGACAGTCTCGCTCTGTCGCCCAGGCTGGAGTGCCGTGGTGCGGTCTCGGCTCACGGCAAGCTCCACCTCCCGGGTTCCCGCCATTCTCCTGCCTCAGCCTCCTGAGTAGCTGGGACTACAGGCGCTGCCACCACGCCCGGCTAGTTTTTTGTATTTTTAGTAGAGACAGGGTTTCACCGTGTTAGCCAGGATGGTCTCTGATTTGTTTTTCTAAGACCACCAGAGTGGGCACGAAAGAACCAGCGAGTAGGCAAGGCTAAAAGCAAAACTGCAAATTTATTCTTTGGTCATCTAGCTTCAGGGACCTGAGCTGGGGGCGGGGTGGGGGGGGGTGGAGTTTCTAATACAGTCCCGACAAGAGTGGGGGCTGAAAAAGCCCGCCCCCGGCGCATCTGCTGGGAGCGACTTTTCTAGGAGTGGAAGGGCAATAGGCAGGGCACGGGCATGTCGGGGGGGGGGGGGGGCGCTCCGCAGGTGCCACCAGGTAAATCTTGGTCTCTTCAGATTGACATCACCTGGTGCATGCCTGATTAATCTGCGCCTTCCCGGGCGTCAGCTGCATTTTCGCACACACGGGAAAAGCCGGTGATGAAGAACCCGGAAATGTGCCATCTTGCCTCCGTGGACTGCAGTGATGTGTTCGGCCTTCATATTCACTCACTAGCATTAGGTTCATTGACTCACCCAGAGCAACTTCCAGTCGTGCAAGCTCCATTCAAGGTAAGTGCCTTATACAAGTGTACCAGTTTGTTATCTTGTATACGTTATTTTTACCATATCTTTTCTCTGTTTACTTATGTTTAGATGCACAAATTTTTAACATTGTGTTACAATTGCCTACGGTATTCAGCACAGAAGCCAGCTGAGATTTGTAGGCAAGGAACAAAGGAACATACCTTCCCTATGCTGAATGAAACTTGAAGAAAAAAGGAAAAACAAATATACTGAACTCATTGAGTTTTAGTGCAAAAGTAAAATTCAAAAAAATTTTTAAAAAATGGAGAGCTGATAGAGATTTTCTGATATCAGCTGGATTATTAGAAAAAGCTATAACTGAAATTGACTCTCTGACCCTCAAAGTTAAGGAAATCAATCAACAAGCACAAACAAAACTTTCTGGTGATGGGGTGTTAATTTAGTCAGGATGAATCTTAATTATTTGCTGTAGAAGAAGCCTGACTTATATACTAATATAATAATGATTATCATAATTTATCTTTATTTTGTACTAATGGGAAAGTGTTCTTTATTGCATAGTAGACCACAAATCAAAGAGGGAAAGTAGGGAATTCTTAAAACATTGAGTGAAATAAAGAAAATAAAAGTAAAACTCAATGACATAAAGAAAAATAAAATTTGGTGGAAAATAATTAGAAACTTCTATTGTACTACATGGTGACTGTAGTTCATGATAATATTATATTCTTGAAAATTGCTGAAAGAGTAGATTTTAAGTATTTTCACCGCAAAAAAAGGTATGTGAGGTAATTCATATATTAATTAGCTAAATTTAGCCATTTCACTATATATATATTTCAAAACTATAACATGTTGTACATAATAAATATATATGTTTTATTAGTCAATGTTTTTTAAAAAAGAAAAGAAGAATTGGAAACTAGATTGACAGACTAACCTTTCCTGTCTATAATGATTTTGTCTTTTCATCTTTATTGCTCTCATTTTTGTTTTTGAGCTATGATTGTGTTATTGTATGTATGGTTATACTGTGATTTTTTTTTGCTGTCTTAACTGAAGTAGTGAACAAGTTCACTTTGATCTCATTCCTTCTAAATACTGTATTTCAAATACATTTTGAACTTCTCAGAATTCTGCATAATCAGATACTGCATGCATATCTGAGATACCCTTCTGTAATCAATGTGCAGCAGCTTTAGCCTATGAAAACTCTATGAAGGCTACAGAGAAGTGTTGTGGCTTACTTCTAGATTGAGGAAAATGAGATCATTTATGAGGTAAAATGCTGTTTGTGCGCACTGTTCTGTATAGACACAAGGACGTGTATGCATGTTTTCATGCATTCTTCCAGAACATTACTAGCTTCTCTAACATAAGACCAAAAATGGTTTTACACAATCAAATCACAATATTATTTATATTATTAAGGTATTTCGATAGTTAAAATTCTTCAATTAACAGTTAAGTATATGTCAACCTAATCTTACCTGTCACTGTTTTCTAAGGAGCACATAAAATACTGCTATACTTTATCTGTTGCTATGTCTAATATGTATGTGAAGTTTCATTACGTGAAAATCACTTGAGCACTTACATAAACACTTCTCTACCTTTTCTAGTTACAATTTTGTACCTTTCCGTAATACTATGATAGCAGTAGAATTAGTTGAGTAGTCCCATGATGGCATTAAAAATATCTATGGAACACTCCCCAAAGTTCCTTTTTAATTAAGATTCTTTATGAGTTAGATAATTGAGCATAAGCTCATAACATGGCCACCTTCCAAGAACTAACAATAGTTATGTTAGTGAACTATGTTACCTAGTAACAAAAGTACCATAGCATTTCCATAATATTTTACTAATACATTCAAGTTGCCCTAAGTTGTGATAGCCAAATATATGGCAAAGATATCCATGAATATTACATAATCACCTTTGTAAAAATGCATTTTGTTTTGCTCTCAAAGTTCTTTTTGTATTTGTTTCTGGTTTTCTGCTTCATCCTGGAAACTGGTTCTGTGGCACAATAGGTATGCCAAATAGGGGAAAATAAATAATAAAAAGGAATTAATTAGTAATACTAGAACTAAAAATAAAATTTCTGAAGTAAAGGAATTTTCCTAGATTGGAATTGATAACTGGATAAGCATGACAGAGGAAAGTAAGATAAATCAATTAAAATTATATAAGATGTAAAACAGTAAAAAAAGGCCGGGCACGGTGGCTCAAGCCTGTAATCCCAGCACTTTGGGAGGCCGAGACGGGCGGATCACGAGGTCAGAAGATCGAGACCATCTTGGCTAACCCGGTGAAACCCTGTCTCTACTAAAAAATACAAAAAACCATTGGGTATATACCCAGTAGTGGGATGGCTGGGTCATATGGTATATCTAGTTCTAGGTCCTTGAGGAATTACCATACTGTTTTCCATAATGGTTGAACTAGTTTACAATCCCACCAACAGTGTAAAAGTGTTCCTATTTCTCCACATCCTCTCCAACACCTGTTGTTTCCTGATTTTTTAATGATTGCCATTCTAACTGGTGTGAGATGGTATCTCATTGTGGTTTTGATTTGCATTTCTCTGATGGCAAGTGATGATGAGCATTTTTTCATGTGTCTGTTGGCTGTATGAATGTCTTCTTTTGAGAAATGTCTGTTCATATCCTTTGCCCACTTTTGGATGGGGTTGTTTGTTTTTTTCTTGTATATTTGTTTGAGTTCTTTGTAGATTCTGGAAATTAGCCCTTTGTCAGATGAGTAGATTGCAAAAATTTTCTCCCATTCTGTAGGTTGCCTGTTCACTCTGATGGTAGTTTCTTTTGCTGTGCAGAAGCTCTTTAGTTTAATTAGATCCCATTTGTCAATTTTGGCTTTTGCTGCCATTGCTTTTGGTGTTTTAGACATGAAGTCCTTGCCCATGCCTACTACAAAGACACATGCACACGTATGTTTATTGCGGCACTATTCACAATAGCAAAGACTTGGAATCAACCCAAATGTCCATCAGTGACAGACTGGATTAAGAAAATGTGGCACATATACACCATGGAATACTATGCAGCCATAAAAAAGGATGAGTTTGCGTCCTTTGTAGGGACATGGATGCAGCTGGAAACCATCATTCTTAGCAAACTATCACAAGAAGAGAAAACCAAACACCGCATGTTCTCACTCATAGGTGGGAACTGAACAATGCGTTCACTTGGACTCGGGAAGGGGAACATCACACAGTGGGGCCTATCATGGGGAGGGAGGAGGGGGGAGGGATTGCATTGGGGAGTTATACCTGATATAAATGATGAATTGATGGGTGCTGACGAGTTGGTGGGTGCAGCACACCAACATGGCACAAGTATACATATGTAACAAACCTGCATGTTATGCACATGTACCCTAGAACTTAAAGTATAAAAAAAAAAAAAAAACCAGCCGGGCGAGGTGGCGGGCACCTGTGGTCCCAGCTACTCGGGAGGCTGAGGCAGGAGAATGGCGTGAACCTGGGAGGTGGAGCTTGCAGTAAGCTGAGATCTGGCCACTGCACTCCAGCCTGGGTGACAGAGCGAGACTCCGTCTCAAAAAAAAAAAAAAAAAAAAGTAAGAAAAAAATTTAAAAAGATGAATAGAGACATAGGGGATTGTTTGATGATCTTGATGTCAAAGAGTTCAAAAAATGTGTAATTATAATAGTAGAAGAAAATAAACTTGAGAAAAAATTATTTAAGAAACTTTTTTATATTTTCCAGTTTCGATGATAGACATACATTTGCAGATATAAGATGCTTGATGGATATCAAGTAGAAAAAAGAAAAGAAAAGAAGCTCAAAGTTAGGTGCATTTCTGTAAAATATTTGAAAGCCAAAGATAAAGTATATATCTTGAAAGAGACAAGATAAGATCAACATGTTACATACAGGAGACAAGATTCCAATGAATGGCTAATTTCTTACTTGAGTTTATGAAGAATTATGAATTTTTTTATATATAATACATTTTGAACTATATATACATATAACTTTTCAACACTGTAAGACATTGTTTCTATTTTCTAATATATATAAAATATGTATTTATATAAGCTACATATATATATGTACACACACACATATATATACATACACACATAAATTATCAACCCAGAATTCTACACTCAGGAAAACATCTTTCAATAATGAAGGTGAAATATAAATGTTATCAGATAAAAGGATTAAGGGTGCATTATCACCAACATACTTGCACTATAAGAAATGCTAAGGGAATTTCTGTAGGCTGAAAGAAAATGATAGCAAAGAAAAGATGTATTCTCAAAATAGAAGAAAAAAATATCTGAATCAGTAAACATCTGGGTAGATGAAAAAGATGTTTTTCTGGCCTGGCGCAGTGGCTCACACCTGTAATCCCAGCACTTTGGGAGGCCTAGGCAGGTGGATCACAAGGTCAGGAGTTTGAGACCAACCTGGCCAACATGGTGAAAGCCCATTTCTACTAAAGATACAAAAAATTAGCCGGGAGTGGTGGCATGCACCTGTAATCCCAGCTACTCAGAAGGCTGAGGCAGGAGAATCACTTGAACCCAGGATGTGAAGGTTTTTGTGAGCCAAGATCATGCCATTGCACTCCAGCCTGGGAGACAGAGCAAAACTCTATCCAAAGAAAAAAAAAGAGAAAAGAACCAAGTTAAGGCAGACAAAAAAGCAGAAAACATAGGAAACCACCCATAACATATCCATATCAGTAGTTACATTAATTGTTAATTAATTAATCCAAGTAAAATTCATATTTTTAGAATGAATTGAAAAACAAAACCAAGTTTTATGCTATCTAAAAATAGTGCATTTTATTTTAAAGAAAAACGTAGGTTGAAAGTAAATGAATAGGAAAATATTTTTAATGCAAGCTTTAAGCATAAGAAGATCAGAGTAGTCACATTTTACATAAACATTTCAAGAAATTAGTTATTACCAAAAATAAAAAGGGTAATTTCACAAAGATAAGGTATCAGTTCATTCATAGGGAGGCATAGTATCATGAACATCTATGAATTCAATGTATCAGAGCTTTCAGTGGCATGAAAGAAAAATGGACAGAATTAAAAGAGATAGTTTGATAATTATAATTGAAGACATTAATACCTCTTTCTCAATAATTGATAATACAACTAAAGAAAAATCACCAACATTTTAAAAGTCTAAATGATACATTAAATATTATCAACTCTTTTGATTTCATCGATGTTTATAGAGTACCTCAGTCAACAAGGGCAGAGTATATATTACTCCAAGGTGCAAGTCACAGATTTACCAGGGTAGACTCTATGTAGACACATAAATGTTCAATAAATTTTAAGACATTGAAATTATACAGGGTATTTTACTGATACTAATCATATTTAAAGATGATGGGATTGAATAAAAAATAAATAAAACAGTATAACCAGAAAATTCTCACATATTTGAAAATTAAGCAACACCCTTCTAATTAACACATTTATCAAAAAAGAAATCATGAGGGAAATTAAATCTATTTAATTTAATATAAAATGAATATTATAGAAACAGACATAAAATTTGTGAGATACAGCTAATAAAGCATTAGAAGGAATTAATAGCTCTATAATTCTTTATATATAAATACATAATTTAAATATTAAATATTATTTTATACATTAACTTATTTTATATATAATCACTTTTATAATACTATAGAAGTACAATTGCTAAAAGCAAATATTTGAATCTTCCCCATTAACAGATTAGGAAAACAGAGGTAATCAAACCAAAAGGCATAGGAAATAATAATATAAGAATCCATAAATAAAAAAGAAAGTGGAAATATAATTAAGAAACTAACAAAATAAAAAAAGTGAACTACATGAAAAGACTGACAAAACTATTTCTTGCAAACTTGATCAAGAAAAATATGATGAGAAGATACATTGCCGATATCAGGCATGCAAGAGAAGAAATAGAGATTCTTTGTTTTGTTGTTTCAACTTTTGTTTTAGATTTGGGGGTACATGTGAAGGTTTGTTATATAGGTAAACTTGTTTCATGGAGGTTTGTTGTACAGATTATGTCAAAACCCAGGTATTAAGACTCATACCCAATAGTTATTTTTTTCTGCTCCTCTCTCTCCTACCATCCTCCAAGTTCTAAAAGAATATTATTAACAATTCTATGCTGATAAATGTGGCAACTTAGATTAAACGAAAAATTCATTCAGCAACTATTACTGCTAAAGTCAGCTTCATCCAGGTGTACCATCATCATCAACACCTTGCCTCAGCTTGCTTCCTGCCTCAGGGCTTTTCGGGTGCTGTGGTTCCCATACTTCTGCAAACTTGAAAGTGCAAATGTCTTAATATTCCATAGGACCACTCTTGACAAGTGCAAGATGAAGAGAAGATTCAATAGATAAATATTCTCTTTTCTACGATTTTCAGGTTCACAATCTGCGGTCAAATTCTCAGAGACTTCAAAGGAGCTCAGTGGAATCAGGTCGCAATTATTCACAGCTCATAACATACTCTCCTCCTGGCTTCGTTTCCTTCTCTTACTCTTCCCAGTCCTCTGTTCCATTTCCTGGCATTACAAACAATCCATAAGCAAGTTCTCAGGCTCAGGTTTCTGGGAAAAAATATATAACATCAGCGGGACAAGAAAATTTGAGAAATATCTGGAAACAGCATCTGGGGTTGGAAATGACAGAAAATGAACAGAGAAATCATTTGCCCATGATGTCCAAGAGACTTCATGATGGCTCATATCAAGAGAAGTACAACTCGCCAACTCACTCTCCATGTTCATCGCAGCTCAGGTATAGTTCTGATCTTCATCATCTCCACTCAAGAACACAGATAGAGTACTCTCTCTCTGGAACAATGGCAGGTGTCAATTCACAGGAATAAGGCGAGCATGTCATTTCCATTCACACTTTATTGTGTAAAGTTAGCTTGCCATATGGCTACAATTGAGTTCAACTACATAAACGCTATAGTGATCTAGCAGGAAAGGATTACACATATTTATGAAAAACAATAAAGATAGTCATTTTAATAAAACCTAAGAAAAAAAATAGTGGAACAGAAACAATATTTAACCCAACGTTTGGGCACACGATTACTTGTAAACATAATACATTTTGGAAGCATATGAGAAATTTTAATGAACTTTGAATAAAGACGCCTAAATTTCAAAAGTAAAGCATCTTTCCCTTATATTATTATTTTACTGTGTTGGAAGTAAATTACAATCAAGTTATTTGTACCAGAAAAATAGATTTGGTACTGTAATTTTTTCTTATTTTTTTAATTGTCCAGATTTTTATCACATGATTGTTCTTATCCATATTTTACTTTCCTAAGCTGATAATCTTCAGAGAGTAAATGTTATCATAGAAGATATATTTTTATATAAATTAATCTGAACTTTTAAACAAATATATTACAATACTTGTGAACTCCATAAACATTAATTGAAATGCTGAAAAAACTTGGGATTTGAAATTGTTATTTATTTCACTGAGTTGCTTGCTGCTTATAACATTGTTTTTTGTATAAATTTATGAGGCATCAGTATAATTTTAATTTATGGATTATTGCATAGTGGTAAAATCAGGACTTTTAATGCATCCATCACCTGAATAACATACGTTGTACCCCTTAGGTAATTTCTCATCATTCACCCTCCTCTCATTCCACCCTTCCTAGTCTCGATTTAACACCTATGTAGGATTTATACATTCTTATAAATTAACTGGGTTTCTGAGTAGGTCTGATATGAGTTCACTTTTACGAAGGAATATCTTTGATGTTTCAGTAACAGTTTTCATCCCCAAATTGATCGTATTCAATTGGAAACTCCACATCAAATAATGCAAGAAGTTCATTAGCCCAGGTTGACCTGAAAATGTCAACATACCCTCATTGTATGAGATTAATTTTGTGCTATACAACCGGCGGTGATTTTAGCCAAACTATTACGGAATTATAGATGTTATTATACTGTTTGAAGACATGCAATTTCATGTCCTCAGCTTACTCCTTCAAGTAGTAACTGTGCAGAAGTCAAATTGAGGCAGCTTCGAACACTTACATAAAACGATCTGCAGTATTCAATTCGTTGTTTCTTCTCATTTTAATGGTCTTATATTTCAACTAGGAAAACTGAGAATCTGTGTAAAAACAGTCTAAGGTTTGTGGCTGCCATAAGAGAATGTGAACTGAGGCAAGCAACACATTTTCATTGAATCATTCCCAGCGGCTTAAGGGAACATAATGTATGTTAAAGATAGGTAGAAGTGAATGCTATAGCAAAGACTCAGAGCTTCTTTTGAGCCAGCTTAGGAGAATAATACATGTCACTGCAAACCATTCATTTGAGCATTGCACTTAATTACACTCCTCAGGGTAAAAGTGGGAATACTCTCATAATGCTTACTATAGCATAGTATTCCAAGCACACATTTTTATGTAATGGATTCAAAATGCCTTGCAGATACTGCATAACTATTACTCTTTCTTACATTGGTGGGCCGGTCAGCATTTAATGATAGCTACTGTTGGACTTGCCTGTGCTGAGCTAATAATTTGAGCTTGTTGAATCTTATTTTTTTGTTTTATAACCAAAGTCTATTTTTCATTTGCATATATGTGTGCCATCTGCTTTCATGACACAAGGGCGGTATCTCAGGAAAGGTTCTAAGGCCAAGCTGCAGTGTTGAAAGCTTTATAAATCTATTTTGATTCACATAAACATTACCTCCTTATGCAAAATCTGGCATCAATAATAATGATTTATTATTTTTTATTTCCAACACGAAGGAATGGAAAAGTTAGAAATCATATTTTATTTCTCTTGCTTGTGGTGTAGTCCTACTTGTCATCATATTTTTCTAAGTTTAAGCCCTAGTTCAGAGGGAATGTGGCTGGTTAATGTAGGTACTTTAACTGAAGATGGTACTTCTAACTCCATCAACATAGACAATCTCAGCAAAAATCAGTAGAGAAGACCACCAGCTATGTATCCACGGTGTGTTTCTCCCATCACTCACTTCCAAGACTGCCTCCATTTTTTTTTTACTTTTCAGAAACAAGAATTCCTGGGAAGTGTGCTGGTAGCCTGGATAGAATTGTGAACAATATTCCTTCAAATGTAGAGTATGTTTTTTTTTGTGCCACTCTCTATTTCCACCTGTCTCCTAGAACTGGATGGATGTAAATAGAAAATAAATTTTGTTACAGGAGTCCTCAATTGTCTTAGGGGGATGTATTCCAAGACCCCTGGTGGATGCCTGAAACCACCAAAATTACCAAATCCTATACACAGTATTTTGTTTCTATACATACATACCTAAGATAAAGCTTATTTGTAAATTAAGCACAGTAAGAGAGTAATAACAACAATAATAGAATATAACAATATGCTAGTGTCACTACTCTTGACCTTTGGAATCAATGTTACACAAAATAAGGGTGACTTGAACACAAGGTTGTGATATCGCAACAGTCAACCTAATAACTGAAAGAGGCTACTCAGTGACAGGCTGAGAGTGTCTGCAGCACGGATCTGGTAAACACAGGATGATTCACATCCAGGGCAAGATAGAAAGGGATAGCATGCAATTTCATCATGGTACTTAGAACGACAAATAATTTAAAGCTTATTAATTGTTTATTTCTGGAATTTTCTATTTAATGTTTTTGAAGTATAGGTGATCATGGATAACTGAAAGGACAGAAAGCTAAATTGCAGATAAGTGGGTTACTGTAGCTGGGCATGGTGGCTTACACCTGTAATCCCAGCACTTTGGGAGATCGAGACAGGCATATCACCTGAGGTCAGGAGTTCGAGACCAGCATAGCCAACATGGCAAAATTCCATCTCTATTGAAAATACAAAAATTAGCCAACCATGGTGGCAGGTGCCTGTAATCCCAGCTACTTGAGAGGATGAGGCACAGAGGTTACAGTGAGTCTACATCATACCACTGCACTTCAGCCTACGCGACAGAGAAGACCCTGTCTAAGAAAAAAAAAAAAGGCTACTGTATTTTTTGCAAGGCTAAGAGATAATGTTATTTGAAATAATTACAGATGTTTTCAAAGATCCTCTAGAAGGATATGAAGTTAATAAAATAAGACTCTAAATCTGGGCTTTGTAAACATATTTGTGTGTTAATTTGTTTGTTCTAGTACTTCCATTTAATGCAACATATATTGCTCAACTTAGTACATCATTTTAAGATACACTAGAAGTCTGATTTTGTTTTCTACCAAACTTCAATGAAATGAAATCATCCATATATTTTTCATAGCTTACCTTTGCAAATATATTTTAATAATGTAGAGTTCAATAAAATTCCAGAGCTAAATGTCTTGTGAAGAAACCACAGAAATTAATTGAGTGGAGTGTATAATTTACAGATCTACCAGTTGCACTGAAAATTATCCAATAAAAAAGAAATCAGCATTAAGTCAGTCATAATAGTGGGGAACATGCAACATCACCCTATGGTTCACTATAATATTAATTTTCTTCCATTCATTTATATGTTTATTGAGTATCTTCTGATATTAGTTCATCAACCACTTTTTAAAAATAAAATGCCATAGAAAGGTTAGAAATGGATTGTCATTTTTTTTTTGCAAGAAATTTACCTTGGAAGGTAGAGGCACCTCTATTTTTATCTCAGTTTTTTTGAAGGAAGGAGGAAAAAATAAAATTTAAATATAACATTTGTGTGGCTTACAAGATACTGAATGTTATGATAAGAAAACAACAGTATTCTTAAACTACTACTAGTCAATTACTGTTATTTCACAATGTTGTTCATCAGTGTAATAGAACAATGAGAAAAAGAAATACACATCCAGCTTAGATAAAAAAAAAAAAAAGAAGAAAAACTTTAGTCAGATGAGGCAAAATTAAATATACTTCCAGATATGGTTTGGTTTGGCCGTGTCCCCACCCAAATCTCATCTTGAATTGCAGCTCCCATAATCCCCACATGTTGTAGTAGGGACCCAGTAGGAGGTAGTTGAATCATGGGGAGGATTTTTCCCATGTTATTCTCGTGATAGTGAGTAAGTGTCATGAGATCTGATGATTTGTAAAGGGAAGTTCCCTTGCACATGCTCTCTTGCCTTCCGCCGTGTAAGATGGGCCCTTAGTCCTCCTTCCTTTTCTGCCATGATTGAGGCCACCTCAGCCATGTGGAACTGTGAGTCCATTAAATCTCTTTTTCTTTATAAATTTCCCATTCTCAATTATGTCTTTATTAGCAGCATGAGAACAGTCCCTAACTAGGTACACTCCCTAACTATGTACTTCATGGAACACCAGTGTCTGAGTGATTTCCAGGGACAAATATTAAAAGAAAAGCTACCCCAGGTTAGTCAGGAAAGTATGCTATGCACTTCATAGTAGAGAGAAATAAAATCTGTGTAAATACTCTACTTAAAATGGTTTATGTGCCTTTCAACTCTAAAATCAAACTGTAAGTTACAGTTACAGTAAAAAACTACAAATTTTGCAGATTACATGTAATGATGATGCTGTAAAGTATAAGAATTAGCAGAGGACATAGTACCAAAAAGAGGAGATGAGCATAATGCACTACTAATTTATTTTTCTCTTGGTTCTTCTAGATTAGGATTCTCACTATCTCTTCGGTGAGTAGTGAGTGGACTATATTACATTATCATTGTTGTTTTCATATTAGATGTACATAAGAATTGTATATTGGAATATGTTTAGTTTTATCATATAGAGAAGAGTATTTACATACATTTTTTATCTTTATTGTATCTTCATTTCAAACCCCTTATATACACATATACATGAACTATGTTACTCAATCAATACTTGCAACCAAGAACATATATGTTCAAATCAGAAAAACTTCAGGTAAGTAATGTGCCTTTTAGAGAATATTTACATTTAAAGAATCTTGTTTCCCACTGGATAGATAGACTATATTTCAACGATGCTGTATGTGCATAATTACCAGGCATTGTGTACCCATTTCCTTAGATCTCCTATGTTTATGCTCTACTCATTCAACTCATGAAACACCATCCAACTCATCAACTCATCCAACTCATGAAACATTGTCCCCACTCATGTGTAAAAAGCCTCCCCTGTCTTTCTAAGTTTGTCCAGTGTGTTCGTTTACTTCTGACCAGTATTCATATCAGGTTCATGTATTTTGAACTTATTCTCCCTTTCTAAATACTATCTTGAAATATTTTTCTCCCAAAAGTGCCTTGAACACATTGGTGATGAATGAGGCCAAGTTTTACTGAAAATCTGGGTGACAAAGGTAGGTTATGTAAGAGAAAGGTTCATATGGTTTGGATTTATGTCCCTGCCCAAATTCTTCCCCCATGTGGAATTGGAGGAGGGGTCTGGTGGAAGGTGGTGATTATGGGGGTGGATTTCCCCCTTGCTTTTCTCATGATAGCGAGTGAGTTCTTACAGGATCTGGTGGTTTAAAAGTGTGTGGCATATCCTCCCTCACTTTCTCCTGCCACCATGTGAAGAAGGTCTTTGCTTCCCTTCGCTGTCCTTCATGATTGTAAGTTTCCTAAGGCGTCCCAGACATGCTTCCTGTTAAGATTGCAGAACTTTGAGTCAATTAAACCTATTTTCTTCATAAATTACCCAGCTTCAGGTAGTTCTTCAGAGCAGCGTGAAAACGAACTAATACAAGGACCAAGAAAACAAAATAAAACAGATTGCTACTTAAAATTGAATAGACGGTGTATCAGTCCTAAGTATCTTCCATTCCTTACCACTGAATATTTTCTACAGTCTCTATTCAGCCCCTGTTCCCCCAACCCTCCTTCCATGAGCTGCAGTATATCCACATTCAGATAGGCCTCCATTCCCTCTCTTATCTATCAGCTTCTAACCCTTAAATTCTATTGTTTGATTTTCTTTAAAATAAAGTTCCTACTTTGCTTTTGTGTATCATAACAAAAAAACCAACAAAGTCATAAAGGCATTTTGTTAACCATTAGTCTAACCACTCATGATTTCTATCCTTTAGCAATAGAAAGAACAAGATGAGTTTTTGGAATAACAGAATTCAACTATGTTGTTCACAATATAATGCAGGACTTTTTCTCCCCAGTAAGTATGATTAGAAGCAGAAAACAATACAGATTCCTTCTCTTTACCTCTATCCCCTGAAGTTTTCCACCCTGACCACAGAAACTCTTCTAAGTTGGTTTGTGTGTTCATTTTTATTTTTCTTTCATGTTCACAAACCTGTGTGTGGGAAACTATTATAGAAATCTAACAATTAATAGATTTCCTCAATAGCTGATGAATGTATTATATTTTGATATTTTCCTCTTGATCAGTTATTGATAAGAACCCTACTGCTAAGCCATAATTGGTTTAAAAATAGTCCATAATTCCAACCTTATGAATTAGGTTTAATAACAAACCATATTCAGAACGACCCTATTTTACCTTTCTGTTAAAGTATATACAAATGTAAAATATTTATAAATATGTAAATAAACTTTTAAATCTGATAAAGTAGTACTTATGTACCTATTCCTTTATCATTTAAATATAACATATTCAGTATCAATATGCTTCAAAGTAAATTTGCATTTTATTTAAAGAATTGGATCAATTATAGCATGCAGGTGAGGTATTCGGGAAATTAAAAAAACATGAAAAAGAGTAAGATGGATTTGAGATACAAAAGGATATAATTGAAGAGAATAAAGTCAAATGGTGTCATGGGCTTGTAGTATTTAATCAGATACATTTAGGGTGAAAAAAGCTGGGATACTCTAACAGAATAATTTTTAGTTTAAATAAAAATTTACCAATAAAAAAACAGCTTAAACAATATAGATATGCCCAGTTCACACAAATAAGAGTCCAGGCACTGCTAAGCCACTGGCCCCATCTCTAAAATTCTTTTCACTACATTTTTCAATAAAGCAGCTTCATTCTCAGGCTGGTAACAGTTGCAGGCCTATATATAATAATACTGTGCAATTGCAGTGTGCAGAAGAGAAAACTTACTTCCTCGTCACTCTCTTAAAAAAGAAATAGCAGGCTGGGTGTGGTGGCTCATACCTGTAATCCCAGCACCTTGTGAGGCCAAGGCGGGCAAATCATGAAGCAAGAGATCAAGACCATCCTAGTCAACATGGTGAAACCCCGTCTCTACTAAAAATACAAAAATTAGCCAGGTGTGATGGTGAGTGCCTGTAGTCACACCTACTTGGGAGGCTGAGGCAAGAGAATTTCTTGAACTCGGGAGGCGGAGGTTGCAGTGAACTGAGATCACACCACTGCACTCCAGCCTGGTGACAGAGCGAGACCCTGTCTCAAAAAAAAAAAAAAAAGAAAAAGAAAAAAGAAAATGAGAGATAAGCCCCTGAGACTACAATATCCCTAAACACTTATTCCTCACATGTCTCTGGCTGGGCAGAGCCACATATCTATCCTTCCTGAATCGACTCCTGTGACTTGGAGAATGTTATGTGTTGAATTAGTCACTGGCATGAGGCATGACGTTACCTTAAGATAAATCAAAGCATACAAATAAAGCTGGCAGGAGCTAGATTTCCCTACAGCGCATGACTTTTCCAGAGATATAATTACAGCTGATTTCTAAACTCCATCTTATACACCAATTTTTCATCTAGCATGCCTTCCAAGACGTGCTTATTTTTGTATGTGGAATAAGCATATTGCTATGTTTCGTAACTCTGCTTGCTGGTAAATATAAATGTATTTTTTCCAAGAAATATAAAGACCCAATAAAAGTAGTGTGTGTACACCTGTGCTTATGTGTGCCTATTCACACAACTAACATGCTAATCAATTTCAATTGTGGTATCTCATTTATATTTTATTTAATTTCACTTGAGGTAGGTACTATTATTCACTGATGTACACAGGTATCAAACTCACTGTATAGACAGAGATATAAATATTGACACGGATGTGACTATCTGTAACTGTCTAGATTAAATCCTTTTTATCTAATAATTTCTTTTTCAAAGCAACCTGAGTCGTGGAAAGTAACTTGTTTCTAATTTATTGTACTTCTCTTGCTCTGGCAAAACTTTCTGGATGCTGCTGAATTTAGAAGCTCTACTGAATCTAAAGTCTTTCTTTAGAACCTTAAGATGCTATTTGGCCTGATTTTATTTCCTGTTAGTTCCATCACTATCTAAACAGCCTGTGTGTGATGAGAGTTTGGTTACTGGGACAGCCATTACTCACTGTGTCTAGCTGTTGGCCACAGCGTTACGGAAACTTCTGAGTCTGAATCTGGTGACATCCCATATATTGTTGACCAGGTTTCCTGTGGTCTAGACAGTGGCCTGAGAGAGGATAATTTTTGTTAATATCTATTCACTGAGCCATCATATGTAAATATTGCTTATTTAGGTATTTCCAAAATTGTCTCAAAACTCTTCAATGTTTTTGTGTACAAGCTGTCATCTTAAGTTACAACAGTGAATATTTAGTGTGTGTGCTTGTTGTCTAGTCAGGCATATCTTGGAAATAATTTCATGAACTACAATACTTGTCACTTTACAATCTTTAGGTTTAATGTTTATATAATTATGTATGAAAAATTCATAATATGGTAAAATCTGCTAATATTCACTCTGGGGAATTTTATTTGAAATATTGTGTTGTTTAATGACAACTACCTGTCTATCATTTATCTAATCAAGTTGTTTTACTACCAGAAAACCTAAGACACAAAACCAAATATGGATTTAAAATCATCATATGAGACCTGAATTATTTACTTCATAGACTATAACTTATTTTAAATTTCTCTTTAACAAATAATTTACTGTAATTTCATTTAAGCAATTCCTTTTCAGAAACATCTTAGTTGACTAAACCATAGTACATTCCAATGCCATTAACGTTTCCGGGGGGAAAATAAACTAACAAAAAACAAATCAGTTTCTGTTCTGTGGTATTATAAAGTTTATATAGGTAGGTGGATAGATAGATAGATAGATAGATAGATAGATAGATAGATAGATAATATATAAGTAGATATATTCAAGTTATTTGTGTACTTATTTTTTGACTTGATTACTGCTAGGTCCTATGAACTATATAATATGTCTGTTTTTAAAATTGGTAAACTATTATGTTCCCCTTAATCATCTCTACTCTTGTATGACGGTTAGAAGTTTCTGATTTCCCTGCACTTTTGAGCAAAGGCAGCGGAAATTCCTGTACGCTGTCAGGGAATCCCCTCTCTTATATTTTTTACCTCCTTTTGCCAGGGCAATCCCCGGAAGAAAATTCTACTTAATTTTTAGGAGCACACTATTTTCTCCAGGAATTCCTGTCTGTTCTTTGGAGACTGTGTTATCAGAATCATCATGGGAGCAGGTGTGTATGCCAGTGAATTATACACCAAGCCAAATCAGATAGCTGTACTCAAATCAGATGTTGTAAGTACAGCAATGGAGTAATGTAAACTGTTGGAAATGGGCCAGAGTTTAAACATACTGGTATTATCAAATGGAGTCTGATATTGTAAGTTTAAAATTTAGAATACAAATTTATTGACTTCAAGATAGTAGAACTGGAACAGATGGGATTGGTTTAATTCAAACACCGGACTTGAGACAATAGAGAATTCTCATAGGCTCCAGGCCATGAAGTTTTATCTTCCTTATATTTTAATTTTGGTATATTCCAAGTACTTATACAATCTGACCAGAGAAAAATCTTGATTGACTTAGTCCACATAATCATTGTATTTCTATTGTTATTATTTCTGGAACTAAAGAACAATAAAAAGCATTTCTTTATTTCCTGCTCAGAATTGCAATATTTTTATCCTTCCATGATCACTGCATAGTATTATTTTCTTTACCTGGGGATACATTGTGATTATTATAATATTTAAGATCAAAGGAATTGGCTCTTATTTCATGAGGTAAAGTGTCTGAGATTAGTAGTTTTATTTTTTTCCTCTTTTTGTGAAACAACCTGGCATCTGCAATTCCCAATATCCTGTGGCAATTAGTCATTGCTGCTTTTATTTCCCAGAAGACACATTTCAAGCTTCAGCAAGTTTTCTCTTCCACCCATGTCTTATATTGTTAAGCTATTGGCAATATTTTTAAAACTGTTTGATCATCTAGCTTTTGTCTTCATCTTCTTGTTTCTGGGAAATTGAATACAGTTTTAAAATATCTTCCTTTGCCACTTTGAAATAATGACATCTTATTGATAATGTGCCAATGCTGATGATGAGTAGATATTTGTAAGTATGAAATACTTAAAATTGTATTTCAAAATTGGTCACATTAAAATATAATCATTGGAAATGGCATATAGCAGAAATAACTGAATAACTTTACATTAAATGCAATTATTCTGATAGGTCTTTTCTTTTACATTGTCCTTGATTCTCTCACCATTGTATGCTGGGTGCGAGGAGAGGAAGACACCTTGTTTCCTTTGTGCATCAAGAGCAATTATACCTGGGAAGTGTTATTGACACCTGGACTTGATTGAGATTGAGATTTTGAACCTTGAGTCTGAACCTGATGATACTGGAATGAAACAAAACTTTAGGTGGGAGTAGTCTTGGAAATAAGTGAATTTGCACGTGGAGGAAATGCAAATCATTTGTGAGCAGAAGGCCAACTCTGGTGATTTTAAAACATGGCCACAAAGTCTTTGATAATCTTCCAGCAAGAGGTAGGCAAGTATCCTTCGCCCTTGAATTGACTGTCATAACCAATAAAATATAGCAGAAGATACTATTTGACTTCCTAAACTATGTCATAAAATGCTGTGAAACTTCTGCTGTATTCATTCAAACATTTCATTCAGAAGCCTGTCTTAGTCCATTCATGCTTCTATAACAAAATAACATAAACTAGCAGCTTATAAACAATAGAAATATATTCCTCATGATTATAGAAGCTGGAAAGTCCAAAATCAAGATGGCAACAGATTTTGTCTGTTGAAGGCTTTTTTCTTTATTCATAGATGGTGTCCTGTTGCTCTATCCTTACATGGGGGAAGGAGATGAGAACTCCCTTGAGCCTCTTTCATACAGGCACAAATCCCATTTACAAGGGCTCCTCTTTCATGAGCTAATCAACCTCCCAAAGACCCACATTCTAAACCATCACCTTGAAGGTGAGAATTTCAACATACGAATTATGAGGGGACACAACCATTCTGATCACAGTAGAGCCTTAAGCTTCCGTATAGAAAGACCAACTATTGTAATGTGACATGCTTCAAGGAGGTTCACATCACATGGAATTTGTGACAGGAGCCAGGGTAGATCTTCAGTTGACAGCCCCAGTTTAGCCTGATCTTTGAATCCTCTCAATCCAGTTTTGTCAGACATGTATATGAAAAAGTCTCCAGATGATTCTAGGTTGCAGTTACTCCTAGCCATTGAAATCTTCCCTGTTAAGTCTCCAGATACCATAAATCACAAACAGCAAGCCATTCCTGCTGGCACACTGAATTCTTGACCTACATAATCTGGGTACACAGTAAAGTAGTCATTCTTTACACCACTAAGTTTACTTTTATTTGTCATGCAATAGTTGGTAACTGGGACATGTACTTAGCATAAAACAACATAATGAATTTCAGCATCTGTTTACCTATTTCAGCTTTAAAATTATGATTTAAAATTTCAGGTATAAAATTAATTGAAAAGTTTTAAAAATTCCTGCATGTAAATTTATAACATACTGTATATTTCTACATAAACAGGTACATTAAATATTCACAATTATGAAAGGATAGCTGTGTGTTTTGTTTCAGTAACAAGTACTTAATGTTAATCAATGGCTTTATTTGAGTTTCTCAGGGCTCATTTACTTTGAACACCTAATATGGTTTGGCTCTGTGTCCCCATCCAAATCTCACCTTGAATGGTAATAATCTCCACATGTCAAGGGTGGGGCCAGGTGGAGATAACTGAATCACAGGGGGGTCTCCCCCATACTGTTCTCCTGATAGTGAATAAGTCTCACAAGATCTGATGATTTTATAAATGGGAGTTCACCTGCGCGAGCTCTCTTGCCTGCAGCCATGTAAGACATGACTTTGCTCCTCATTTGCCTTCCACAATGATTGTGAGGCCTCCCCAGCCATGTGGAACTATAAGTCAATTAAACTTCTTTCCTTTATAAATTACCCAGTCTTAGGTATGTTCTTAATAGCAGGGTGAGAACAGACTAATACAGGATGGAAACAATAGAAGTGTTTTGTAAAGTACTTAGTATTCAATTACTTATTTACAAAGAGACAACACAAGCTGAATAAACATGTTGTCCTCTACTCTCTTGATTGTTTTTCTGACTTCCAACCCATATCTCTAACATAAAGGGTAATTACCTAGCATGCTCAATGGAAGTATTTTGAAGTCTTAAATTCCGAATCTAAAAGAAAAACTAAACAGTACACATTATTTTGTAAAAGATAAATGTCAAAGAACCTCAAGATTCAAGTATACACACACACACACACAAGCTTTTAAATGATTTTTACATAGTTACACACAAATTTGCTTTACTTCTAACTTTAGACTTGAAGATTGTCAAATTTGGAAGAAGTTTTTCCAAATTATTGAAGACAATCCCATATGAAATTAAATATCAATAAACTTTGAATGATATTAACTAGTGATATAAAGTAATGTCATTTGAGTATTTAAATAAACATAATTTAAATTTACTCAGACATAACTTTTCCTTATTAGTATGACATGGATGTTTTCATTGAGGAAATCTCAAAGCCATATCACTCTTAGGGGACAAATACGTGAAGGAAGACAGATTAATTTTTACCTTTCTTTTGCTTTTGGTAAACAATTCATGGCATCTCTTTCAACATGACCTTCATATTTGACTTTTTGATTATGTGGTTGTATTAGTTCATTCTCACACTAAAGACTAGGTAATTTATAAAGGAGGGAAGTTTAATTGACTCACAGCTCCACATAGCTGGGGAGGCTGCAGGACACTCACAATTATGGCAGAAGGTGAAGGGGAAGCAAGGATCTCCTTCACATGGAAGCAGGAGACAGAATTGTAAGCAGGGGAAATGCGAGACACTGATAAAGCCATCAGATCTCCTGAGAACTCACTCACTGTGATGACAGCATCATGGGGGAAACTGCCCCAGTGATTTAATCAACGCTCTCCCTCCACATGTGGGGATTACAGGTCCCTCCCTCAATACATGGTGATTGCAATTCAAGATGAGATTTGGGTGGGGACACACAGCCAAACCATCGGTGGTCAATTTGCATCTTCCAGTATAAGAGTTGCTATAGGGCTCATGAAAAACATACAACTGTTTTTAGTTAGTGAAGTATGAGTATATTCAAATCCTCCAGTTGGAAATTTGCCAATTTCCTGCAAATGGAAAAAATGTTATTTATGCACAGAGTAGGAAAGAACTGATATTGCACAATGTTGCTAAGCTTTCTTCAGAATCTGGGTGTTGGCATAACTAAAAAGTCAAATTATTTTGGAATAATCAGTTGTAATAACTATTTTAAATATTATAAATTAATTTCCCTTTACCAAAGCCAAATCCATCTTCACAAATATTTGTCTATATCACACAATCAGGAAATCTCATTACCCAAAGTAAATTTCATTTAAATGTTTGTTGAAACATTGTGTTTCAAAAACCACGATTGTTTTTCTTCACCTTTTTACTATTGAAGACAGTGCTACATTTTTCATTGAAAAAAATACTAAAGAATGTTCTCAACTTCACTCCAGATAAATTGGATAAACACCTGCCTACCTCCATAAATATATAAGGTGTTTTCTCCAAAATATACATTATATTAGGGCAACATAAATGTGAAGAAACATCACATATTTAAATGACAAATAGAAATAGCATAAAATGAAAATAAACCTTAAAGTAAGCATCTTATGCTTTTAAATACAAATTTTCAAAATGTTCATGTTTTTGTAATAAAAATGATATGTTATAGGGAAATAGAATAGGCCAGAAAGAAAAAAAAAAAAAAAAGCGTAACTGAGTTTTGTTACATGTTTAACTGCAGAAACCTAGAATAGTTTCCCAATATCTGAATGTCCCTTTCACTACAAAATCTTCTCTCAGGGTTGTTGTGTGAATTTGTGAAGGACAAGGACATAGCAGAGGGCCACATACAGGTACCTTCTAAATGAATGTCAGTTTTTTTCTGTTTTTCTTCTCCCTTAGAGCAGGATCAAAGTATTGATCATCCTTAGATATGCTAATATCTTGAGAACAGTGACATAAAATACACAGCTGTACTTTATACTGATTTATTATCCAACTTCTATGAATTTTTTTTTTTTAGAATTTTAGTAAGATCTTTCAAGTAATCTCATTTATGTTGTAAAACAAACAAGCTTATCAATTTATAATATAGGGAATACTTCAGATTTTAGTGCTGAGTTGAATTTGTTCTATGAATTAAACTAAATTGATATGAAGATTGCTGTAATTTATAGTAAAACTTGTGAAAAAAGTAAATACATATGAAAAAGTCAAGAAATAAAGCAGAGGCTTATCTAATTAATTTTAAAAGCCTCCTTCCTTTACCTAGTCATGCATATTAAAAAAATACCAGACTATGCAGACTAACACTATGATTAATCAAGTTCTACATTTGAAAGAAGCCTTTTAAGTTTCTGTATAAATTATTCTGCTATTTGTTATCCTAACATTGATAATAATTTTACCTTCCTTTTTAAATTTACCAATTTTATGCAATATTTATTAAGTTCTTTTTATATAAGATGAGGAATTTGGTATACTTATAATTTCATTACCCTTTCTTAAACTTCCCAAGTTTTAGCAGTTACACAATTACTGTTTTTATTCATTTCTTCATTCATTCATTAAAAAATATTTAGTGATGCCAGGCACGGTGGCTCACACCTGTAATCCTATCTCAGCACTTTGGGAGGCCGAAATGAATGGATCACCTGAGGTCAGGAGTTTGAGACCAGCCTGACCAACATGGAGAAATCCTGTCTCTACCAAAAATACAAAATTAGCGGGGATGTGGTGGCGCATGCTTGTAATCCCAGCTACTTGGGAGGCTGACGCAGGAGAATCCCTTGAACCCGGGAGGTGGAGGTTTCAATGAGCTGAGGTGGTGCCACTGTACTCCAGCATGGGCAACAAGAGCAAAACTTCATCTCAAAAAATAATAAGAAGAATAAATAAATAAATAAAATAAAAATTTAGTGAGCACACTATGTGCCAGTCACTAATCTAGCTTCTAGGACTATAACAGGGAACAGCACAGACTCGGTGCCTACTGACTCAGAGCTTGAATTTCAAGGGAAGAGACAGATAATAAAAATAAACGAATGGAACCACTACACAGCAGCAGCCACATCTTCTAGCCTTTATAGAGAATATTGATGGTACCATTTTGAGTGATAGTTGAGCAAAATCTCTCTTGAGTTACTATTTAAACTGAGACCTGAAGTTTGAGAAGGAAACAGCTAGGCAAAGACCAAGGTCACAGAGCATTCCTGGTAAAGAGAAATCCAACTACATGGCAACATCTCAAAGGTGACAAAAACGTGATAATGTGAGGCAGATATTAGAAGATGAGGTTCAAATTGTTTTGTAACAATTTTGTCTCTGTTCCTCTACACTGAGCCCTACGTATATGTGTCCACATATGTGTGTGTGCATTCACGTGCCTTTAAAATCCGGGTTTATAGTATTTTCACCTTGTCCACCCCAGTAATGTTTTCTTTTATTCTAATACCTTTTGCAAAAACCACTTATTTGCCTCTCATTGATCAGAACTGATTCATGTGATTGACTAAATCAGGAAAATGGGTTGATGCTTGGAGCAGAAAAGAAATCAACCTGAAGATTGGAAAACTACTGATTCTCTAAATCAGTAGTTTGATAAATTGTTACTACAAAATGGGTGAATGAACCCTGACCAATGAGTGGTCACTACAGAAGTCCTGAAACATCAAAGTAGGCATGTCAGTAGGCAATGAGACTTCCAATCTAGCTATGAGCTGGAAACTTGAAAAATGGAAGTCATCAAGAGATAGATGATATTTAAGCAATACAGAAAGTTTAAATCAAGTTGGAGAGATGACAGAGAATAATAAATAGCACATTACCCAGCCCTGTCGAACTCTAATATAAAGCTTGGGTATATGGTAAGAGGTCAGGAAAGCAGTTGACAAAAGAACATCTCACTCATTTGTATAGCTGGTGATCAGGAGGGGGAGTTACATTAGGTTAAAGTCTTCTATAGACTTTATAGAAGCCTTTATAGAACCTTCTACAGGTTCTGCCTTTAAATGTCCCTAGGATCATTCCCTGTTCTTCGTGAATGTTCACTTAGAGTTTAGTTTCTCTAAAGTAGAGTTGGGAAGGACGACTCTCTCCAATACAATGATCTTGTGTTTGTTTTGGGTTACACTGGTTCTACTTAGTTGCTCCTTTAATGCAGTATCAGTGCTATGCTCTGGAAAGTCCTCGAAATTAGTGCAATGAATTAATAGCACACTTTCTGGCTTTCCAGAACTATGTTTTGGATTTACACATCTTAAAATGAGTTTTTCTTCATTTCCACAGGATATTGGGAGGGAAGGAGGTAAATTCCTGTCCTCAACCTGCCACCTTCCACTAGTAGTCCAAACGTTACTTCTATGAAATAATTTCCTGAAAGTTCTGCATGATTTTTAAAAATCCTGCTGTGTAAACCAAGTAATAATTTCCCCCTGGAAATTGAAATTAAGGATAAACAATTGAGTGAAATTAACACTTAACTAATGTGTTTTCTTTCTAATTTATTAAATATTTTAGAGCTTTGGAAGCAAAAGCAGCAGCTCTTTTATAACTTTCCAGAACACCTTTATTATAAACAACCTATTTCATGTAACACTCTGATGTTCTTAGTTTTACTCGTAACTGGACTTTGGCCTCTCTAATTGCACCAAAATAGTAATAAAAGTTTTTAAAAAGATTTTATCGCTTTGAAAAGAGAATGAATTTATCCATTAGCTTATTGGCAGCCATCATCTTATAGAGGTCAGTTCACTTAAGACTTTTGGATGGAATACATCTTCCTCAGTTTTCTCTTAAAATGTTAGGAAAAAAGCCTTCAAGACAACTACCATAGAAGTCAGGATACTTGCTTCAAATGATGCTAGAGCATTGTTACTAGTCCTAGTATTATAAAATAAATGAAAGGTATCATAGAAACAAGTACATAAGAGACACCCAATCCATACTTGCTTACTCTTTTAAATAAAAGGCAATATGATAAATAAGTTAATTGATCGCTAGCTGGAATGTTGTCCTTATTCGATAGTTTGACATTCAACTGAAAAACCATTTCAGAATTTTACATGAACCCTATGCACATGGTTTACATTCATTTAAAACCATATATTTTGCTCGATTGTTTTTTCATTTCTTTTCTGGCACTGCCTAAAACCAGATAATATTACACTACAAAAAGTGAATTGGTTACTAAACCTTTCCAGCTGTGAAAAAGGAAATAAAATCCCATACTTCTTAGGCACTATGTGTAAGAAAAACATTTTTCATGGCAAGTAAATACATGCTATGGCTCTTTACCTCCAGGTGAGCGGTCTTATTTTAAATTTTTAAAATGATTGTGACACTAATGAGATTTTAGCTAGGCAAACGGGGATATTGTTTGATTTTGTAGCTAATTCTATCTTTTCCTTATTCTTTAAGTAAAACGGGATTTTTTTTTTTTTCCTGTATGATAAGAGTTGATGATTTCTAGTATGAAGCTGGCACAATAGCCCTAAATTATAAATAGAAATACATCAATTCTCACTGAATCTCTTTTTTCAATAATATAATGACATTGGTATGCTATGTCACTTTTCTAAATCTAATTTCCTTATCTATACATGTGATTAATAACCAAATGATATCAAACCCATTTTATGTGTGTGTTAAAGAATTGAACTCATTGATAGGCAGAGAGCAGACTCACTGCAAATGTTGTTGCTGTTCTTATTCTTGTTCTTATTATTTTTCTTGTTCTATAAGGAGGATGTACAAATCAATGTCACCCTTCATAGGATCTCTTCCTGGTTTTAACTTTGTCAGATTTCCATATATTGGTGTTCAGATGTTCTAGCTGGAAACCTATAGCCATAAACTTTTAGTGGACAAATAAGTAGACTTTGATAAAGCTGCAGCATCCTGTTGTTTTATAATAAGCCAAAAGAAATGGCAGCCTACAAGAATGAGAAATTAATCTGTCTCCTGTGTTATATATTTGGTTGCTGAGATACCATGTCTTCTTCTTTGGGACTATACTCCTTTTGGAAGACATATCCTTCAAGATTCTCCTGGAAAAAGAGTACATAAAATGAGTTTTTGGATCTGGCTATATCTGAGGTTATTTTTATGTTGCTTTCACCCTAGATTAATAGGATGGATGGTATATTAGCACCCTACTGCTATTGTAAAAAGTTACCACAAAGTTGACGGTTTAAAACAATACAAATTTATTTGTATCGACCTGGAGACTTTTGCTTTGAGAAAGCGTCATCTTCAAGTATTTTCCAAAAGGGTACTTGTGCCTTTGTCTCCTACTAGGACTTTTAGCCAGACTGGTAAACCCGAGAGCATAACTTAACCTTCTACTGACATGGTGGTTCCTTACATTGCACAATGGGACATAGAGCCCCTGAATGACACTCACCAGTTTAATACACTGCCTGTGTGGTCCAATGTACACTGTGTTTACATCTATCCTATGAAGGAAAGACACCAATGGGGTGCCAATCTAAGAACTCTGATAAACCCCTCTATCGAAATGCTGTAATTGTTTCAAGTTTCTGAAAACTCCATATAACACATTTTCCATACTGCATTAAAATCTCTGGTTTCTGTTTACTTTTACCCTATTCTTTCTGCCCCAAGGTAGGATAATGGGAGAGGAAAAAGGTGGCTGTGGTAGTAAGGGTGGAATTAGGAAGGGAAAGCCACGACTTAGTGTTTTAAAACAATACAAATGCATTCTCATGCAGTTCTAGAGGTTAGAAGTCTAAAATTGATCAGTAGGACTGCTCTCCTCTTAAAGGTTTTACAGAAAAGTTTGTTTGCTTGCCTTTTCTAGCTTCTAGAGACTTTCTGCATGCTTGCCTTGTAGAAATGGTCTATCTTATATCTTCAAAGCCAACAGCAAATATCTACTAATCTCTCTCTCTGTCTCTCTCAGTTCCAATCTTCAATCATATGGTCTTTTCTGATTCTCACACTCCTGCCTCCCTTTCCTAGGACCTTCATGATTACATTGGGTCTACCCAAATAATCCAGAATAATCTCTCCATCTCAAGATCCTTAACTTAATATCCCCAAAGTCTCCTAACTTACACATAACATGTTCAAATGTTCCAGGAATGAGAATATACGTCTCATTATCATGGAAGGCCCAAATCTTATCATCTAATTCATCTAAATTAGTCATGGGTGGGGCTTTTACTGTTATCCACTCCGGGACAAAATTATTCTCCATCGGGAGATCTGTGAAACTATAAAACATAATATTGGCTCCTGAAATACTATGGTGAGATAGGGATCAGATAACACAAATAGATAACCAATTCACAAAAGGAATCACCAGAGCTGAGCAATTTCAAAATCTATTTTTGCATTCAACATTAGGTTTCAAAGCTTGAGAATCATTCTCCGTGTTTCTTGGCTCCCCTGCTATTGTAGAGACTCCACATGTTTGCAGCTCAGTAGTTTTATCATTTTGTTTTCTACATGTAGAATTTGGAGAATTCAATAGCCTTCCCTCCTTCTGTTGTCTCCCTTTTAGTCCAAGCTGACATTGAGTATGTCTGTTGGCACAACATTCTTAAGAATCTTGCAAATGTTCCTTGTATGTTTCAGGGATTCTCTCCACTAGACAAGAGGCTCATCCACAAATCTCTCTTTTGTAATACCGTCTCTATTCCTGGCTTCTGCTTGGAAGGCTGAGGGGAACCATGATTCACTGCTCTAATCCCTTCAAAAGGCCATGTGTGTAACTGAATACCCTGATCCTTTGATCCTTCCAAAGTACTAGCAAAAGGTTGTCCAGCCACACCTTGGCTTTCTGTCCAGAACAGGCTTTCTTGATTATGAATCTCCTAATTTTAGTGCCTTTGCAATCTGGATTGGCTGAGAATTTCCCAAGTCATCCAGTCCTGTTTCCCTTTTTCCTAACACTGCTTCCCTCAATCTCTCTCTCTCTTCTCACATTTCACTGTAAGCAATGGGAAGTAACAAGGCTCTACCTTCAGCATATTGCTTGGAAATCCCCTCAGCTAGATATCAAAGTTAATTTCTTATAGGTTCTGCTTTCCACATAACTGTAGGACACAATTCCACCAAGCTTTCTGCTTCTACATAATAAGGATTCCTTTTCCTCCACTTTCTAATAGCATTTTCCTCGTTTCTTTATGAACCCTCATTAAGCATGCCTTTAACACTCGTATTTCTACCAATATTCCATTTATGATGCTGTATTTTCTAAGAGGTATGAGTATAGGATGGCTGAAAAATATTTTTACTCAGACTTTGTAGTTAGTGCTTCCTGTGAGAATTACCATGTCATTCTACTTCTCAGTTTTTTTTTTTCATGTGACCTGCTTTCCATCTGAAGGCTGTTATCATAGTTTATTAAAATCTGGTTGAGATTTTGTGACCCCTTGAACTAGAAACGGATGCACTTAAATTATAATTTTTATATTAACATGTCTATTTTTTTTTCATAATTTTTCTGAAATGTGTTATTCAGTTATTGAAACTCCAGGGTTAATCCCATCTTAAAATCTTTTATTTTGTACATTCTGTGTTCTATATTATTTATTTATGTAGTTTTTGTAGGATTTGAAACACTGTTACTAATCTCTGATTTTTAACTTAAAACTTACAGCCTATTCTGGACGCATTATGGTTTTTTTTCCATGGGCCATTATTTATATAATTTGAGGAATTTTAATATTTTATGATGCCTGCATTTTATATGATTCCTTTAACATACTTGTTTGTTTTGATATTTTTATTTAAAAGTTCTTAAAAATACTTGGTGATCTTCAGATGTTCATTTGTAATTTAAAATGTCACTTTAAAAGTACTCTTTGGACACAGTGTGCATTAGTGGGACTTGTCAACTGTTGATCTTTACCAGAGCAATAAGGTGCAGACATTGCCTCATGATACTTCCAAAACATTAATATCAGTTGTCTTGTTCTTAGAGGCCACTGGTTATCCCCAAAGAAGAGTTCTGTAATGTGCTTATGGCAGATGAGGGAGGGAATGGTAGATTTTTATTGTAATCCTTGCGTTTCCCTGTGCCATCACAGTCCCTCAGTTACAGCTTCCAACATAGCTCATGTTCCTGGGAGGAGAGCTTCAGTGGCCCAGCCTCTTTAGAAAGTATACATTGTTGTTGTTGTTATTGTGGTTTTTCTTTTTCCCTTGTTAAGTAAAGAACAGTTACATGACTGTAAGATGTTGGAAAGGGATTGGGGACTCCGGTTTCTGACATATTTACTTTAAACTATCAAATCAATTTCAGTCCTATATCATTTTCTTTATGTTTAAGAGGGATCTGATATCTTTAGTATCTAATATTTTGAAGAATCAGTGATGTTAATGATGCAATATGCTATATTTTATGAGGTTTATCTTTCCATTAAAGAAATGAAATAGTTTTCACTATTTTCCACTTAAAATGGATACTTTTAAAATACTGTATACAACATTTTAGATGATAATTCTGTGGTCATTAATTTTGAGGATTTGTTGTTGTTAGATTTGTCAAATAAATATACGTATGATTTTTTCAAAGCAAAGAGTACAGAATGTTTTACAGTGAAACCTAATATTCATCGTACCGCAATTTTCTCATCACCAATTGTTTTCCAGAAACTCTCTTGTGAGCCTGTAATGAATGCCTGACTTTGTCACCTGCACAGTTTCATAGAACAGGCTTCCACTTCCATTTAAAATCTGTCATTGAAAAACACTATATTCTGATTTCCCACTAAAATAATGACTTTCACATTTTTTATATTTCTCTTCAGCTCTCCTTATATATGTCTTTCTGAGAAATATTTTCACCAATTTTACTAATTTTATATTGTCATGGTTAATAAATCTATATTGTGTTCTCCATGATGCAGTTTTCTATGATTAAAATACAGATTTCTTCCAAAAGTTAAAAGACAGTAAGCAGTATTCATGGATCAGAAGATTCAATATGTCTAAAATAGTAATGCCCTCTAAATTCATCTATAGATAACACGGTGTTCCAATAAAAACACCAACATTCTTCATTTTTATTAAGTCAGTTCTAAAATTTATATGGAAAATAAAGGACTAGAATAGTCAAAACAATTTTCAATAAGAATAAGACAGTCAGAGAAACTTACAGTAAATTCCAACATCTCTCAGCATTTCAGAAGATTGATTTTTATTAAGAACTACCATAGCTTTACCAAACTTCTTTACACTCTCTCCAATTAGATCTGACTTTCAGTCTTTGATGGCCTCTTCTTTAAGTGTTTTATTTTAGTGGTGGATTGCTCCCAACAGCTGCTATTACTTATTCTTTAGAGTTCTGTTTGCTCCTACTTAGTCAATCCGCCACTACTTTAATTCCCGTGTTAACAGTTTTTATATTAACATTTCTCTGTTGAAATTACTGTGAGGTTTCTGTCTTCTGATGGGCTCCTCATAGATACATTGCCAAAAACATGAAAATAAATTAAGAACATATCAAGTGCTGAAGACCTAAAAAATACTTGTACTTCCATAAGATGAAATATTTATCAGTGATAAAAAGAAACACACTTCTGATAGATTTAATTGTGTGGATAAATCCCAAGACAGTATTCTCGTGAAAGAAGCTGTACAAGAAGACTGTCTACTGTATCACTGCATGGATATGACATTCTGAAAAAATAATGGGACAGAAACGAGATCAGTGATTGTGAGGGGAATGCATACTTCTCTAACAAGTAACAATGAACAAATCCACATGAATGAACTTTTTGAGATGAAGTGAATATTCCATATTTTATTTGTGGTATTGGTTCCAGAACTGTATACATTTATCAACCGCATAACACTGTACATCTATTAAAAAGGTGAATATTAAGATGTGTAAATTATTATTCAACCAATCTGAACCAAAAAGAGAAAATTTGACTTTTTTAAAAAAGAATATTATGGTTGGCCAGGTGAGCTGGCTCACACCTGTAATCCCAGCACTTTGGGAGGCCAAGGTGGGCAGATCACGAAGTCAGGAGATCCAGAGCATCCCGGCTAACACGGTGAAACCCCGTATCTACTAAAAATACAAAAAAAAAATTAGCCGGGCGTGGTGTGGCGGGCGCCTGTAGTCCCAGCTACTCAGGAGGATGAGGCAGGAGAATGGCAGGAACCTGGGAGGCAGAGCTTGCAGTGAGCCGAGATTGTGCCACTGCACTCCAGCCTGGGTGACAGAGCGAGACTCCATCTCAAAAAAAAAAAAAAAAAAAAAAAAAAGAATATTATGGTTAGAGAAATATCATTCATTACAGAATTCGAGGGTTTGTTTTCTGTAGTTTCAAATTTACAAGTTCTTTGTCAGTTAAAGGAGAATGTTTGGAAATGTATTTCTATGAATTTTCCAGCAATAGTTCAACATTCTGACTTTTAATTTGCGTTGTACAGGCTTCACATCCTCTTGTAGCTTGTTTTCTTTAGAGTTAGTGATGACCTTTATTTTTCTTAAACAATTATATTGTCATACTTCCCATAATATCTAAAATATTACTTCTACTCTCCCATGAAAGACGCTTTTCTCAAAGGCTATTTCCTGTTCTAGTCTGGATTTGTTGCACTTTAGGTTCTCAACACAAATGTCCTTCTGATTCTTCCCTTTGCTTTTCTACTTCATCGAATCCGTTGTCTCCTCTTTATGTTTTCTTTTTTACTGCTGACTTTTGCAAATAAATTCACCATTAAATCCTTAAACTGGATGAAGTGAGCTGAAAGTTTTGAGTTCTTAAAATATCTTTATTTCCCAGTTATTTTCATTGACTGATAGGTATAAAATTATAGGTTGAAAACAACTCCTCTCAGAAAATTAAAGCTCCATTTTCTTCTATTTTGAGCTATTATAGATGAGATTAATAATATAAATTAATACTCATTCTGTTGTAGGTAAACCGTCTTTTCTCTTGAAATTTTTTGGTTGATACATTGAAGTGATATGCTAGACATCAATCTATGTATTTATTTTTGTTATTTTTTTAGGAGGTTGGTGGAGCCCTTTCACATTGAAGACCTCTGTCTCCTTTCTGCTCAGAAAAATCTCCTGTATTAAATTCTGTAATAGGATTCCTTCTTTCATATCATTTAGGTTCTTTGTAATCTTCTGTTTTAGGGGGACAGCATTGACTCTTTTAATTATTCCTCTCACGACACCATCCTTATGTATTTTGTTAAGATTTACTGTATTTATGTTACTCCATATACCCTGGGTAAAGTTCATTGATCTGGAGGAGAAATGTGAACCAAAAAAAAAATCAATTAGTTCCTGAGATTTTTGAACATGGCATGAGAAAAATGTCTAAAACTATTTTATGTCCAGGTACTAAATTTTAAATTGTGAGACACAATGTTCACATTTATAACTTTAAAAATAAAGTCATGATGAGAAGCGAGTAGTACCTATACCAATACCTATATATATATATATATATATAGACAAATATAGAGAGACATATATAGACATATATAGAGAGACATATATATATATATATATATGTCTCCATCTATAGTTATCTGCATCTAATGTCTATATCCATCTAATACCTGACAATCTACTTGTATATCTATAGCAGCAGTTTTTAACCAGGGATAATTTTGCCTTCAGGAATTTTTTGGCTATCACAACTAAGTGAGTGCTCTTGGCATCCAGTGGATAAATGCCAGAGATGTTGCTTAAAACTTTACATGGACAGCCTCCTGCCACAAAGAATTATCCAGCTCAGAATGTCAATAGTGCCAAGTTTGAGAAACCTCAATCTAAAACAAAGTCTTGTAAAAACAAAGTCCCCTTATTACGTTCCCTGAAGGCATTATGTTGTTTCTTTAATTTTGAACAATCTGCTATTTTTCTTTTTCAAATATTTTTAATTGATATGCAATAATTGTACACATTTGTGGGATACACAGTAAATTATTATTTACTGCTTTCCCAGTCTCACTTTTGGAAAATAGCTCATTATCATTAAAATTTGTTCTTTTTTCTGCTGAGCTAATTCAAATAGTATTTCAGTTTACTTCAAGAAAGAACATATGAGCTAACAATGAGCTTTTCTACATATTTTGGTGTGTATTAAATAGTGGCAGGTATCTCAATGTATTTGCATGATGCTGTTTTGTCTTTGGTTGCCCTGCATGCTCTTATCTGAAAAAGTACCAGGCTTTATTTGTATTGAGAATAGAAGTGTGAAAGATCTATCTCTGAAGATCTTTCTTTCTTTGTGGTGGTGTTTCTTTCATTTGGAACATCCAAACAGCTTTTACATATATTTTTAATTTAGCATATAATGATTTTACATATTTATGAGGTACAGAGCCATGTTGTGATACATGTCATGTATAGTGATCACTACAGATCACTATATACACATATACAGATCAGAGTAGTATCTGTCATCTCAAACAAATATTATTTATTAGTGTTGGGAACATTACATATCATCCTTCTAGCTGTCTGAAACTATGGAATATATTGTTACTAACTATAGTCATTTTATGGTGCTATAGGACACTAAAAATTATTCCTCTTATCTGGCTGTAATTTTGTATTCTTTAATAAATCTGTCCTTATCTCTTTTCCCCCTACATTTTCTAACCTCTAATATCTTCTGTTCTAGTTTTACTTCTATGAGGTCATCTTTTAAATTTTTTTTAGCTTTCACACATCAGTGAGAACATGGTTTATTTTACTTAACACAATGCCTTCCAGAATTCTTCTATTTTCATCCATGTTGTTGCAAATGACAAGAGTTCATTTTTTATGGTTGAATAGTATTCCATTGTGTATATATACCACATTTTAAACTCCATGTATCTGATACTGGCCACCTAGGTAGATTCCATACTTTGGTTCTTGTGACTAGTGCTGCAATAAACATGAAGGTAAAAATGTCTTTTCAATACACTGACTTCCTTTCTTTTGAATAAATGCCCAGTAGTGGGATTGCTGGATCATATGATGGTTGGTCCTATAGGCAGTTTTAAAGGAATCTTTAACTGTTCTCCATAGTGGCTGTGCTAGTTTACATTCCCACCAACAATGTAGAAGAGTTCCCATTTCTCAACATCCTCACGAGCATTTGTTATTCTCTGTCTCTTTGAGAATAGCCATCCTGTTTGGTATGAGAGTATATCTCACTATGCTTTTGATTTGCATTTGCCTGATAATTAGTGGTGTCCTCTCTCTTATGTAAACTTAAGTGTAAAAATATTTTTTAAAGTGAGCAAATAGTACACAAATATAAAAATAAAGCTCAGTATAAAATGTATATATGTATAAAATTACTGTGCTTTAAGAACCTGTGACTATCAATAGCCAAAAAATGTGTTCTACCACAGAAAATAATGTTTAGTTTGAAGCCAAGTTTTTCCTAATGAAGGCGTTACTGAAATGCGTACTTCTCTAACAAGTAACAAACCTTCTCTGAGGTTAGTGACTGCAGGATGTCCTAGCTTTCTGAATTAGAGAAGCTTTCAGGTATGAGAAAATGTGATTATGGAAAATAAGAATGAGTTATGTATTAATAAATAGTTCAAAATAATATTCTGTCTCACATGAAAGAAAAACAAATACTCAAATGCTTTTGCACAGGTTACTAATGCATTTTCATAATTTTTCTTAAAATTTTTAATAAAAAGTTTAGAACTTAATATCTGTGAATTAACTATTTGATAATTTGAATAAATCATCCCATTTTACTATAAATTTATAATGCTGACATTAAGAAAAATATAACACTAAATGAAGACTGTTTCTTAGTCTTTCTAGAAATGTGTTATCTGAGCTATATGAGAAAGAAGAAATTGAAAACATTGTTAGAAGGATTGTTGAAGTTTCTCTTCAATGAATACGTATTTGCTAACTCTACAACAAGTTCCCCTCAAAGTGAAAAGCACATGTATTACTACATTTTTAAAAATGTTTGTGGCAGGTGTTATCTACAGAATATCTTCTTTGCTGCATAGTTGCAGGCTTATCCTACATAATAACTATAAATGATTCCTCATGTTTGTGTAAGTAGACTTAAACTGAACAGGAAATTATCTATTCAAAATATCCATGTATTTTGGAGGATTATTTAGTTGTCCTGGAAAATTTAAAACCAGGAAATATTTATCTTTGGGATCTCTAGTTTAGAGGAAACCAATAACATTAAGATTGGTTAAGAAGATAGGTAATTTGCATGTATGTTTCAAGGTGCTTTCACGTGCCTCTTGATGTTTCAAAAAATTCCATCTTTGGAGATGTATTTATTCCCTCTATAGATTTTCACGCTTCCTCCCATACAGTTTTTTATTGAATTTTAAAAGCAGCCAAATGTACCCCCTGGTCAAAAACAGAAATGTATATGTGTATAAAATAGTAATGAAAGATTGATTCATGGTGTTCTCATATTCCACAGAGTTAAGTTAGATAAGTGTCATCCTTGTCGTAGACCACATGCCAGGGTATTTATAATTATTCTTCCAAGAATTTTTTTACCCTGGTGCACATTAGCATCAACTTGGGAGCTGATAATAAAATCCTAACTACTGCACCAAATATATAAATCTAAGTCTCAGCAAGTTGAAAGGTTCAGGATAGGCATTTTAAAACACTCTTTACATGATTCAAATGTATAGCCAAGGTTAAGATTAATTGACCTAGGGAACGACTAGTAACAAATATTTTAAATATGTGTATATATGTTATGTGGTACATTACTTGTATTATTGTCCAGGACCTGCAAATTTTAGAAGATGCTTGCCTTTCGTCTCCTTTGTACCTCTACTTCTGCTTTGTGCAAGCAAATGGCTTTAGTACTTAATTATTGAGACATCATTTCAACACCTAGGAAGTTTCTCATGGTTATTAGCAAAGTAAGTTTTTTTTTTCTTTACCAAGAGACTATTCATTACCTGCTAGTAAAACATTCCAGCTTTTCCCCAGTTTTATATCAGTAGTCTTTTTATGGATTTAATGAAATTCTATGTACATTTACGGATACACTCTGGTAACTATAATCCACCTGGGTGCAGTTTTATTCTCAGCAGGTTTTAAGATTAGCTTTCCATGAGAATATCGTCACAGTAGTCACAGCATCTAATGGGGAGGAAGGCCAAAGACCACTATTGTTCCTACCAAGAACAAATCATTACACTGAGCAAGGCTTTTGATATGATTTTGGCTTCTCTTATAATTTTCCTACAGGGAGAGAATATGCAGGAAAAAAAAGAGTCTTCCTCTGCTTTTGCTAATTATCACTAGTTGTAAAGAAGCCTATTTTTTTTATATAGTCCATACCTTTTTTTCCACATTACTTAGTTTAAAGCCATCAGGTTGGAGCTTGCAGAAGGTTTTCTTTGTTTTTGCTTTGTAGAAAGTGACTGACCTATTAATAGTACTCAGAACTAAGAACTTTATAAAACTGATAATAAAAGAACATTTGGTCAATTGGCATAAAATGACGATTTTTGTTGATGTCGATTTTGCAGACACCTTATCTGTTCCTGAACCCCATCCTAACAAGTATCCCCTCCTATATCTTCAAATGCTGCCATATTATTGATTACATTTCCTTAGCATCTTCAGATATCCTCTCCCGGATGAAATTTCAATGTCTTACTCTGTGCCCACCTTTAGCTAACTCTCTGTATATCTCCTACTTCTACTTCCTTTAATGGGCAAGAATAATATGCTTGCAATCTATGCCCGTGGTTTCATCTCCTATCTTCCCATTGAGTCCTTCATGTATTGTAACTTGGCTTTTGCCCCTATTATTTCTGTAAATCTGCCTTAATTAGCTCTCCAAGAATCCCCTTTTTGTAAATCCAAATTTTTATCTAACTTGGTCTCTTGGGTATTTAACAATGCTGACTCTTTTGCAATCTTTTTCTTAATTCTTTTGGCTTTAATCAAACATTTTTATTTTTATTTATTTATTTATTTATTTATTTATTTATTTATTTATTTATTTATTTTTGAGATGGAGTCTCGCTTTGTTGCCCAGGCTGGAGTGCAGTGGTGCGATCTCGGCTCACTGCAAGCTTCGCCTCCCAGGTTCACGCCATTCTCCTCCCTCAGCCTCCCGAGTAGCTGGGACTACAGGCACCCACCACCATATCTGGCTAATTTTTTTGTATTTTTAGTAGAGACTGGGTTTCACCGTGTTAGCCAGGACGGTCTCGATCTCCCGATCTCATGATCCGCCCACCTTGGCATCCCAAAGTGCTAGGATTACAGTCGTGAGCCACCATGCCTGGCCAAACATTTTTATTTTTTAACTCTAATCATTTGTGCCCCTTCTTTCTTTCAGGTACTGTTCTACATCCCCAATGTTTAAATGTTGTCATTACACAGAATTTTGTCCCTGGATTACTTATTTATTCATTATTTCATTTTTATTTTTATTCATTTTTTAAACTAATTAATTTATTTTTTACTATACTTTAAGTTCTTGGATACATGTGCACAACATGCAGGTTTGTTACATAAGTATACATGTGCCATGGTGATTTGTTGCACCAATCAACCCATAATCTACATTAGGAATTTCTCCTAATGCTATCTCTCCCTTAGCCTTCTACTCCTCAACAGTCCCCAGTGTATGATGTTCCCCTCCCTGTGTCCATGTGTTCTCATTGTTCAGCTCCCACTTATGAGTGAGAACATGCGGTATTTGGTTTTCTGTTCCTGCATTAGTTTGCTGGGAATGATGGTTTTCAGCTTCATCCATGTCCCTGCAAAGGACATGAACTCATCCTTTTTTATGGCTGCATAGTATTCCATGGCAAATATGTGACATATTTTCTTTATTCAGTCTATCATTGATGGGCATTTGGGTTGGTTCCAAGTCTTTGCTATTGTGAATAGTGTTGCAATAAACGTATGTGTGCATGTGTCTTTATAGTAGAATAATTTATAATCCTTTGGGTATATACCCAGTAATGGGATTGCTGGGTCAAATGGTATTTCTGGTTCTATATCATTGAAGAATCGCAACACTGTCTTCCACAATGGTTGAATTAATTTACACTCCCACCAACAGTGTAAAAGTATTCCTATTTCCCCACATCCTCTTCAGCATCTATTGTTTCCTGATTTTTTAGTGATCACCATTATATCTGGCATGCAATGGTAACTTATTGTGGTTTTGATTTACATTTCTCTAATGACTAGTGATTATGAGCCTTTTTTCGTATGTTTGTTTGGCCACATAATTTATGTCTTCTTTTGAGAAGTGTCTGTTCATATCCTTCACCCACTTTTTGATGGGTTGTTTGTTTTTTTTCTTGTAAATTTAAGTGCTTTGTAGATTCTGGATATTAGCCCTTTGTCAGATGGATAGATTGAAAAAATTTTCTCCCATCTTGTAGGTTGCCTGTTCACTCTGATGGTAGTTTCTTTTACTGTGCAGAAGCTCTTTAGTTTAATTAGATCTCATGTGTCAACTTTGGCTTTTGTTGCCATTGCTTTTGGTGTTTTAGTCATGAAGTCTTTGCCCATGCCTATGTCCTGAATGGTATTGCCTAGGTTTTCTTCTAGAGTTTTTATGGTTTTAGGTCTTACATTTAAGTCTTTAATCCATCTTGAGTTAATTTTTGTATAAAGTGCAAGGAAGGGGTTCAGTTTCAGTGTTCTGCATATGGCTAGCCAGTTTTCTCAATACCATTTACTAAATAGGAAATCCTTTCCCCATTTCTTGTTTTTGTCAGGTTTGTCAAAGATCAGATGGTTGTAAATGTGTGGTGTTATTTCTGAGGCCTATGTTCTGTTCTGTTGGTCTATATATCTGTTTTGGTACCAAAAGAATGCTGTGTTGGTTACTGTAGCCTTGTAGTATAGTTTGAAGTCAGGTAGCATGATGCCTCCAGGTTTGTTCTTTTGGCTTAGGACTGTCTTGTATATATGGGCTCTTTTTTGGTTCCATATGAAATTTAAAGTAGTTTTTTCCAATTCTGTGAAGAAAGCCAATGGTAGCTTGATGGGCATAGCATTGAATCTATAAATTACTTTGGGCAGTATGACCATTTACATGATATTGATTCTTCCTATCCATGAGCATGGAATATTTTTCCATTTGTTTGTGTTCTCTCTTATTTTTTGTGGGGGGGCAGTGGTTTGTAGTTCTCCTTGAAGAAGTCCTTCACATCCCTTGTAAATTGTATTCCTAGGTATTTTATTTTCTTCGTGTCAATTGTGAATGGGAGTTCACTCATGGTTTGGTTCTCTGTTTGTCAATTATTAGTGTATAAAAATGCTCATGATTTTTGCATGTTGATTTTGTATCCTGAGACTTTACTGAAGATGCTTATCAGCTTAAGGAGATTTTGGGCTGAGACGATGGTGTTTTCAGACAATCATGTCATCTGCAAATAGACACAATCTGACTTCCTCTTTTCCTATTTGAATACCCTTTATTTCCTCCTCTTGCCTCATTGCCCTGGCCAGAAGTTCCAATACTATGTTGAATAGGAATGGTGAGAGAGGGCGTCCTTGTCTTGTGCTGTTTTTCAGAGGAATGCTTCCAGTGTTTGCCCATTCAGTATGATATTGGCTGTGGGTTTGTCATAAATAGCTCTTATTATTTTGAGATACATTCCATGAATACCTAGTATGTTAGGAGTTTTTAGCTTGAAGGAGTGTTGAATTTTATTGAAGGCCTTTTCTGCATCTATTGAGATAATCATGTGGTTTTTGTCATTGGTTCTGTTTGTGGGATGGATTACGCTGATTGATTTGCATATGTTGAACCAGACTTGCATCCCAGGGATGAAGCCAATTTGATAGTGGTGGATAAGCGTTTTGATGTGCTGCTGGATTCAGTTTGCCAGTATTTTATTGAGGATTTCCACATAGATGTTCATCAGGAATACTGGCCAGAAATTTCCTTTTTTTGTTGTGTCTCTGCCAGGTTTTGGTATCAGGATAATGCTGGCCTCATAAAATGAGTTAGGGAGGATTCCCTCCTTTCTATTGCTTAGAATAGTTTCAGAAGAAATGGTACCAGCTCCTTTTTGTACCTCTGGTAGAATTTGGCTGTGAATTTCTCTGGTCCTGGGCTTTTTTTGCTTGATAGGCTATTAAGTACTGTCTCAATTTCAGAACTTATTATTGATCTATTCAGGGATTCAATGTCTTCCTGGTTTAGTCTTGGAAGGGTGTATATGTCCAGGAATGCATCCATTTCTCCTAGATTTTCTAGTTTATTTGTTTAAAGGTGTTTGTAGTATTCTCTGATGGTAGTTCGTATTTCTGTGGAATCAGTGGTGATATCCCTTTCATCATTTTTTTTATTGTGTTTGTTATTTCTCCCTTTTCTTCTTTATTAGTCTAACTAGCAGTCTATTTTGTTAATCTTTTCAAAATACCAGTTCCTGGATTCACTGGGTTTTTTGAAGGGTTTTCCATGTCTCTGTCTCCTTCAGTTCTCTCTGATCTTAGTTATTTCTTATCTTCTGCTAGCTTTTGAATTTGTTTGCTCTTGCTTCTGTAGTGATGTTAGGGTGTCGATTTTAGATCTTTCCTGCTTTCTCCTGTGGGCATTTAGTGCTATAAATTTCCCTCTAAACATTGCTTTAGCTGTGTCCCAGAGATTCTGGTATGTTGTGTCTTGTTCTCATTGGTTTCAAAGAACTTATTTATTTTGCCTTAATTTTGTTATTTACCCAGTAATCATTCAGGAGCAGGTTGTTCAGTTTCCATGTAGTTGTGCGGTTTTGAGTGAGTTTCTTAATCCTGAGTTCTAATTTGATTGCACTGTGGTCTGGGAAGCTGTTTGTTATGATTTCCATTCTTTTGCATTTGCTGAGGAGTGTTTTACTTTCAATTATGTGGTCAATTTTAGAATAAATGCGATGTGGTGCTGGGAATAATGTATATTCTGTTGATTTGGGGTGGAGAGTTCTGTAGATGCCTATTAGGTCTGCTTGGTTCACAACTGAGTTCAAGTTCTGAATATCCTTGTTAATTTTCTGTCTCATTGATCTATCTAATATTGACAGTGAGGCATTAAATTTCCCTACTATTATTGTGTGGGAGTCTAAGTCTCTTTTTAGATGTATAAGAACTTGCTTTATGAATCTGGCTGCTCCTGTACCGGGTGCATATATATTTAAGATAGTTAGCTCTTCTTGTTGTGTTGATCCATCATTATGTATCTTTGTTGGTTTAAAGTCAGTTTTATCAGAGACTAGGAATGGAACACCTATTTTTTTTTTGCTTTCCATTTGTTTGGTAAGTGTTCCTCCATCCCTTTATTTTAAGCCTGTGTGTGTCTTTGCACTTGAGATGGGTCTCCTGAATACAGCACACCAATGAGTCTTGACTCTTTATCCAATTTGCCAGTCTGTGTATTTTAATTGGGACATTTGGCCCATTTACATTTAAGGTTAATATTGCTATGTGGGAATTTGATCCAGTCATTATGATGCTAGCTGGTTATTTTGCCCATTAATTGATGCAGTTGCTTTATAGTGTCAATAGTCTTTACAATTTGGTATGATTTGCAGTGGCTGGTACTGTCTTATTTTAATTTATGTTTTATTTCATAAGTTTTTATGGAGCAGGTGGTGTTTGGTTACATGAGTAAGTTATTTAGTGGTGACTTCTGAGCTTTTGGCGCACCCATCACCCAAGCAGTGTACACTGTACCCAATGTGTAGTCTTTTATCGCTCATACCTCTCCCACCCTGTGGACTCCCACCTGAGTCCACAGAGTCCAGTGTATCATTCTTATGCTTTTGCATCCTCATAGCTTAGCTCCTACTTTTGAGTGAGAACCTATGATGTTTGATTTTCCATCATCCTGAGTTATGTTACTTAGAATAATAGTCTCCAATTCCATCCAGGTTTTTGTGAATGCCATTATTTTGTTCCTTTTTATGATTTGAGTAGTATTTCATGGTGTGTGTGTGTGTGTGTGTATGTGTGTGTGTGTGTGTTCTTTATCCACTTTTCTTTATCCACTTTTCTTTACCACTTGTTCATTGATGGGCATTTGGGCTGATTCTATATTTTTGCAATTGCAAGTTGTTCTGCTCTAAACATTCCTGTGCAATTATCTTTTTTGTATAATGACTTTCTTTCCTCTGGGTAGATACCTAGTAGTGTGATTTCTGGATCAAACGGTGGATGCACTTTTAGCTCTTTGAGGAATCTCCACACTGTTTTCCATACTGATTGTACTAGTTTACATTCCCACCAACAGTGTAAAATTGTTCCCTTTTCATCATACTCACGACAACATCTATTTTTTTTTTTTTTTATTTTTTGATTATGGCCATTCTTACAGGAGTAAAGTTGTATTGTATTGTGGTTTTGATTTGCATTTCCCTGATAATTAGTGATGTTGAGCTTTTTCCATAGGCTCATTGGCCTTTTGTATATCTTCGATTATTGTCTATTCATGTCCTTAGCCTACTTTTTGATGGAATTGTTTTTCTTCTTGCTGATTTGTGTGAGTTCTTTGTAGATTCTGGACATTAGTCTTTTGTCACATGTACAGATTGTGAAGATTTTTCTCCCACTTTGTGGGTTGCCTATTAACTCTGCTAATTATTCGTTTTGCTTTTTAGTTTAATTAAGTCCTATCTATTTATCTTTGCTTTTGTTATATTTGCTTTTGGGCTCTTGGTCATAAAGTCTTTGCCTAAGCCAATGTCTAAAAGGGTTTCTCTAATATTATCTTTTATAATTTGTATGGTATTATATCTTAGAGTTAAGTCTTTGATCCATCTTGATCCTTATAATTATCCATTGGTATAATGCTTTATTAGACATTATGTTCCTTCAGGAAATATTTTATATTGTTTCTATTTAATTCCCTGGTGAAAAAAATAATTCCCTGTAAGCCTATTAGAAGACATGAGAGTTGTAATGGAAAACAAAATGGTTATAGAAGAGAAAGTCAAAGAACTGACAGTCTCAGAGAATAGAATAATTTTTTAATTGGCATTCATAGCAAAATAAATAAATAAATAAATGAGAGAGAGAGAGAGAGAGAGAGAGAGAGAGAGAGAGAGAGTCATGTTGAAAAGCTGGAAGACAAAGCAGGTAGAGAAGTCATTATGGAATGAGGGTTTGATGTGAGTCCAAACCTGTAAACAATTACAGCAAGGAGTTGTAATAGGTAGCATAGACTAAGGGTATGAGTTTCAAAGTTGGGAGTTTCGGAAAAAGAAGGGAGTGACAAATGGGTGTAAATTGATATCAAGAGGAAATAGAAGACTTACTCCACCTCTATGTCCCGTCTTATAAAGACTATGAGAGAAAAAAATAGCAAATGTTAAAAAGCAGTTCCATGAAAATGAGAAAGATTTCAATTAGAACAAGATGGTAAAGGGCATGTTTGATGAAAGCTTAAGGAAGTAGAAGACTTCACTTAGGCTGGACATCCGAAGGGCCCAGTATGGTTTAGAATTTCAGAGATCCATATCCATGTATAAAGGTTAAGATTCCAGGCAAAGAGGAATCTGGGAAACTTGAGCCTGTGGCACGGATGTAAATAGAAAAGTAGAGCATGATGGGATTAATTCTTTGGATTTTTAGAGAGTTTGTTAAAGTGAAACTAGGAGTGTGGGTAGGAAGTGGAAATACCCAGAGCCCTGGGACTTTTCCCACTTGTGCCAATGCATAAAACCAAAAGGAAAAATAAAAAAGAGAATTAAGAAAACCCTGCCCTTCTTGCATTTCCTTCAGGTGGTTTTCTAATAGCTCAACATACCTTGATGTGTTTCTGAACTTCTTCCTCTTCCCCCACATTAAAACAATTTCCTCCTAGAAATATTTTGTTCTCCTATAAGCATTCTCACCCTTCACCATGTATTTATCTTCTTAGCCTAGATCCTTCTTATTGCCTCTTTGGCTTGATCTCCTTCCTTCAGACCCTTACCACTTCATTCTCTGTTCCTCCTAAGCCAGTCTCCCATTCACGGTGATAAAGACAGACTACTCTAACATGAAAAAAATATTATTTCCACCCTCAGTTTGAAATTCTTAGTAATTAAAACCCAAACACCTTTCATACGATCCAGTGTTTTTTTGTGATCTGGCCTATATCTTACTTCAAGTTAAACATTTTTCCTTTCTAACTTTCTGTAGTTCTTTGAATCACACATATACATATCCAGTTTCTTGTGATCCTCTCTCTTTCTGTTTCCCTGTGTAGCTTAGTCTAATTAATGCATCTTTTCACAAGTACTTCTCTATATGGTTGTCCCAAATTAGCTGTCTTAGTCACCCTCTTGACCTCCTTCATGGTGGTGTGTGGTGCTCCAGGACAAAAGTTATTCTTTCCTCTCCTAGTTTTCCATTGGCATAATTCATTAGACATTCCGTTCCTTCAAGAAATATTTCCTTTTGCTTCTATTTTATTTCCTGATTCAAAATCTAATGCCAGTCAAGTAGAAGGCTCTCAGTAAATATGTATAGATAAATGTACACAAAGAACAAGGTAATTTTAGACATGACTATGGGCTTCAATCAAATAGAGGTATTATTTTTTCAGAAAGGAATATGTGAAGAAGAGAAAAAAATTGCAAACTGGTTAGGGACTCCTAGTAAATTTTGTTTTCAGCTTAAACTAAAAATTCCACTATTAAAAAAAAAGAAGATAAATATCATTCCTTCATTGACATAACTTTTTTTGTTTGTTTGTTTTGAGATGGAGTCTCGCTCTTTCACCCAGGCTGGAGTGCAGTAGTGCTATCTCAGCTCACTGCAAACTCTGCCTCCCGGGTTCACACCGTTCTCCTGCCTCAGCCTCCCAAGTAACTGGGACTACAGGAGTCCAACACTGCACCTGGCTAAGTTTTTGTATTTTTAGTAGAGACGGAGTTTCACCGTGTTAGCCAGGATGGTCTCGATCTCCTGACCTCGTGATCTACCCGCCTCGACCTCCCTTTTGAATTGCTTCCCAGACCAGCACACAAATATGAAAGAGAGATTTGTCTCTATTTTTAAAGATTGATTTTTCATTGTGATCATTATGCTTTCCATTAATTTAGTATTTGGTGTTCAGGTAAAGTAGCTCAAAATAAGTATAGTGAATTGCACTATTGATCTTTTTTTAAAGTAAGTTCTGAGGTTTGTTTCTGCATACAGAAACCATTTTCTTTGTGTAATCAAATTGACATATTTCCTCCTGGTTTCTTCTACTTTAGGGAGAAAGACATACCAATATATACGTGAGCTGAAGTGAGTTTTCCATGAAGTATTGAAAAGTGTTCTTGATAATTTGAAAGTGAAAACTTTTAAATCCACCAGTTCATGATGGCTTTTATTGGTTGACTGGATTATTTGGTAAAATAGAGACACTCATAAGATTAAGAAACAGAATTAGAATTTATCATTAGGTTGCAAGCATCATGTCATGATTTAGAATGTCATGGACATTCTCATTACTTCCTGTATTCATCAGGATTCTTTAAAAAATCTGAACCAATAGGATAAAAGAAAAAATACATACCTACATACCAATATAAATATATGTGAGTATATATAATATACATGTACACACATAGCTATAAGATTTATTATAAGGTTTTGGCTCATGTAATTATGAAGGCTGAGTCACCTATGATCTGCCATCTGCAAGCGAGAGACCTGGAAAAGCTAATGGTGTAGTTTCAGTCCACATTTGAAGGCCTGAGAGTCAGGAGCACCAATGGTATAAGTCCAGTCTAAGGCCAGGAGAAATCTGATGTCCCAGCTCAAGCAGTAAGGCAGAGAATAAAAAGATACTACCCTTCCTCCACCTTTTGCTTTATTCAGGCCCTCAACTGATTGGTCTATGCCCACACTCATTAGGGAAGGTCATCAGCTATATTCAGCCTACAGATTCAAATGCTAATCTCATTAAGAAACACCTTTACAGATACGTACCAAAATAATTTTAGGCCAATATGTGAACACCACATGAGTCAATCAAGTTGACACATAAAAAGAACCATCACGTCTCCTTACCAATCATAACATCTTCTCTTGATAATTGCCCTGGTTTTTCATTCAAGTGTTTGCACTTCCTTCTCATACCTGTGTTTTATGGTGGAGCTTGTGTCAGAACTGAGCCAACTGGCATAATATCAATGAGAAGCCACTGAACTTCATCAAAGCTCAGCGAATGAAACTGGGAAAAACATTTCTAGAATTGCACGCTCTTTATTTATACCTTTTGAAGTGTTGCAAGGTATAAATGTAACTCCTGCTGTGGTTATCTCATTCCTGAAAAGAAGGAAGCCAGCCTTAGTGTGAGGCTCTTTGAGGAAGGCAGAGTAGACTAAATGAAGAATCTTTGATGAGTAGCAATATCAAATAAACAAGCACAAGCCTTTGTACTCCTCTGGTAGATGAGCCAGTAAATTTGCTTTATTGTTTAAACTAGTTTGAGTTACATTTTCTATTAGTTCAAATTTGAAGAGTCTTATAGTAGTCTTAAGTATTACACAGATCATTGTTATAAAATGTCAAAGCAAGTTGTCTCTTTCAATAAGCAGTTGCTTCTATGGCGTGTTTGGAATGGCTCAGATGAACATTCTTTAACAAAAACAGCTCTTCTTCTGGTTGGTCAAAGTACAGAAATTCCATAAAGGCACTAAATATTCAGATGGGTCCTGTAATAGACACAGAGAACAAGTTTGGGAGAATGAGCACAAAGGACTGGTATGTTTTGGTGGGTGGAACTCCAAATTTAAATAAAACCATTTTATTTCACCAAATTCTATATACTCTTGGGCAATGGGGAGCTTGGTTGTTGCTGAGAAGATTGCTGGTGCCACCTGGGAACATGGATAAGAAGGATGTGTGGGTCCAAACTAACACAAGTTGTGTTTATCTCAAAAAGTGGCCCATACACAGATATGTAATGCTTAAAGTTGAAGATAGTTGGGAAACTGAAACAGAAATCAACAAGTTGAGATATTTGTACTAAAGCTTTTTTTTTTTTTTTTTTCAAATGTGTATACCTTTTTAGATCAAGGAGTGTGAAGGTAAACTGGTACCTTTTCACCTAGTGAAATAGAATATATATTTGGTTTGAGCATCATTTAAAAAGTAAATTGAAACATTTATAATGAAATCCCCCAAATATCCTTGCCTACCTCTTTTGAAAGCTCTCATTCTCAATTACGATTATGAATTCCAGTGAACACTGAGTCAGGGCTGGAATTTTGCTCTTTTAATTCCTTGGTTTATTTAAGTATAATTTAGAGAAAGTCCAGACTACCAAACTTTTGGTCTCAGTAAAAGAGTGTTGTTTATGACTTGACCGTGCCATGCCTATTAACTGCTTCCCTACTTTAACTAATAAATTTTCACTGCATCCACCAACCTAACGGAAAGCTCAAACTTCACGAGAAGTACAGATTTCAAAGGTCACATGTGAGCTTGTTACAAGTCAGGAAAAAGACTAAATGGCCTATGAGCACAGGATTTGAGTCACACTTAATTTTTTAACTTTATGTGGAAAGCAGTATTTAGAAGGTCCCTTTGAAATTGTTTATTTATTATGCTAGTGCTTGGAAAGAAAGAAAAAAATGAACTTACCAATGAAAATCTTTTCATCTATTACATATAGGGAAGAAATAGATAGGTAATAGATAAAACCAAAGTTCTTAAATCCAACTCTCCTGACACATACATTTTTAAAATGCACATACATAAATATATACATTAAAAATATATGTACAATTATTTAATACATATTTAATGCTAAAGAAGGCTCTCAAATGTTTTATTTTATGAATTTTTATATAAAATACCAGGTATCACTAAACATCTCATATTAGTATTTTTCCTTTGCTTTTGTTACATCATTGTGATTAGTTATGTTCAATAACATTTTAGTGTACCATAAAATTAGATCCAATGTGGCAATATTTCCTATGTTGTGAAAATATGAATAACTTAAATAAACACTAAAGTATAACTACATATTCTTTAGAAAAATAAATATGCTTTTAGAAGGTTTAAGTGTTTTTCATTAAATTCCAACAGTTAATCAACATATTCTATGTTTACATTTTTAATTCTGGTGCATTGGGTTAAATGACGATATATGTAAAATATGGATAGAGAAACTTTTTCTGCAAAGGGAACAATAATACATCTTCCAGCTTGGGAGTCTATAAGGTCTCAATTGCAAATAAATTCTGCTTTTTCAGCTTTGAAAGAAGCCATAAACAACATGTAAATAAATGGGATGGCTATGTTTCAGTAAAACAGTATCTAAAAAAATGCTGTGAGTTGGATTGGACTACAGGCCAGGGTTTTGCTGACTGCTGATCTGGACATATAAAATCCATAGTTTACTAATTTTCTAACTAGAAAAACATAATCAGCCTGCCTTCAATGCAACATAATTATTTATTACACATTCTAAAAATCTACATACATATATATACATATAGATTTATAATTTTCTAATGTCTTTCTAAAAAACGTAATACTGCAAAGGACAACTCGAATGACCCCATCACTATAAAATAAAGGTAGGCATGCCACTTTTTAATAGCTAAACATATTTAAAAAAGAAAAAAAAGAGTAGGTTCATGAAATCCATATTCATAATAATATTTCACATTATTATTCACATGGAAGAATTCTATTTGCAATAAGGTTTATATAGCATTTCTTTTGAATCTTTGAGCAATTCCAGGATAGTTCATGTTAATGCAATCAATGTGACTATATCTTAGGGTTCATTTAAAAAGTCTTGTGTCTATTCACTTGATAGTCATGAATTTTAAACATTAGTGTCAATGTAATATTATTAATATAAACTTGTATAAAAACTACCATAATGAAAATATATTTAACGAATGCAATGCTGTTTTATCTTCTCTATGATATTTTGCTATCAAAATTAATAATATTAAAAAGAAAGTGGTTTCACTGTTAACTCCAATATGTAAAGAGATCGGAAATTGTGTACATTCTTACAATATGATAAACTAAACAAACTGAAAACGAATAACTTTTCTTGGACTCATCAGAGAAACAAGATTACAGAGAAAACCACTACCCTGAGATTCAAAGAAATATGAAATCCAAGAGTCTCAACTAAGATCACTTTATCTGGGGAAGATGTTTCTGTAGCCATAAACTGGTATGAACACGTGAATGGTAATAATGAGACATTCCTGGAGGCTGACTATAGACTAGTTTGGGAGTGAGATACTCCTGCAGGTCACAGTCTAAGGGTTCCCTACACTTTCATGGGTTTAGTCTCCAGGAACTGCACCTACTTCTTAGGGTGAAGAGTCAAAAAATCTTCATATGTGGCTCTGGAAGGGATAAAGAAAAGGAACCATTGTTAAATACATCTAGACTGTCTTTGACAGTGAAGGCCTCTCCATGGGAAAGTGTATTTGCCCTACTCCAGCCCATTCTAGCCTTCCTATTTCACCTAGTGGAGAAGTAAATGCCAAGAAATAATTGTGAGGGTGAAATACCAACTAAAATACTGAGATTTAATTATCATATTATGGAAAACTTATCCTACCTCACACCTTACCCCAATACCAGCAAGGATCCAGGTTACCAACAGTGGATTACAGAAAAAATTGCTGCATGGCAAACATTTATCTGATGATGAGTTCTTCGCAAATTTCAGAGACAACAGGGAAGACAAAATCAAACAGACTAAAGAAATTTGAAGCTTCTGGTACCTACGCCTATGGCACACAGTAAACAAAGCTCAATTTTTAGCCAGATCTCCATAAACCATTTCACTAAAGGACTATTTATCTCAGTTCCTGTTACCCAATACTTGAGGTCTAGATTTAAACAAAAAATAAAAGCATGATAAAAGGCAAGAAAAAACCCCACAGGCTGAAAACATAAGGCAAACATCAGAAACAGACACAGATATGACACTGATATTGAAATTATCAGAGAAGGAATTTAAAATAACTGTAATTAACCCATTATAAGCTCTAATGAAAAAAAAACTGACAATATAAAAGAACAGGTAGCTAATGTAAAAAAAGACAATTAATAAAGTAAAAGAAAATGAGAGAAGTAAAAATCACCAATCTAAATAAAGAATGACTTTGATTAGCTCATCAGCAGACTGGACACAGCTGAAAAAAGAATCAGTGAGTTGCATCTTTTGGCTATAGAAACCTCCTAAATGAAATGCAAACAGGAAAAAGAAACTAAGAATATAATAAAAAGACAGAATATCTAAGAACTGTAGGACAAGTTCAAAAGATATAATATACACAATTGGAAAAACAAAAAGAGAAGAAAGAATTAAATAAGATAAATTTAAAATGAAATTGGCCCAGACTTTAAAAAATGGGTGACTGTATTAGTTTGTTCTCACTCTGCCAGAGAAGCCATACTCAAGACTGAGTAATTTATAGAGGAAAGAGATTTAATTGGCTCACAGTTCAGTATGGCTGTGGAGGCCTCAGGAAACTTACAGTCATGGCAGAAGGGGAAGTGACACTTCCTTTTTCACATGGTGGCAGGAGAAAGAAGAATGAGAACCGAGCAAATGAGGAAGCCCCTTATAAAACCATCAAATATTGTGAGAACTTACTATCGTGAGAATAGCATGGGGGAAACCACCACCATAATTCAATTACCTCCCACCAGGTCCTTCCCACAACACATAGGGATTATGGGAACTACAATCCAAGATGAGATTTGGGTGGGGACACAGCCAAACCACATCAATGACAAACACTAAACCACAGATCCAGAAAGGTCAGAAAATTTCAAGCAGGATATACATAAAAATGTATATATAGGCATAATGTATTCAAACTTCAGAAAACCAAACAAAGATAAAATCTTGAAAGAAGCCAGAGGAAAACAATAATACTATAGAATAATAGGAATAAAAAGTATATTAGATATTAGAAGCAACCCAAAAAGAAGATGCAGTGAATTACTTAGTGTATTTAAAGAAAGATGTTACCAAGTCAGAATTCTTTATCCAGTAACATGCTTCACAAACAGAGAATAAAGCCTTCCTCAGAAAACAGTACTAAGAGAGTTTATAATTATCAGATCTGCCCAATTTGCAGAAATGTCAAAATAAAATTATTTAGGGAGATTAAAATGCACACAGGTCAGATAGTTAATATCTATGTAAAGAAAAGAGGAATGGCATTAAATGAACAAATAAAGTTAAAATACTCCTTTTCATTTTTTATCATTTTTAATAATAACTTTAAAACAAGAATAGGAATCATGCATTCCAAAATTCTAGCATATACATAAGTGAAAAGAATCATGGTAATTTTATAAAAGGTGGGAGGGGTAATTAGAAATATTTTGTTGGAAGTTATCTGCACTACATGTGAAATATTACTCTCTCATTTGAAGGTGGATTTTCAGTGGGTAAAAACGTATTATATATAAAGAACTCTATGGCAACAGTAGAGTAATTAAAGCATTTTAATACTTTAATTAGTAGAGCATGTTAAAGTATAATTGACATGCTAAGAGAAGAAATAAAATGAAATCATATATAATGCTCAATTAAAGTCATATAAGGCAGAAAACTAGTATGGCAGGAAAGAAACAGAACAAATGCAATGAATATCAAACAGTTACAAACACGGTAGATGTTCATGCAACTATATTAATAATCACTTTAAATGTTAATGGTCTAAACATGTAAATTAAAAGAAAAAGATTGTCAGAGTGAACGAAAAACAAAATAAGCCAACTATATGTTGCCTACAGGAAATCCACTATAAATATAACGATCCATAGAAATTAAAATTAAAAGAATGGAGAAAGATACACCATGATAACAATAACTAAAAGAAAACTGAAACAACTACATTGATTTAAGACAAAGCTGACATCAGAACAAGGGAGTATTAAAGATAAAAAGGAGTGTTGAACAGTGATAAAGAAATAAATTCTGTATCTTAAAGTTATCTTAAAAGATAAATAATATTGAGCATGTCTGCATTTAACAACAGAATGTAAGAACTGAAAGAACTACAAGAAACAATAGACAAATCCAACCACTTGTCCAACTAACAATATAACTATTGTTATAGTTAGAAACTTAGTCTGTTCAGGCTGCTAAAATAGTAATACCATAAACTGGGTGCCTTATGAATAATATAAATTTATTTCTCACATTTCCAGAGGCTGAGAAGTCCAAAATCCAGGTTCCAGCAGATATGTTGTCACATGAAAGCTCCCCACCCACACTTCTTCCTGGCTCATAAATAGCCCTCTATTCAGTGTATTTACATGGTGAAAGGGTAAGGGAGGTGTCTGGAGTCTTTTATAAGGGCACTAGTCCCCTTTATTAGGGAGAAACCCTCATGGCCTAACCACCTCCAAATTCACACTGGGGATTAATTTTTAACATATGAATTGTGGGATGGGAGGCCACAAACATCCAGTCCGTAGAAGAGACCTCAATACCTTTGTATTATTAATTGATAGATGAGACAGGCAAAAAGCCAGTAAGGGTATAGTTGACTTTAACAGTAGTGTTAGCCAAGTTAGTCTAATTGACATTTAGAAAGTACTCCATCAACAAACAAGATAATACGTGTTCTCCCATAGCTCACAGAGAACATTCACCAAGATAGACCACATTGTGGGCCACAAAACACAACTTAACAAATTTAAAATAACAGAAATAATGCAAAGTATTTTCTCACACCACAATGAAATCAATTAGAAACCAAAAGATAGAGACCAACTCGGGAGGCTGAGGCAGGAGAATGGCATGAACCTGGGAGGCGGAGCTTGCAGTGAGCCGAGATCACGCCACTGCACTCCAGCCTGGGCGACAGTGAGACTTCTCTAAAAAACAAAAAAATTAGAACAAAAATTAAGAAAATTGAAAATAATAAATCAATAGGGAACATCAATGAAAGCAAAATTTACTTCTTTGGAATTATCAATAACATTGAAAAAAACTCTAAGCCAACCAAGGAAAAAGAGCGAGGACAGAAATTGTCAACAGCACAAATGACAATGATGTCATAGCTAGTGATTCTGTAGTTATTAAAAAGATAATGAAGAAATACTGCAAACAACTCTATGCCCACTAATGTGACACATTATATAAACTGGACCCAAATTACTAAAACTTGTGCATATAAAGAAAAATGACCTAAACAATTTTATATCTATTTTTTAAATTGAGTAAATAATTAATCATCATCAAAAAAGCACATGATCAAAGTAATTTCACCAACATTTAAGGAAAAATTAATAAGATTTTTTCACATTATTTTCCAGCAAATAGAAGCACGGAGATTACTTCTTAGCTCATTTTAGGAGACCAGAATTATTGAAGTGCTAAAATCAGATGAAGTCATTACAAGAAAGGAAAAATACAGAACAAAATCTCTCATAAACACATTTAAACATTCTCAGCAAGATATAAACCAATAAAACTCAACAACGTATTAAAAATTATGTACCACAACCCATGATATTTATTTGATTTATACTATGTTGATTCTACATTTGTAAATCAATGTAATCTACTACATCAACAAGCAAAAGTAAAAAAGTATGTGATCATATCAACTGATGCATAAAAAGCATTTGATGACTATACTGCCCAAAGCAATCTACAGATTCAATGCTTTTCCTATTAAATTACCATTATCTTTTTTTACAGAATTCAAAAAAACTATTCTGAAATTCACACAGAACTAAAAAGAAGCTGAATAAGCAAAGAATTCTAAGCAAAAAAAACAAAGCCAGGGGCGTCACATTACCCAACTTCAAACTATACTCTAAGGCTATAGTAACCAAAACAGCATGATACTATACATATACTATACAACCAGACACATAGACCAATGTAATAGAAAAGAGAACCGAGAAATAAAGCCAGACACCTACAGCCATCTAATCTTCAACAAAGTTGACAAAAATAAGCAATGCAGAAAGGGCTCCCTATTGGATAAATAATGCTGGGGTAGCTGGCTAGCCATATGCAGAGAAATGAAACTGTATCCCTACCTTTCACCATATACAAGCATCAACTCAAGATGGATATTGTTTTTTGAGGTTTTACATCATAAGATGCTTTTATCTTAACATGTAAGACCTCAAACTGTAAGATTCCCAGAAGGAAACCTAGGAAACTCCATTCTGGACATTTGCCTTGGGAAAGGATTTACATCTAAGTCCCCAAAAGCAATTGCAATAAAAACAAAAATCAACAAATGAGGTGTAATCAAACAAAAAAGCTTCTGCACAGCAAAATAAACTATCAATAGAATAAACAGGCAACCTACAGAATGGAAGAAAATATTCAAAAACTATGCATCCAACAACAGTCTAATATCCAAAATTTATAAAGAACTTAAACACTTGAAGAAGCAAAAATTAAACTACCCATTAAAAATGGGCAAAGGACATGAAGAGACACTTCTCAAAAGAAGATATACAAATGGCCAATAAACTTTAAAAAATGCTCTACATCCGTAATCATCACGGAAAATCAAATCAAAACCACATGTGATATCATTTCACTCCAGTCAGAATGACTGTTATTAACATAAAAAACCAGTAGATGCTGGCAAGGCTGCAGAGAACAGAAGAGGCATATGCTGTTGGTAGGAATGTAAATTAGTTCAGCTACTGTAAAAAGCAGTTTAGAGATTTCTCAAAGAACTGAAAGTAGAACTACCATTTGACCCAGCAATCTCATTACCGGATATATGTCCAAAAGAAAACAAACTGTTCTACCTAAAAGACACAAGCACCCACATTCATCACAGCACTATTCACAATAGAAAAGACATGGATTCAACCTAGGGGCCCATCAGTGGTGGATCAGATAAAGGAAATGTGGGACATATACACCATGGACTATTACATCGCCATAAAAAAGAATGAAATCATGTCCTTTGTAGCAAAAATAGATGCAGCTGGAGGCCATTATCATAAACAAATTAACTCAGGAACAGAAAACTAAACACCACATGTTCTCATTTATAAGTGGTAGCTAAACATTGAGTACACATGGATATAAAGATGGGAGTAACAGACACTGGAGACTACTAGAGGGTGGAAGGAGGGAGGAGGGCAAGGATTTAAAAACTAACAGTTGGGTGCTAAGCTCAGTACCTGGATGATGGGATCATTCCTACCCCAAACCTTAGCATCATGAAATATACCTAGTTATTAAACCTGTATCTGTACCCTCTGAATCTAAAATAAAAGCTGAAAAGAAAAAAAAAATGCTTCTTACTGCTGGAATGAGAGGAGACAGGTAACCAAGGGGAGGAGGCTAGAATGATCCATGTCATAATGAACTGGACTTGAATACGTCAGTATGAACTCATGTTTAACTTAATATGGGTACAGATGGTTACATGAATAAATACTTGTAGATATGTATTTACACACAGGTTACTATCAACACATATGTATTTATTTTGCTCTCTCACCTTAGGGTCCAGAAGCAAAGATACCCCAATGGAAATGAGCACACCTTATATGTAGATCTTCATTTTTAATATTAATCTCCATTTAATAAAAGAGAAACAACAACAACAAAACCAGGACTTTATAAATGACTGATTTCAGGACTAGACCAGGAAACATACAAGATCCTCCTGGAGCATTTTGTAGTTACAGAAATTAAGAAAATACTCAACACACAGACTAATGGTGCAAGTATATCAAAGAGACATAAAAACCAACAGAGCATCCAATGGTCAAGGATGGAACGAAGAACAACAGAGTGAATAGATTAGAACTGGTTTATACCCCAAAGTGTAAAATTAATATCCACAGGTCCATAGTTTTAGAAATAAATGACCAAAAAATTGGGGAAGAAAAGGCAAATCTCTCATGCTAGAGAATTTCAAGTAATTTATGTTGTTATGCTCCCCTCATGGAAGTGTTACATAATTCTCCATGTCTTCAGTGTACGCTGCTCATAGTAGCTTCCTGCCATAGAGAAAAATATGGGAAGGAGAGTACTTTTACAATGGATACATTTGACAAGTGCCATTTCAGCGAGGTAATGGGATGATATCAACAGTGGTAAGTCATGTTGATAATGTGAACCACTGATATGTTGTTATGAAAAATGACACATTACCTCCATAGTCTTTTACCTGGGGAACATCTAATCCTAGTCTAATCATTAGAAAAATATTAAATTCCAATAGAGGGACATCTTACCTGACCAGTATTTCTCAAGATTTTCATAATCAATTTTCAGAACCAAAACCAAGAGAAGTCTGAGAAACTGTCACAGCCAAGATGATTCTAAAGAGACATGACAGCTAAATGGTACATGGTTACTAGATGGGATCCTGGAACAGATAAAGATCATTAAGTGAAATCTAATAAAATGTGAATAAATTACAGATTTGAGTTAATAATTGGTATTAGCATTGGCCCATTCATTGTAACAAACACATCATCCTAGTATAAGATGTTAGTAATAGAGGAATCTGGATTTGGGGGTTATGAGAACTCTCTGTTTTATCTTCATAATTTTTTTGTACATTTTTAAAAACAGTTCTTAAAATTTGCTAGAAAAAGAAAAGCATTAATCTATGCCTTTTATTCTCAAACTAATATTTCAGACTATTTAAAATTTCACAGTGATGAACATTCACAAATAGTGTCATTTCATAACAGTTGAATCATCTGGTATTTGTGTTTATTATTGATGCTCGGTTTAACATTTTCCACTTTCAACATATGTCTATATTCTAATTAAAATAAAAGAAGTCTCAAAAATTTAGGCTGCCACAAAAATGCTAGTTCATGATATTGACAAACAGGTTTAGTATACTAAAGTAACCCTATTTTATATGTCGTTAAGTTTCTTCAAACTAAGCCTAAGGATTTTTATGATTAAACATAAATCACATTCTTACATTGCTCTCTGAACTACTTGAATATATGTAATGTTTATTTCTGTGCTTAAAAGTTAGACTGAGTGCTGTTGTGGGTCTGCTGATTAAATCTCCAGGTCTCACACAGAGTAGATTTTGTAGCTTTTCTATAAAAAATAGACTAGTAGTAGTGAAAACCAGCTCTGTTTAATATAGCAATAAATGTTTTTCAATGGTACTCCTTGTGTCTTACAATACTACTCGATATTTTAATGAATAAAACAAAGACTAAATTATTCACATTTGGAGATGGCAGGGCGAAAGAGGGAAAATATAAGCCTCTATATTCTCACTAAGAACTTGTTACTCTTGGTAATGAGATTTTCATTGTCAGTAGTGGTGCCGGTGAATCCAATGTTTTTGGCAGTGAAATTCCTGGTGCTGATAATGGTAACTGTAGCAATAATGATGATATTGGTGTTGCTGCTATTATTTGAATAATGTTTGTGCTGGTAGTGGTGGCGGTGGTGAAGGTGGTGTTGGTGGGGTTGATGATTGGTGTTAACGGTGGTTGGTGCCAGAGTTGATAGTGGTATAATTAAAAATGTAAAACAGACCAGCAAAATCTTTTGCAATTCTTTCAGCCATGTAATCTAAAAATCTCTAAGAGATTAACCTTTTAAGGTAAAATTCATGGCTGCTAAAGTAGTTCTAAGAGCATGGTTGTTGGCCATAGGCATTTGCAAACAGGCTTTTGAAATTCCTTCACAGCTGTACATTGTTTTCAAGGGCCTTAACCAATAATGGCCATCATGACTACAAATGCAAGGTTCATGTGCTCTCATTTTCTCCTGGCATTATTCTGATATTTGACTTACTACTCCATTGCAAGATATTGGGGATATAAAATAAAGCATGTTACAATTTCCTTTAGGTACATTTATAGTTATGTTTTTAAGCTTTGCATGTGTATCTTGGAGGAGAAAAAGAGAACTAGTCCACTCAGACCGTTGTCGAAAATGAAATTCCTTTCAGTCTAGAGTGTTTCTCCAGACGATAATTAACTTGCAGGTGTGCACCACCACAAAATTCACAAACACTTGGTTAAATAAATATATAGTGATATTAAAGCTTTTCTACATGTAAGGGGAAAGAATGGTAAGAGGAGGTTACTACAGGACATGAGATTTAAATGGTAAATACAATAATAAAAGGAAATGTAAACAAAAACAAATTTGGGATTAAAATTCAGCATCTAAACTTTTGAAAATCGATATACTGTTGAACACTGAGTCTTTCTTATTTCAGTAGTAAAATTAATTGCTCTCAAACTTGGAAAAACTTAGAAATCTTTTGAAGATTTTTTCTGCCTATTTATGGCATCTTACGATTTAAAGTAAACTGGAAATAATAGCCAATTGATTCCAACTGATTCTTTTACTTGTCAAGAATTTAATTACTATCAAATAAAGTACATTTTGTACATTACACTATATTTTGGTTCATTTATCAAATACTTAATGATACTAAACATATGTTACTACATCTCAGAAATATATTGCACAGGGCTCTGACTTTCAGTACTTTCTCACACATTTTGGCCAGGTTTTGGAGTCTGATAATTTCACATTTTGGCCCCACCCCTTATGTAATCTAGGGACGTTTTTACATTCTTTCTGTGACTCACTTCCCTACCTGTGAAATGAGCCTACTTCAACTTACTCTACTAAGTCGTTGGGAATGATACAACATAACTATGGAAACTATTAAGATGTGTAGAACAGCATATGCACCTTAAAGACAGCTATTCCGTTATGTTAAAAAAAAAAAAAAAAGGCAGAGAAATTTTAAAATAAGCTGCATTAAGCTGTGTATAAAACCACTAAAGTTTTTATTCTAAAACTCAAGTCTTATTCTAAAGCTCAGCTATCCCCTTGTATTTAAAAAAAAAAAAAAAAAAAGACAGAGAAATTTTAAACTAAGCTGTATTAAGCTGTGTATAAATCACTAAAGTTTTTATTCTAAACTCAAACTTTAATATGGTATTATGGTAATACCATAATAAATAGCTTTGTGTGGCTTCCTGCTCATTTGTTAAAGGGGATCAGAACTCATGATCTGGCCACGGCCAGCTTCCCTTCCAGAAATCTGTTGGCCCCTTTAATCCGGCCACATTGAAATGTTAATAAGCACTTGAACCTCTGTAAGGGGGATCCCCTGCCCTTTTCCTTGGAGATAACCTTTATTTCCCTTCATTGTTTGGCAAATCCTCATTTTGTAATATCCAAGTCTTTCGTGTTTCTTTATAAGAAATGTCCTTCCCTACTTTTATTATCACTATTCTTTGTGCATTAACATTTTAACACTTGTTACACATTAATATGACAATTTTTGTATGCAAAATGAAGATAGTAATAATTTCTACCTCAGAGTGTGTGATAATAAATGAGGAAGAGCTTGCAAACTCTTCATCATCATGATTTTACATTGTAAGTGTTTTAGAACTGTTAGCCAAAAGTTTTTTGTGTCTATTTTATACTCATGCTTATATTTCTTAAGCATGAGAAAATATATAATATTTTATACACTCTACAAATATTGGAATAAAAGAAAAATAGCAAATATTAATTTAATCAATAATATAAATCACAAAAGACAGCACATTTTGCAAAAATAGCCTTTGAATGAATTCCACAACTATAAAAAATTAATATATAGGTATTAATTCAGTATTTACAAAATCAAATGGCTATGTAGAATATTTTCTATTAGTATTATTGGCCCAAATATTTTTATGAATCATATAAAGTTTACGTTTTAGTAGTTGGAAATTCTAAAGACATTGAGGGATAACTTCTTTAAGAGATTTTCAGAATGTTCTCTAAATGTGCTTCAGATTGGATTTCAATGGCAGATTGCATACATATCTCCACCTCAAAACCTTGAAATTTCAAAAAAATTGTAAAATACATATTATTTCATAATAGTGCTGAGAAACAAGTAACTATGTCATGAACATAAAAGGAAATACTGAGGCGTTTCTGGAACGTAGAAAGCAGATGAGAAAAGAACAAATAAACTATAGCCTAAAACTCTTCAAAGACGTAATAGGAAGGCAAGAGCAGATGGAGAGTACCTCGAGCTCTCAAAGATACTAGAACAGGGGGGCTCCAGATGCCATTTTCAGGGAATGCAATTAAGTCAGTGTTTCACTATTAATCCAGCCTAATTCTCTAAACCATTCCTACATCCCCCCTCAGTAGGAATTGATTGATTACCATGAAGAATAAGTATAATCTCTTTTTACCTAGGTGAGTTCCCAAATTCTCTGAAAGTGTCACCCCTACACACACACACACACACACACACACACACACACACACACACACATTTCTCTGTACCTCTGATAGTCTGTGAAAATGTACCACAATAGTTCACCTAAGATAAAAGCTATATACTTTTATTGATTTCAAAGTGTTAAAGAAATTAGATCAGAGGCCCTTTGATACAATAGATTTGCATTACTAGCCAAAATCAGCTACATTAATTAATCTGTGGCTTATACAAAAATATAATAAAATACCAGGAACACAGCTAGCCAGGGAGGTAAAAAATCTCTACAAAGAGAATTACAAAACATTGCTCAAAAAAATCAGAGAAGACACAAACAAACAAACAAACAAAAATCTCATGCACATGGACAGGAAGAATCAATATCAATAAAATGGCTGTACTTTCCAAAGCAATTTAGAGATTTATGTTATTCCTATCAAACTACCAAGAACATTCTTCACAGAACTAGGAAAAACTATTTTAAAATGCATATGAAACCAAAAAAAGAGCCTGAATAACCAAGGCAATGCTAAGCAAAAAAACAAAGCTGGAGGCGTCATGTTACCTGACTTCAAACAGTACTACAAGGCTACAGAACCGTATGGTACTGGTACAAAAACAGACACATAGACCAATGGAACCGAATACAGAGGGCATAAATAAGGCTGCATATCTCTGACTGTTTGATCTTCAACAAATCTGACAAAAACAAGCAATGGGGAAAAGACTTTCTATTCAATAAATGGTACTGGGATAAGTGGCTAACCATATGTACAAGAATAAACCTGGACCCTTTCTTTAAACCATATACAAAAATCAACTCAAGATGGATTAAAGGCTTAAATGTAAAACCCAAGACTATAAAAACCCTGGAAGACAACATGGGCAATACCATCCTACACATAGGAATAAGCAAAGATTTCATGACAAAGACACCAAAAGCAGTTGCAACAAAAGCAAAGTGGGATCTAATTAAACTTAATAGCTGCTGCACAGCAAAAGAAACTATCAACAGAGTAAACAGAGCACCTATAGAATAGAATAAAATATTTGCAAACTATGCATCTGACAAAAGTCTAAAACCCAGCATCTATAAGGAATTTCAACAAATTTATAAAACAACCACATTAAAAAGTAGGCAAAGGATTGGAACAGACACCTCTCAAAAAAAGACATACATGCAGCCAGCAAGCATATGAAAAAGAGTTCAGTATCACTGATCATTAGAGAAATGTATATCAAAACCACAGTGATTTGGGAGGCCAAGGTGGGTGGATCACCTGAGGTCAGGAGTTTGAGACCAGGCTGGGCACCATGGTGAAATGCCAACTCTACTAATTACAAAACTTAGCTGGGCTTGGTGGCTCACACCTGTAATCCTAGCTACTTGGGAGGCTGAGGCAGGAGAGGAGAAACACTTGAATCCAGGAGGTGGAGGTTGAGGTTGCAGTGAGCTGAGATTGCACCACTGCACCAAAACCTGAGCCACAGAACAAGACTCAGCACAACAACAACAACAACAACAAAACAATGAGCTGCCATCTCACACAAGACAGAATGGCTATGAATGCCTATTATTAAAATGTCAAGGAGGTCAGGGCCAAGATGGCCAACTAGAAGCAGCGGCAACCAGAGGATCCCATCAAAAAGAACCATAACAGCATGCGAATCCTGCATCATCAACTGGGGTATCCAGGTTCCGTCATCAGAACTGACTAGATGGCTGCTGTGACCCACAGAGAGGAAGGAAGAGTAGTGTGGTGAGGCCACCCACCTGAGAGCCACACTGGGCAGGGGAGCCTCCATCCCCCAATCAAAGGAGGTGGTGACTGAACGTGCTACCCAGCCTAGGAAACCATGCTTTCTCTGCAGACTGTGCAACCCACGGATCAGAAGATCCCACTTGTAAGCCCTTGCCACTAGGGCCTAAGGTCCCAATCACGGAGATGCACAGATTCTCAATACCCACTCAGCTAGAATCTGCTTAAGCTTGCAAAGTACCTAGGGGGAGAAGCAGCCAGCACCACAGCTAAGACTGCTGTCTAAGCCATTTGAGCTCCTTAGGGGAGGAGTGGCAGCCAACATTGGGACTGCCCACTGCCTAACACACTAAGCTCCCAGGGTTGGGGAAAGGCAGCAGCCATCTCTACAGTTCCAGGCCATGCTTTGCCCATGCTGGAGCCAGGGAGGCTGGACGGCTTGGTCCCAAAAGGTATTCCCCACAGCCCAACACACTGGCTGTGGTAGACTGTGGCCAGAGTGCCTCTTCAGGCCTGATCTTGACCCATACCTCCTCACTTGGTGGGGCCTCCCTGCAGGAACTCCAGCAACTCCAGCCAGAGTCTCAGGGACAGAACTCTGATCTCCCTGGACCTTAGCTTCTAGGGGAAGGGGTGGCCATAGTCTCCATGGACTAGTAGATTTAGTCTTTCTTCCTGGTAGTTCTGAAGAATCCAGGCAGCCCAGACAAGTGAATTTCTCCCCAACACAGCACACCCCCTCCACCAAGGGACAGCTGAAGTGCCTTGTTAAGTGGGTCCTGCTCCTCATGCCACCCAACTGGCTGAGACCCTCCAACAGGGTTTGTCAGACACTCTATATAGGAGCGTTCCTACTGGCCTCAGGTTGATACGCCTTGAGTTTAGAGATCCTAGAGGAAGGAGCAGGCACCCATCTTTGATGTTCTCCAGCCTCCTTGAGTGACATCTCCTGGCACGGGAGCAAACCAGATGAACAGGGCCTGAAGTGAACCCCCAGCAAACTGCAGCAGCCCTATAGAAGAGGCACCTGAGCATTGAAAGAAAAGCAAACAAACAGCAAGCAACAACAACAAAAGTCCCCATAAAAACCTCACCCAAGCAGCCTCAAAGATTGAAATTAGATAAACTCATGAAGATGAGAAAGAATCAATGAAAAAATGCTGAAAACGCAAAAGGCCAGAGTGCCTCTTACCCTCCAAATGATTGCAACACCTCTCTAGCAAGGGTGCAGAATTAGGCAGGGGATGAGATGGATGAATTGACAGAAGTAGGCTTCAGAATATGGGTAATAACAAATTCTGCTGATCTAAAGTAGCGTGTTGTAACCCAATGCAAAGAATTTAAGAACCTTGATCAAAGGTTACAAGAGCTGCTAACTAGAATAACCAGTTTACAGAGGAACATAAATGATCTAATGGAACTGAAAAACACAGCGCAAGAACTTCAAGAAGCATACACAAGTATTAATAGCCAAATGAATCAAGCAGAAGAAAGAATATCAGATTTCAAAGACAATCTTGCTGAAATAAATCATGCAGACAAGATTAGAGTAAAACAAATGAATAATAATGAACAAAACTTTATAGAAATATGGGACAATATAAAAAGCATAAATGTACGATTGATTTGGAATACCCAAAAGGGACAGGGAGAATGGAACCAAGTGGGAAAAAACACTTCAGGATATTATCCAGGAGAACTTCCTCAACCTAGCAAGACAGGCCAACATTCAAATTCAGGAAATACAGAGAATACCACTAAGATACTCCACAAGAAGATCAACCCTAAGACACATAATCATTAGATCACCAAGGTCAAAATGAAGGAAAAAATGTTAAGGGCAGCCAGAGAGAAAGGGCAGCCAGAGGGAAAGGCCAGGTCACCTACAAAGGAAAGCCCATTAGACTAACAGCAGACCTCTCAGCAGACCCCTACAAGCCAGAAGAGAGTGGAGACTTTCAACCCAGAATTTCATATCAAGCCAATCTAAACTTCATAAACAGAGGAGAAATAAAATCCTTTCCAGAGAAGCAAAAGTTGAGGGATTTCATCACCACCAGGCCTGTCCTGCAAGAGCTCCTGAAGGAAGCACTAAATATGGAAAGGAAGAACCAGTACCTGCCACTGCAAAAACATGCAAAAATATGAAGACCAATGATACTATGAAGAAACTGCATCAACTAGTGTGCAAAATAACCAAATAGCATCATGATGACAGGATCAAATTCATACAGAACAATATTAACCTTAGTGTAAATGGGATAAATGTCCCAGTTAAAAGACACAGACTGGCAAATTGGATAAAGAGTCAAGACCCATCGGTGTGCTGTATTCAGGAGATCCATCTCACGTGCAAAGACACACATGGGCTCAAAATAAAGGGAGGGAAGAAAATTTACCAAGCAAATGGACAGCAGAAAAAAAGCAGGGGTTGCAATCCTAGTCTCTGAAAAAAACAGGCTTTAAATCAACAAATACCAAAAAAGACAAAGAAAGATATTACATAATGGTAAAAGGATCAATTCAACAAGAAGAGTTAACTACGCTGTATATATTTGCACCCAAAACAGGAGTACCCAGATTCAAAAAAACATGTTCTCAGAGACCTACAAGGAGACTTAGACTCCCACACAATGATCGTGGAAGACTTTAACACCCCACTGTGAATATTGGACAGATCAACAAGACAGAAAATTATCAAGGATTTCAGGGATTGAACTCAGCTCTGGATCAAGTGCACCTAATAGACATCTACAGACCTCTCCATCCCAAATCAATAGAATATACATTCTCAGTACCACATGACACTTATTCTAAAATTGACCACATAGTAGGAAGTAAAAACACGCCTCGGCAAACTCAAAAAGCTGAAATCATAATAAACGGTCTCTCAGACCACAGTGCAATCAAATTAAAACTCAGGATTAAGAAACTCACTCAAAACCACACAACTATCTGGAAATTGAACAACCTGCTCCTGAATAACTCCTGGATAAATAATGAAATTAAGGCAGATATCAAGAAGTTATTTGAAACCAATGAGAATAAACAGACAACATACCAAGATCTCTGGGGCACAGCTAAAGCAGTGTTAAGAGGGAAACTTGTAGCACTAAATGCTCACATCAGAAAGTTAGAAAAATCTCAAATCGACACCCTAACATCACAATTAAAAGAACTAGAGAAGCAAGAGCAAATGAATCCAAAACCTAGCAGAAGACAAGTAATAACTAAGATCAGAGCAGAACTGAAGGAGATAGTGAAATAAAATCTCCTTCAGAGAAACAATAAATCCAGGATTTGGTTTTTTGAAAAAAAAAAAAAATAGAATGACTGTTAGATAGACTAATAAAGCAGAAAAGAGAGAAGAATCAAATAGACAACAATACAAAATGATAAAGGGGTTATCACCTCTGACCCCACAGAAATACAAACTACCCTTGGAGAATACTATAAACACCTCTATGCAAGTAAACTAGTAAATCTAGAAGAAATGGATGAATTCATGGACACATACACCCTCCCTCCCAAGACTAAGCCAGGAAGAAGTTGAATCCCTGAAAAGACCAGTAACCAGTTCTGAAATAGAGGCAATGATAAATAGCCTACCAAACTATAATAAAGCCCAGGAACAGGCAAATTCACAGGTGAAATCTACCAGAGATACAGAGAGGAGTTGGTGCTATTCCTTCTGAAACTATTCCAAACAATTGAAAAGGAGGGACTCCTCCCTAACTCATTTTATGAGGCCAGCCTAATCTTGATACCAAAACCTGGCAGAGACAGAACAACAACAACAAAAAACTTTAGGCCTATATCCCTGATGAACATCAATGCAAAAATCCTAAAGAAAATACTGGCAAAGCGAATCCAGCAGCATATCAAAAAGCTTATCCACCATGATCAAGTGGGCTTCATCCCTGGGATGCAAGGCTGGTTCAACATACGCAAATCAATAAACATAATCCATCACATAAACAGAACCAATGACAAAAACCACATTTTATCTCAATGGATGCTGAAAATGCCCTTGAAAAAATTCAACTTCCTTCATGTTAAAAACTCTCAACAAACCAGGTATTGATGGAACATATCTCAAAATAATAAGAGCTATTTATGACAAACTCACAGCCAATATCATACTGAATGCACAAAAGCTAGAAGCATTCCTTTTGAAAGCCAGCACAAGACAAGGATGTCCACTCTCACCACTCATGTTCAACATAGTATTGAAAGTTCTGGCCAGGGCAACCTGGCAAGAGAAAGAAATATAGGGTGTTTAAATAGGAAGAGAAGATGTCAAATTGTCTTTGTTTGCAGATGACATGATTCTATATTTCAAAAACCCTATCGTCTCAGACCAAAAACTCCTTAAGCAGATAAGCAGGTTCAGCAAAGTCTCAGGAAACAAAATCAATGTGCAAAAATTACAAGCATTCCTATACACCAAAAATAGACAGGCGGAGAGGCAAGTCATAAATGAACTCCCATTTACAATTGCCACAAAGAGAATAAAATACCTAGGGATACAATTAACAAGGGACGTGAAGAACTTTTCAAGGAGAGCTATAAACAACTGCTCAAGGAAATAAGAGAGGACAGAAACAAATGGATAAACATTCCATCCTAATGTATAGGAAGAATCAATATCATAAAAATGGCCATGGTACCCAAAGTAATTTATAGATTCAATGCTGTTTCCATCAAACTACCATCGATATTCTTCACATAATTAGAAAAAAACTACTTTAAATTTCATATGAATCAAGAAAGGGCTCTTATCACCAAGACAAAAAGAACAAAGCTGATGGCATCATGCCACCTGACTTCAAACTATACCACAAGGCTACAGTAACCAAAAGAGCATAGGACTGCTACCAAAACAGACATATAGATCAATGGAACAGAATACCGACCTCAGAGGTAACACCACACATCTACAAACATCTGACCTTTGATAAACCTGACGAAAAGAAAGCAATAAGGAAAGGATTCCCTATTTAATAAGTGGTGCTAGGGAAACTAGCCAGCCACATGCAGAAAACTGAAACTGGACCCCTTCCTTAAACCTTATACAAAAATTAACTCCAGATGGATTAAAGACTTAAATATAAAACCCCAAGCCCTAAAAACCCTAGAAGAAAACCCAGGCAATACCATTCAGGACATAGGCATGGACATTGATTTCCTGAAGCAAAAGCCAAAAGCAATTGCAATAAAAGCCAAAATTGTCAAATGGGATCTAATTAAACTAAAGAGCTTCTACAGAGATTCTACTATCATCAGAGCAAATAGGCAACCTACAGAATGAGAGAAAATTTTTGCAATCTACCCATTTGACACAGGACTATATCCAGAATCTATAAGACCCTTAAACAAATTCACAAGAAACAACAAACAACCCCATCAAAAGTGGGCAAATAATATGAACAGATACTTCTCAAAAGAAAACATTTATGCAGTCAACAAACTATGAAAAAAGTTCAACATCACTGATCATTAGAGAAATACCAATCAAAACCACAATAAGAGACCATCTCACACCAGTCAAAATGGTGACCTTATTAAAAACTCAAGAAACAATAGATGCTGGTGAGTCTGTGGAGAAATAGGAATGCTTTTCCAGTGTTGGTAGAAAAGTGAATTAGTCCAAACATTGTGGAATACAGAGTCGCGATTCCTCCAGGATCTAGAACCAGAAATATCATTTGACTCAGCAAACCTATTAGCGGGTATATACCTAAAGGAATATAAATCATTCTAATACAAAGACTCGTGTGCATATGTTTACTGCAGCAGTATTTATAATAGCAAAGACAGGGAACCAACTTAAATGCTCATCAGTGACAGACTGGATAAAGAAACTGTGGTACTTATACACCATGAAATACTATGCAGCCATAAAAAGAAATGAGATCATGTCCTTTGCAGGACATGGATGAAGCTGGAAGCCATTGTCCTCAGCAAACTATCACAGGAACAGAAAACCGAACACCACATGTTCTCATTCCTAAGTGGAAGTTGAACAATGAGAACACATGGACACAGGGAGGTGAAAAAAACATACCAGGGCCTGTTGGCAACTGGGAGCAAGGGGAGGGGGAACATTACGACAAATAGCTAATGAATGTGGGGCTTAAAACTAGAAGACGGTTTGAAAGGTGCAACATACCACCATGGCACATGTATACCTATGTAACCAACCTACGCTGTCTGCACATGTATCTTGGAATTTAAGGTAAAAAAAAAAAAAGTCAAAAAATAACAGATGCTGGCAAGGATGCAGAGAAAAGGCAACACTTATATACTGTTGGTGGGAGTGTAAATTCATTCAACCATTGTGGAAAGCACTATGGCAATTCCTTAATGTTCTGTAAAACAGAATTACCATTCCACACAGCAACCCCATTACTGGGTATATACCTAGAGGAATATAAATCATTCTACCATAAAGACATGCACTTGAATGTTTATTGGAGCACTATTCACAATGGCATGGCAAAGACATAGAATCAACCTAAATGCCCGTCAATGACAGATTGAATAATGTGTACATATACACCATGGAATACTATGCAGCCATAAAAAAGAACAAGATCATTTCCTTTGCGGAAACATGGATGAAGCTGGAGACCATTTTCCTTAGCAAACTAATGCAGGAACAGAAATCAAATACTGCATGTTCTCTCTTATAAATACGAGCTAAATGAAAAGAACTTATAAACACAATGAAGGAAACAACAGACACTGGGGTCTACTTGAGGTGGGATGGCAGGAGAACAAAGAGGAGCAAAGGGATAACTATTGGATACTGCACTTAATACTTGGGTGATGGAATAATATGTACAACAAACCCCCATGATGCATGTTTACCTATGTAACAAACCTTCACATACACTCCCAAACCTAAAATAAAAGTTAAAAATAAAAATAAAACCTGAAGAAGAGGGGATGGGACAGTGACTGCTATTTTAAAATATTAACCTACTGACATTATTTTGCTTAAGTGTTGTACATGTACTATTTTGATAAAATTTTAAAATATTCATAAAGTTTTAAAATACATGTATTTACTTCAGATACAGTAGATATGAAGTGCAAATACTAGAAAAATACTACATTGAAGTATTAGATAAAAGGATAAGTTGATAAAAAGAAGATGTAGCACATTGGTGTGTAACTGGAGAGTGGCTGGCTGGTTAAATGGGTAGCTGGGAAAACTGGGAGATGAGAATGAGAAAAAAAGAATCTGTGACTTATATCACTACATGCAAAATAAAAATAGTCAAATCATGTGGTCCAGGCAGCCTTTATTTATTCCCTGTTTTTGAAGAATAAATCTAATATAAAATATATTATGCTACAGAAACAGTTCAATAAAAATTTAAACTAAGAGCAAGTCATTCACAGAGAACCAGAATTTTCATTGCATTCTAAGTATTTTATGTTAATATCTATCTTTGAAATTGTAACTTTGAGCTGACTTATAAATATACATGAGGAATCACCCAATAAAGGTACCATCTAATGTGAATAGACATTATTTATAAACAATTGGGAGAAAAATAATCTAACAGTAAATAATAATAATAAAAAGACTATATAATAGTTCAAATCTATGATGGACTATTACTTATCCAGATTAAAAGATTGTATAGTTCAGTGGCTTTTAAAACCCCAATAAAATCACTGGTAAAACAGGAAAAAGACGTGAGGCACCAGCTTCAGATGATCTATTTTGTTGTTGGAACCTGACATTTTTTGGTGGGTGAAGTATGACTCAGATTCTACTAGCCTGAACAACTTCCCTGCCCACTCTCAATACCACCAACTGTTTACATTCAATGATTAGCATGAGAACATTTGTTTTATAAGAGAGCAAAAAAGAGATTTTTGTTTTTGTATTTATGTGGGACAAGAGAAAGAATAGGAGAATGGGAGATGTTACAGAACATAATTTCCCTACTTAGTCTCTTAATTCGGAAATGTGTTTCTTGAAGACAGGAGTAAAACTATCAGTGCTATTCATGGCAAGGACAATGACTAGAACTAATACAGTTGTTAAAGAGAGATACTGTTTAACTGCAACAGAAGCAGCCTTCTTTGGCTGTCCAAGTGGCACAGTGTTTCAAAGAAGGCCATCTCCTCTTCCTTTGCATAGCATCTAGCAACAATAGAGGATACTGGATATTTATGCGGCATCTGTAGAACATAGGTGATTGCATGATAGCTAGTTGTAACAGTTGCATGGCAAAAGGGATTTCTGAGCTGAAGAGAAAGAAAGAAACACAGGTGGACAATGGCTGGTAACAGTAGTTGTATCAGTAGGCAAGATTATGCTGAAGTAACAAAAACATCCCCTAGTCTCAGTAGGTTAAAAAGCTAAGTATATTGCTTGCAGATCCTAAGTGTTCATACTGTTTTATATTTTTTTTTTCTCATTAAACTTTTTTAATGGGTCTCAAAATTCTATGACAAATTTTTGGTCAAGTCATTTCCATTAAAAAGTACTGATTTTAAAAACTAATAACTAAAAACTGCTACACACAAAAAAGAAAACCAAAGTGGTCCACAAAACATTCTCCTTTCCTTCTGACGGTTTTACGATGCATTGTTATCATTAACCAGTCTTTTACTACTAAACTTAAATGGCCAATTGAAACAAACAGTTCTGAGACCGTTCTTTCACCACTGATTAAGAGTGGGGTGACAGGTATTAGGGATAATATTCATTTAGCCTTCTGAGCTTTCTGGGCAGTCTTGGTGACCTTGCCAGCTCCAGCAGCCTTCTTGTCCACTGCTTTGATGACACCCATGGCAACTGTCTGCCTCATATCACGAACAGCAAAGCGACCCAAAGGTGGATAGTCTGAGAAGCTCTCAACACACATAGGCTTGCCAGGAACCATATCAACAATGGCAGCATCACCAGACTTCAAGAATTTAGGGCCGTCTTCCAGTTTTTTACCAGAACGGCGATCAGTCTTTTCTTTCAGCTCAGCAAACTTGCATGCAATGTGAGCCGTGTGGCAATCCAACACAGGGGCATAGCCAGCACTTATTTGGCCTGGATGGTTCAGGATAATCACCTGAGCAGTGAAGCTAGCTGCTTCCATTGGTGGGTCATTTTTGCTGTCACCAGCGACGTTGCCACGACGAGCATCCTTGACAGACACATTCTTGACATTGAAGCCCACATTGTCCCCAGGAAGAGCTTCACTCAAAGCTTCATGGTGCATTTCAACAGATTTTACTTCAGTTGTAACATTGACTGGAGCAAAGGTGACCACCATACCGGGTTTGAGAACACCAGTCTCCACTCGGCCAACAGGAACAGTACCAATACCACCAATTTTGTAGACATCCTGGAGAGGCAGGCGCAAGGGCTTGTCAGTTGGACGAGTTGGTGGTAGGATGCAGTCCAGAGCCTCAAGCAGCATGGTTCCACTGGCATTGCCATCCTTACGGGTGACCTTCCATCCCTTGAACCAAGGCATGTTAGCACTTGGCTCCAGCATGTTGTCACCATTCCAACCAGAAACTGGCACAAATGCTACTGTGTCGGGGTTGTAGACAATTTTCTTAATGTAAGTGCTGACTTCCTTAACAATTTCCTCATATCTCTTCTGGCTGTAGGGTGGTTCAGTGGAATCCATTTTGTTAACACCAACAATTAGTTGTTTCACACCCAGTGTGTAAGCCAGAAGAGCATGCTCTCGGGTCTGCCCATTCTTGGAGATACCAGCTTCAAATTCATCAACACCAGCAGCAACAATCAGGACAGCACAGTCAGCCTGAGATCTCCCTGTAATCATGTTTTTGATGAAGTCTCTGTGTCCTGGGGCACCAATGATAGTCACATAGCACTTGCTGGTCTCAAATTTCCACAAGGAGATATCAATGGTGATACCACGTTCCAGCTCAGCTTTCAGTTTATCCAAGACCCAGGCATACTTGAAGGAGCCCTTTCCCATCTCAGCAGCCTCCTTCTCAAATTTTTCAATGGTTCTTTTGTCGATGCCACCGCATTTGTAGATCAGGTGGCCAGTAGTGGTGGATTTGCCCGAATCTACGTGTCCAATGACGACAATGTTGATATGAGTCTTTTCCTTTCCCATTTTGGCTTTTAGGGGTAGTTTTCACGACACCTGTGTTCTGGCGGCAAACCCGTTGCAAAAAAGCGTTCATACTGTTTTGACAGGGGTGGTCTCCTCATCTGAGTTATTTGACTCCAGGTTGCTAGAAGCTTCATTTTGAGTTATGTCTTCAAACTTTCTGGAGCATGAGGAAAGAAGGCAGCTTGGTGAACTAGACACTGGCTCTTGTTTTCAGAGGCAGTGACATTTCACTTCTGCTCTTATTTCATTGACCAAGTCAAGTCAAGTAGCCCTACCTAGTTTTATGGGGGACAAAAATTACGATTCTTCTATATGCCTAGGAGACAGAATTATGGAAAAATTTGGCAATCAGCATATGTTGCTTTCAGTTTTTCACAATAGCTAAGACTGGTTTTAAGAGCATGTGGGCATGCATTTTGAATTTCAGAAATAAAGGGGAAAGACTCTTTGATAACTCATGTTTTATCTGTTTACATTAGTGGGTCTCTTGTGAACATAATCTAGGTACACAAATACATATGTAGTCAAAAGTTGGCAAGACTTGGAACATTTGTGTTTTATATGCTTTTGAGATTTTGTTTAAATGAAGAGTCCTATAGAAAAAAATGAGTCTAATTAGTGAATATTTTCTGAAATTAAGATGTTCACATTATTATTTACATGAGAAATATCTTGATTCAAATTACAGTAGCCGGGCACAGTGGCTCATTCCTGTAATTCCAGCACTTTGGGAGGCTGGGGCGGGTGAATCACTTGAGTTCAGGAGTTCGAGATTAGCCTGGCCAACATGGTGAAAACCCGTCTCTCCTAAAATTACAAAACTCGGGCATGGTGGCACATGCCCGTAATCCCAGCTACTCAGGCGGTTGAGGCACAAGAATAGTTTGAACCCAATAGGCAGAGGTTGCCGTGAGCCAGGATCGCACTGCACTCAAGCCTGGGTAATGGAGTAAGACTGTCTCCAAAAACAAAACAAAACAAAACAGAAACAAATTACAGTAGACACAACATATTTAGACTTTTGTAACAACACTGTCTTAGTCAAGATCCCAATAGAAAACAGATGACATATTTATCTTAAATGAGGAGAGGCTGAGGAGAGAAGGAGTTAACTTGTATGCAGTTCAGCAGGATCTTATCCCAGCTCTGTATTACATTCAAATCAAATTAACTGAATATATGGCCAAGGTCTGAAATCCAAATGATGTGTGAAGTTATCAAGAGGGATGTCATTTCACAAAAAGTTATTTTAAAAGTGATTGTTATCACTAAACATGTGAAAAGGGGCTTATGGTTGCTTTTCCTCTATTGGGAGCAAGAAATACAACCATGGTAAAATATAGATCTAATCACCAAAATTAATATAGTCATATATTCAGAGTGTACTGGAAACAGAACACATATTACTTAACTTCATAAGGTACTTATTTAAAATCCCAAAGTTGCTCTAAGGAAGGGAGCTGTAAAACAGCATAGAGTTTCTCAATCTTAAAGTTTCCCTGTTTAAAACTTATCCATGGCACAGAGTGAAGAGAAGGTATATTGTTATTTGAGGGTACATTTCCTGGGGAATGACGCTGTGGAAACCATAGACCAGTCTTTGAAGCACTTGTTACCAGCATTGAATTGATTTGAGGAAAATCCCTGATTTTTTCCTGTTGTATCCTACCTCAGGTCAGAGTTGCATTGCATGTTGAAATATTTCAGGCACTCAACAATTGCTTCATGTGAACAATGTATGAATGTAATCGTGTGTGAATATAGCAGTGTTCCTGCCTCAGTTACTCTGTACTAAATATATATTGATCTTTGTTGCTTTTGTTGTTGTTCTGTGAATCCTATTTCAGACTATGTGTTTTCTTTTTTGGAAATAGGAGGATAAATTAGATTCATTTAATGTATTAGCCTGACTATGACTCCTGTTTGTATCAGAAGATTTTCCAATGCATGATTATTATGGAAAGTTTTATGAAACCGAAAGACTTTCTGGGAACTAATTGGCTGTTGCCACAATTTCTATATTTTTATAACCAGTGTCTGGGTACTTTTTTGCTTTGATATTATTATTTGGATGGAAACTGATGCAAAAAAAATCAAATGTTTCTTTCTATTGCTTAAATGACTGCCAGATATTAAGCAATGGTTAGAATGTACTTCCTTTGGAAAAAAAAAAAAAAAAGGCACAGACAGTGCTCAAGTAATCATTACCACAAAATAAAGAATATTAGTTCCATCACATCCTTAAGCAAACACATCTGAAGTTCAAACATATTTTAGAAAAGCACTACAGTTCAGGGAGCAACACACATCTTTCTTCTTTGTACTGTTGTGATATGCAAAAGATAACACATTTCTACTATTTTTGGATGCCACAATTGTCATTCAGTTTTATAGAAACACTTGTCAGAGATGTACTTTGAAGGACTTACATTCTCTAATATATTTGAAAAATGCATTCCCCTAATACAACAGCTGGACAGAGTCCAGAAAGTTGGAAACTCGAGTCCCTCAGTAGAGACCATCAAAAGTTTATCCAAATGAGAAATAGCACATCTGGCTGAATCACCTCTTTACCTTCATGGAATAATCACTTGGAAGGAAATCTCCCTGGATACTCCAAAAGATTTTTGAAAGATGTTTTTCCTCAGAAAATTGTTTTAATCTCTGAAACAGAAAATCAAGTTCACCACACCATCTTCCACACCCTACCAGGAACTACAGTATAGCCAGTGCTACACCCTTTCCCCCTACTCTCTGAAGTTTTGGAAACAAATTCCAAGGCTTTGAAAATATTGGATCTCTTCTTTAAAAAATCTAAAGGAATCTCTAACTTCCTGAAAAATATCATATATCCACTATTGCCTAAATATCAATCAAAAGTGTATGCAGAAGTCATAAAAACAAGAAAAGACTCCAGGAAGATGATGCTTTAGCAATTACCACAGAAAACCCATCCCTGTGACTTACAGGGTGGCCGTGTGTGTCTGCCAGAGGGAACACGAGGTGATAAGCTATGAAAAACTGTTCCCAAGACTTTTGTAACTGTTTTCAGATGGGTCTTTGTGAAAAGTACAAAAAAATGGACCCTCCTCTCAAAACTTGCTCTTAACATTAACTTGGACTTGAAGTATAGCCACTGTAGTATTTCACAGGACACATGACAGTCTATATAGTGGTTGGAAAAAACATATTATGCTATTTGAAACTCTAGACAGGTTTAACACTCTGTGCCAGAGATTAACTGATAAATCCATATCGAGATGTTTGCTTCCTACCAGTGTGATCTTGATGAAAGCGTAAAAGTAAGCCCCAAACACAGGGCAGTAGCATGGGAGAGTGGATCTCAATAATGGCCCTATGGGGACAATTGGAGAATGTAGACAATGGAAAATCACAGTGGGTTTTGGAAAGAGCCACAAATGTTACCATCTTAAGTTATTGTTATATCATATCCATTAATTAAAGCAAAAAATATTTTATTCTGAGCTTTTGTTCTAATGTATCAGTAGCCAGAAATCTGGAATTATAGGTAATCCATATCATTTTGTCTTGAAGAATGTTCAAAAATAAAAGGCTGCAATTATATACTTGCATCTATTTATCCATTCATTCATTAGTACTACTATAGGAAGAGATAGGAAAAAATATTCGATGAAAAATAAATAAACGATAAAAAATGTCAGTTGGTGACAGGTTCTATGGAAAAAAAAATGAACTGGAGTAACATGACATTGAATAGGTGAATGTATACTTTATATTGGTAGACAAATAGAATTCCTAGATGATGATGAGCAAACTGAATCTGAAGAACGTCAGGGAATCAGTCAATGACAATCAAGGAACGCACCCTCCGTAAGAAAGAAACCATGTCTAAGGGTTGGAATGAGCTTGGTTTATTCAAGAAGCAACAAGGACAGTCTAGGAGGAGGAGAACTGGAAGGGAGCACAGTGAAAGTGCTTTTTCAAAACATTCCTGAAAAATTGGAAGTATCTGCAGACTTCTCACCATAACGCACTTAAAAATCAACCAACGAACCAACCACCATCAACAATGGTAACAAAAACAAGATATGTCCAAGATTAAAACTAATCAGCTGGATTCAAAACTATAAAACACAGAAGCAAAAAAGAAAAAATAAAGAAATTATTTGGTGAAAAAGGATTGGAATCCATACAATGAAACTAAGATCATTATTGGGTCTGGTCGTAATCTTGATTTAAGCAACATCCTATCCTTTCTAGTTTTCAGATTTTTAATTTAATTCAAAGACGATTTTTTTAAGTCTAATTATTTCCAGATGAGCTCATCTGATATCAGCATCTTGGAAAAGTTAATCAAAAGAGGCCTTGGATCTGAACTTCCATGTTACAGCGTAGGATGCTCAGATTTTTGTCTATTGCATTCCACAGTTCTTTCTAAATATTTCAATTTTGCCATCTCTAGGTTAGGCCATATTTTTTTTCTTATCCATTTATTCTAACAGTTCCAACAATTAGTGAATTCAAGAATGTGATGGGCAGAATGTCTTCCTAAAGATGTTCACTTCCTGAACCTGTGAATATATCATATTAAATAGCAGAAAAATCTTCTGTAGATACAATTCAAGTGAATGATGTAAAAATAGGGAGATTATTTTGGATCATCCAAGTGAACCCGATCTAATCATATAAGCCCTTAAAAGCAGAGAATGTCCTCTGTTTGGAGGCAGAGATAAGGAGAAGTCAGAGAGATTCTAAATGTGAAAAGAATTTGATACACTTTGCTGACTGAGTCATCAAGCCGCATGCAAAGATTAGAGGAGGGCCCTAAGAAGCTAAATGCAAACCCTATCTGACAGCCAGCAAGGAAGTTGGGACCTTGATCACCAAAACAAGAATAAACTGGATTCTCTCTACAACCAGAATGAGCTTGGAAATGGATTCTCTTCAGAAGCTTTCAGATAAAAAACCCTGGCATGACAGCATCTTGACACTGGCCTTGTGAGACCCAGAGTAGAAGATCCGGTTGGTCCCACCTGACTTCTGACCTGCAGAACTGTGCGATAATAAATTTGCACTTGTTAAACGTCTAGCAATAATTTGTTACAGCAGCAATAGAAAAGTCATTACAAGGATTTAGTGATTTTAAACATTCCTTCCCATCATTAAAAAAAGATTAGTGGGAGATGAGGGGCATTAAAGCTCTCAGCACTAAATGGAGGCTTTCTGCTATGTGCCTTCAGAAGAACATTAAAGAACACCAAAAGGAAAAGAACTTTAGCAAGAATCTGAGTAATTTTTTGGAGTTGTTTATGTTCAGAACAAATGTCCACAGAAATCTTCACTCCTAGAGTGTGGCTAAAAGATATCTACATCAAAGAGGGTAATTACTTTGCTCTCATTGAAAATAATAATGGCAACATCATATAACCTAAGCTCCTACCTTGGTCCAGTTATTTCAATAAGTGAGTCATTGTCAATGCATTCCAACTTTTTTTTCTCACTTTTTAAAAATTACACTTTAAGTTCTGGGGTACATACAGAGAATGTGCAGTTTTATTACATAGGTATACATGTGCCATGGTGGTTTGCTGCACCCATCAACCTGTCACCTACATTAGGTATTTCTCCGAATGCTCTCCCTCCTCTAGCCCCCCATCCCTCAACAGGCCCTGGTGTGTGATGTTCCCCTCCCTGTGTCCATGTGTTCTCATTATTCAACTCCCACTTATGAGTGAGAACATGCGGTGTTTGGTTTTCTGTTCTTGTGATAGTTTGCTGAGAATGATGGTTTCCAGCTTCATCTATGTCCCTGCAAAGGACATAAGCTCATCCTTTTTTATGGTTGCACAGTATTCCATGATGTATATGTGCCACATTTTCTTAATCCGGTCTATCATTGATGGGCAATTGGGTTGGTTCCAAGTCTTTGCTATTGTGAATAGTGCCACAATAAACATGTGTGCATGTGTCTTTATAGTAGAATGATTTATCCTTTGGGTATATACCAAAGGATATACCTTTGGTAATGGGATGGCTGGGTCAAATGGTATTTCTAGTTCTAGATCTTTGAGGAATCGCCACACTGTCTTCCACAATGGTTGTACTAATTTACATTCCCACCAACAGTGTAAAAGTGTTTCTATTAACTCTTAAATTGAAATTTAAAAAATGTCAATTCTCTGACAAACTCACCTTTTTTTCCCAAGTAAAACAATAAGCAAATCTTTCATTTCAACCTAAAACTAATCTACTACAATGCATTGGTTTTTCCTTTTAATACCTTCAAAGATTGTGATAAAATAAAAGTTAGAAATTTGTGTTTAACTTCTTTTCAGCTTCCTTTTTCCTGCCATTTAGTGAGACTGCTGTAGCACTTCTTATTTACTCTTTAAACAACTCTGTCTGATGCCACAGTAATTTATAAAAATAAAAAGAAAATTCCAGAAATTAAGTTTTTTAATCCTACAATGGGAAAATGTTTAATTATTTTTAAATGCTAAAGTAATATTCTAAAATAAGAACAAAAGTATATCTTGTCTCCAAATGAAATGAGTTTTAGAAAGTTGGTTTGGCATTATGTCAATGTTTAATTTACCATGTTCTTTTGAGTAAAATTTCCCATTCTTTTTACATTTCAAAACTATCTATTTCAGCTAGGTAATTACTCTTTTATGCGTCTTTGTCAAATACGATTCTCTTCTGCTGCAATCTCCTGAAATAATAGGTAACATTAAAAAATATTAATAAAAGGCGGGACGCAGTGGCTCATGCCTATAATCTGAACACTTTGGGAGGCCGAGGTGGACGGATCACTTGAGTTCAGGAGTTTTAAGATAAGCCTAGCCAACATGGCAAAACCCCATCTCTACTAAAAATACAAAAAAGTAGCCGGGCTTGATGTCGCGCACCTGAAGCGTACTCGGGAGGTGGAGGCAAGAGAATTACTTGAACCCAGGAGGCAGAGGTTGCAGTAAGCTGAGATCATACCACTGCACTCCAGCCTGGGCAACAGAATGAGACTCCGTCTCAAAAAAAAAAAAAAAAATTAATAAATAATTATTTGGGGTATGAAAGTGTATAGAACAACAGTGTTTTAACTTAAGCTCTGTAGGCTCCCCAGATGTCTTTGATTTTTAGATAGCCAAAGAGTCAGTAAATAATTCTATAGTATCATAAATTGATAGTTATAATTTTTATTGTTTTTGTTTTCTGACTATGGTTCTAATTCTTAATTAAGAAACAAATGTCTATATATAGTAAAATTAAGAACTTACTCTATAATTTTCTTGGACTAATTATGCTTTCATTCATTAATTTGTTCATTAAATGCATTTAGCAAGTACTTTGAGCATTTATTGTATGGTAGGCTCTGTTCTAAATTCTGGGGCTACAGTAGAGAGAAAACATGAAAAAACTTCATCTTCATTGGCGTCACACTATAATTGGTAGGGAATATCTAATGAGTGTTACAGTGTAGCTCAAAAAAGGTTATATATTTATATTTTTATATACTTGACATATTTTAAGTTCACTTCGAATTGTGGCAATTTTTATGTGTCATCTTTTAAAAAATAAAATTACACCCCTTTCCCCTTTTAAATTTGTTACGAAAAAACAAAGCAAAAAATGAAAACCAAAAACATACATAAAAATTAACCCACATTATAGTAGGAACAACTTGCAAACTGCTTAACTTGAATGAGCAAATATGTTTTTTTTTTTTCCATTTTACAACTGGAAAATGAGGAGCAGGCAAATGTTAAGTAACTTGCCTGAGGTCACTCAGTGAGACTCAGTGGTGTCTGGGCTCTAACTCAGAAGTTCCCGATTCCCTGTGGCTGGGCCACAAGTTCATAGCCGCTGGCTCACAGCAGCTTCCGGAACAGAATGAAATTTTCCTGTAAGCCCTAGAGAGTGTTACGATGCCACATCAACCTAAATGCATTCAGGAACCAGGCTACAAGGAAGGCCAGCAACCGCAAGTTCTTATTGCTTTAACCTTCCACCCACATTGAGGAAACTCACCTCCATCTAAGTTTTGCCAAAAGAAGGAAGCAGGAAAGATAACTCTGGGGAAAATATTGTAGCCTAATATCCATGGATAAAAACTCCAAGTGGGAAAATTAACTTTTTTTTTGTTTCCTGCAGTAGAAGTCCTGAAATTAAATTCAGCATTCCTGGCAGTGGGTGTCTGACAAATATTTTTGCTTTTTCACAATCCCAAATCAAAAAGTACTAACTCGAAGTGAAAATTAGAGCCAGGTCAGTGAATGGCTGTGGCGCTGTAGACCTAAATGCTTAATATGCTATAGACTTCGACAGTTAAGTCTGGGAGGTTGAAGACAAATCAGCTTGGATCCAGGTACAGCTAAACCAATTCCAAATACTCTGGGCCACAAAATGCAGGGTTTTCTGTCTTGATGGATTGCAGTACACTTGGGTGGGCTCAGAAGCTATGAGAGAAAAACAAAATTAAATGCTTTTAAATTGACTCAAGCAGCTGGCTTGCTAATATTCAACACATGAGAATAATGATACTTGAAACTTACATTGCAAAAAAAGAAACATAAAACACAAAAAATAACAACCATATTCAAAGGGCTTGATCCTGCAGGGAGAACAGAACTTGCCGTTGAGATCACTGAGTTGTCACTACGACATTAAGAAAAATGGAATAAACATTGTTTTCTAGTGAGACATGTGGTTCTTTAGTTTATAATGCCTCCTTAACCTTAGTTCTACTGTACAATTAGACTTCCAACATACAGAGAGCTATTTAACAAATATTGAAATGTTGAGATATTTTAATTTAAAGTGTATCTTCAATGTGCACAGCACTGTTTTAGGTACTAAGAAAACAGCGATGGACAAGAAAACATCCCTACCTTTGTAGAGCTTACCTATAAATCGTGCCAAAACCACAGTTAGGTAAGATGACACAGATCATACCTCTCAAGACAATGAGGTCAATGGTGGTTCCAGAATTTCTATATCTAAGACTCTAACTTAGGGATTTTGTGATGGGAAGTGTTAAACAGGTTATCTTAATGCTATATAGGTACATAGTGACTTCAAATGCTCCATATACAATGTACACTTAGTTTGGGTAGTTGGGGGAGGAAGTTACTGATCGAGATTAAAGAGGTGAAGAGGGGTAAAGATTCCTAAAAATTGCCGTGAGTTTATTGCCAAATATATTCAGTTATTTCAATAATTCCCCTGACTAGATAAATATTCTATAAGTTATTTTTTAAAGGGTTTCCTCTGTCAATTAAATTGAAATAGAGGAAAAACATTCTTCAACCAATTATATTGCCTGTTCCCCTTTACTTCCATAAAAACAGAAACACCACTTTCTAGGAGAGCTAAAATAGTATAATTGAAAATCTTGTTTCATGTATTTATTCATCTCCTTTTAGCTCTCATCACACACATCACCTTAGGTCAAGATGGCTGTAGATGTCAGTTCATCTGTCTCTCTTACTACTCTTTCACTGCATGTATCTTGTTCCACAAATTCTAACATACAATACTAACTTCATCCCTGACTGTTTCTGTTCAGGACACTTCACTAGTGATGATAGGATGCATTGGATCTAAACTCTACTGTCTGGCACTGATTTACTGAAACACACTGCCCATTGCACATATGTGTTCCCTGCTTCATCTAGATCCCCTTTATTCTTTCACAACCGCCTGGAATATGTTCCACAGCACTGCCTTTCTCCCTCTCTTCCTTCCTCCTTTTTCTTTTTCTTTCTTTCTCTCTTTTTATTTCTCTCTCTCTTCCTTTTTTTGTCATTTCCTCTTACCTTCTTCCATTTTTTTCCTTGTTTCTTATCCTTCTCTCTTCCCTTTCTCACTTTCTTTTCTTTCCTTCCATCTTTTGTTCCTTTCTTCTTTTTTTTTTAATTCCCTCTCTCCCTTCCTTTCCCTCTTTCTGTATTCCTTTTTCTTTTGTCTTCATCAAGGTCAACCTCATGTTCTAATTCATCTTAAATAGGCTTAGCATCAATCAGACTAGTTAAAAGTAAGGAAAGAAAGACCTTATACTACTGGTTTTTACCTTTGGGGCGTGGCAAAAATCTGAAAGATCAATAACATAATCAACTAGGCAATAGCTACTGAAATTGAAGACACATGTGGTCTATGAAAAGACAGTGCCATTTTTAAGAATGTATCTTACAAACATGTACTCACACATGTGTACAATAAGGAACATAGTGGGTATTCTTTGTAGCCATTTTCTTTTCCTAGTCAAGGTTTGGACAGTGATTATTCATCAAAAACAACTAGTTAAATAAATTAATACTACACTTAGATTGTCATCTGAGTAAATAAGCATGATGTATGTATGTGTTTACTTAAACAAATAAATAATATTAAATATGATGATTAACCAGGAAAAAAAATCTTTCAATATTAAAGTAGAAGGATAAGTAAGATATATTGATTGCAGAATAAAAGAAAACAGCCAGGTTCTAAAAGTTATATATATATATATATGTCACATAATATAATATATATAAAAATATGTGTCACATAATATAATATATAAACCATGTCATGTAATATAATATATATCAAATATATAAACTCATATAATATATATAAAATATGTCATATAACATACTATATAAAATATATATCATATATGTGAGTGTGTACTATAATTGTGTAATAAAATGGAGAAACTAAGAGTGTATATTCAACTTTACTCATATAACCATAGGTATATTCTGAAAGAGTCTATGAGAAGTTAAAAATATCACCACTAAAGAAGGGAATTGTGGCCAGGATAAGAGGAAACCTTTTTATTAAATGCCCTTTTGAAATTATGAAATTGCAAAACTTGCTGTTGAAAGAGAATTTTTTTTTACTAAATATTGCCACTAAATGATTTTCCTTGTAACCTTATATTCCAGTCACTTAAAAGTAACCTATTCTTCACTGCTAAACACTAAATGTTATTTCAGTGTGATGATGACCAAGGAGTGATCCAGTAACTCTTTGTCTCATTTTCAAGAGTTACATGTTCTATTGTCTGGAAAGGTTTCCAGCCTCATTTAAGTGATTTGTAGTGTGACTCCAGTTCTGACAGGATGTGGCATGCAGCGTGACAGCAGACTTTCCATGTTTCGAGGACCATCGCATTCATATCCGAGAATCTACCACATGTCAGTGAATATTTCTTAATGTCGGTACTTTTATTTTTCAGAATTACCGAATACTGACGATGCATTAGTGCCTCTGAAAATTCCCAAAACCCATAATGATTGTAAAATGTTTCCAAAAGAAAATATAAGTGGTGACATAGCTTCCATTATACTTATTATTCTAAAAGGTAATGCATATATTGTTATTAATTTTAGAAATAAACATTGTTCCTGATTATGAAGAAAACTTGTTCTCTGCACAGTTTTTCTTTCATTTTTGTAAATACTCTTAAAACAACATAAAGAAAGATTCTATTGAATGAATATGCTGCACATGTGATTACTTGTATTTCATATATATTAAACATACACTTCTTGAAGATAAATCTTGTTTGTTTTTCAATTTCCACTAAAAGATTCATCCTAAAGTTTGAATCCCTCTAGCAAACTTCCACAGCATGTATCCTTTTGTTTGCCATTATATAAACACTGGGAATATTTACTGAATGGAAACCAAACCACAAAGTTCTGTGCCAACTCCAAAAAGAAATTAACTCACAGAAGCCTCAGTATATATGGTTTTGCATATAATTTCTTTGGAGTAACTCATGCTCCCGTTCACACCTCACTGCAGTAAATTCATGTGTCTCACTGATGGAACAAATGCATTCATGCAGCAAAACAAAACATGACACATTTCTTTAAATGGGGGCAGGCCACTTTTAATATGAGAAAAATATTTTGGAATTATTTGCTTTGTTGTTTTACCAAAGTTGAAATGAAAGGACATTAAGCAATATCTATATCTTAATATTGTTTATTTGAGTTGGGGTCTCACACTGTCACCCAAGCTGGAGTGCAGTGTTGTGACCACAGGTCATTGAAGGCTCAAACTCCTGGCCTCAAATGATCTTCCCACCTCAGCCTCCTGAGTAGCTGGGACTACAGGCACATGCTGCTACACCAAGCAGATTTTCTTATTTTTAGTTTGTAAAGGCAAGGTTCCACTTTAATGTCCAGGCTGGGTTCCAATCAATCCTGACTTCAAGTGATCCCACTGCTTTGGTCTCCCAAAGTGCTGGAATTACAGGCATGAGCCACCAGCCCAGCTATCTTGAGCATAATGAAAGGAATGTGATGCTAATATGCCCTCATGAATAATGCAAACTTGAAAGGTAAATTTTACTGCTAATCTGATGATTTTATCATAAATTCCTTTTCCTTTTGCTTGCTAATATTTAAAATAATTTTAAAAGTTATAAGGGAATATGTTTAACCCTGTATTTCTTGTGATTAGTCTTTTTTAACCCATATTAAGAAATTTAGATTATCCTATCTAAACCTAATTCTTTTGTCTCGCTCCTTAATAGTAAATTTGTTGATGTTGCTTCTACCTATAGCTTAAAGGTTGATTTCAGAATTTCTAAAAACAGAGGCATCCAAACAACATTGTTGCTTTTAAAGACATAAAAGTAATTCATCTTTTTAATATGTAAAATCTTTCTGTATTTTAGAAGATTGATGACACTTTGAGAATCTTCTGTATCAGATGCAGGATACAATCATGAGGGGGCTATGCTCATGTACCCCGGCCAGATTTCAGGCTGCCATTGAAGTCATGCTCTTAAGAAAAGGGATTATTCGGCCGGGTGCGGTGGCTCACACCTGTAATCCCAGCACTTTGGGAGGCCGAGGCGGGCGGATCATGAGGTCAGGAAATGGAGACCATCCTGGCTAACACGGTGAAACCCTGTCTCTACTAAAAAATACAAAAATATTAGCTGGGCATGGTGGCGGGCGCCTGTAGTCCCAGCTACTCAGGAGGCTGAAGTAGGAGAATGGCGGGAACCTGGGAGGTGGAGCTTGCAGTGAGCTGAGATGGTACCACTGCACTCCAGCCTGGGCCACAGAGCAAGACTCTGTCTCCAAAAAAAAAAAAAAAAGAAAGAAAAGAAAGAAAAAGAAAAGGGACTATTCTTCCTTTAACTTCCTGCAAATATGTTAAAGAGTAATAACTTCTGAAGTTTTCACTCCTGTAGAATCATTCTTTTTAAATATTTCAGTTGAAGGATCCTTTAGCCTTGGTGGTAGCAGCCTCAGCAGATTTGGTCATTATCTCTGTACTCTCATTCTAACTGGGACCAATTTTGCCATCATAGCTAGAGTATCATCTCCCTGTAGATCTCTTCTCTCAGACAAACTATTATTTGGCAGTTTGCTTCTGCAAACTAGAGAGACCTACCCCTGCGATGGCTCTTAACTGCCCAGCTTCATGGCCATAGGCTCGTTCTGGCACTCAGCAGTCCAGTTCACCAAAGCTGTACCTCCTCTGCTCACATAATCAACTGACAGATACCAGATACTACTGTACCTAAATATCTCTAGAATGGCCTGGTCTCCACTGGAAATAACCAAAACAGGATTTCAAAAAGTTTTATGACCCAGAGATTGCTAGCTGTTTGACTAAGAGCTTCCGAAATATAATATGAAAGAAAGGTGGTCCATCCCCAGAGTTCCTAGTGCCTGAGATTTCCACCAGATTCAGATAATTGGTCAATCCAACTTCAACTGAAATAATTGTCCAAAGCCAATAACTAGTGTATCGTCTCTTGGCTCCCATCAGTACATTGAAAACAATCCATTCAAGAAATTATCAAGATTTTGGGAATACATGCAGACCAAAAAAAAAAAAAAAAAAAACAGACATGGAATCTTTAGAAATTGGAGTTGGTTATAATGGTTGTAGACTTCATGTCACTAGGTACAGCAGAAGCTCAAGAAAGCTTAAATGACCAAAACTCTTCTAGAGAATTGCCAGATTTGTGTGTTGACTATTGAAGCACCGAGATAGGCAAATTTATAAATAAATAAACATAGCTCTTAGACTAGTAAGCTTGTTCTCATTTGTCTGGTTTATTTTTAGAGACAGAGTCTCACTATATCAACTGGCTGGAGTGCAGACACAACATAGGCATGAACAGACTGTAATACAACTGTGAACTCTTGGGGTCAAACAGTCCTCCCACCTCAGCCTCCTGAGTAGCTGAGACTACAGGCACATGCCACGGCACCTGGATGATTTCATCCCTTTTAAAATAATTTAGAAATTCTGTAAATCTTAGCTCAACCCTCTGGATTTTGGGTTCTTCCCTCTGAGCTGTTTTCCTTTTCCCTAAGAACCAACCTATGTCAGCAGCTAAAGAGTTTTCTCACCCAGTTTTCTTTTCAAAGATATTTGGTGGCCCGGAAACCCATTTTCAATTTGAGGACTTCCAGCTCCTTAGTCCGAACTGGCTTCAATTCGCTGGTAAATTCTTTTGAAGATTTCTTGGGATTTCTAAACAGTGGATTATACTTTAATTCATTAGTAAAAATAAAAAAAAAAAAATGAAGTCATATCTACACTTGCTTTCCAAAAAGCCCACTCTCTACTTTGGGCAAGTGTTGGGCTGATATGGGACTAGGTCTAGAGAGTCTTGGAATCCGTTCTCCTAGTTGGAGATGGTCTATCAGATTTAAAATTTTTCTGAGCTTTAAAGAGTCTCACATCCATGTTTGAATAATTTTCGGCCACAGGTCTCATTTATTTTAAGAAACTTTTAGCCACTTTCAAAACTAAGGATAGAAGAAATGTTTTCTTTCTGTCCAACTGGTCCCTGTATGTTTCCTCAAAATTCTGATCACAAAATAAATAATTCCTTCAGCTCATCTCTTTTGCTTCATTTCTTATTGAAGGAAACAAAATAAGTCAAATGACACTGTTCATGTTCTACCTGGCAAATAATCTTGGCAAAATTTATCAGGTAATTTTGCCAGCTGTCTTGGTGTCATCATCTGAATCTCCCAGGGTAGCTTTTTTTCTGCTCTCCCAGTCTCCCCAAATAATATTTTTTTTCTGCCATTTTTCCAGACCTCAGCCAATAACTAGCCAATCAACAGCAGCAGGTTACTTAGTTACATGTCAACTGTCTACAGATGTATGAGTGAGCCCAGCAAAAACCAGCAGAAAAATACTGCATTACTGAGCCCAGCCACAATGGCAGATTACACACATTTGTGAGCTAAACATTAATAGTTGTTTTAAGCATTCAGTTTTGTGGCAGTTTGTAACAACATACCAATTGAGAACCAACAAATGTATTCTAGAAAAATTATTCTCGTGTGTCCCACTCCAACACTTCTAGCTCTGAACTAAAGAGTGTAGTTTAAGTATGTTCAGTTTCTTCTCCCAAACATACCAATTAGTTAAGTCATACTATCCCCCATGGAGAAAAATGAGTTACAATTGGAGAGGAAGCCAGGAATATCGTTCAAACTGAAATTCTCTTCAAATAGAAACATGAGGATGAGAAAATGGAGATACCTTATCAATAATATTCATAAGATATGGATAGTTCAGAAAATTAGGTTGAAGAATATGAATTCACAAAAGAGAGAAATATTAACAATAAATTTTAGTTTAGCAGATGTATTAGAAGTACCACAAGTGTGAGCATCAGTGTACAATCTGCATTTGGTAGCCTCACAATCCCTTTCTTGTTGGCCCTGATCTGCATTAGGTAAAGAAGGTGCAATCCTTTGATTTCTTAGGTCTTAGTAATTAGCCCAGCCCAAGACCTGGGTATCAATGACTTCTGCCAAGTCATGGAGCCTGAGAGGTCAATCAGAGCATTTCCATTTGAAGTGGGAATGGATACTGAGTGGTTCAAATAACTTATGCCCACTAAAACATCCCTAACAAGAAATGAATGAAAATGAAACATATTCAAAATGGGACAGCAAACATATTAAAAATGATGAAATACAATTATTCTATTTTTGTTTTTCCAGACAGATTCTCATTCTGTCACCCAGGCTGGAGTGCAGTGATATGATCGTAGCTCACTAGAGCCTCAAACTCCTGGGCTCAAGTAATCCCCCTACCTCAGCCTCCCAAGTGGCTGGGACTACATGTATGAGCCACCATGCCTGGCTAATTTTTTAATTTTTGTAGAGACAGAGTCTTGCTATGTTGCCCAGAATGGGCTTTAATCCCTGAGCCCAAGCAATCCTCCCATCTTGGCCTCCCAAAGTGCTAGGATTATAGGTACGAGCTATGGCACTCAGCCTAATTATGTTTTATAGAATCATACAAAAACAGAGTTATTGAAATCTTTACTCATGTCCAACAAAGCTACAGATGCTATTTATTTGTAAAATTTTAAATTATAGAAATTCCTTATGCTCTGATATTAACATATATATTTATAGAGTTTTTCCAAATGCAATTAAAGAAATATATATATATACACATATATATCTGTATTTTAAGATAATATATCTATACACATATTAATTAATATACACAGAAACAGATATAACCTCATATATGTTTAAAAACAATTTGTTATCCAAGTTTTAAGAACTTTAATACTAAATGAACTTATACTGTTTATGTACATGTTCTAATTTTTATAGTTGGTGTGTGTGTTTATATGTATGTGTATATAGCATTTAAGTCGCATACACAGATTGACAAAGTCTAGTATTAGAGTAAAGAAGAATCCCATAGAATTGACTTCATTTAAAGCTTTAACTTCTCATAGTTACTATGATGTACTGCTATGAAAATGTATCATTAAAGATGTGTCATAGACACAGTTTCATGGTTAGTAGCTCATAATTATATACTTAAAAGCGAGGCATACTCATGGAATGCATTCTAACTCCACTTCTTCTTTTTACATGCAATAGGAATGTGTAAAACACCTTATAACTTATAGTTCTTTGATATAGATGATTCATAATAAACACAACTAAGTAAAATATCATTTATAAGTCAAGTGGTGTAAACTAGAAAGCGAAACTTTCAGATATGACATTTTCTCTATAGACAAAGAATGGTGCATTTAGCCAAAGAATGAATGGGTCATATTTCATCTAATGGATGTGGTAAACTTGTAATAATATCAAATAACCACTGTGTGATTCATGTCAGAAATATAGTTTCATTGCATTAAGAGTATTTGTCAGCTACTGTGGCTAATGCCATGCTGTGATCATGCCACTGCACTCCAGCCTCTGCTACAGAGCAAGACCTTGTTTCTAAAACAATAAAATAAAATAACATTTTTGTAGGACCTAAAGATGTTTCTAGAACTATATATATGTTTCCATTAAAGTAGAGGTAATTTATCCAGTGGATATTTTGTTTCTTCAATAACTTAAGTACTCCAATAGGTAATTTTGATGAAGTAATTAAAATCTCAAATTATACACCGAAAAAATAAATACCTGGAATATATAGGACAGAATTCTGCAAGGAATAACAATGGATTCATTTTGGTTAATGATAATTGCATGTATAACACTTAGTCCTTTAAAAAAAATATAGCTCAAAGAGGATAAAAGGAATGTTTGCCGGCCGGGCGCGGTGGCTCAAGCCTGTAATCCCAGCACTTTGGGAGGCCGAGACGGGCGGATCACGAGGTCAGGAGATCAAGACCATCCTGGCTAACATGGTGAAACCCCGTCTCTACTAAAAAAAATACAAAAAACTAGCCAGGCGAAGTGGCGGGCGCCTGTAGTCCCAGCTACTCGGGAGGCTGAGGCAGGAGAATGGCGTGAACCTGGGAGGCGGAGCTTGCAGTGAGCTGAGATCCGGCCACTGCACTCCAGCCCGGGCGACAGAGCGAGACTCCGTCTCAAAAAAAAAAAAAAAGGAATGTTTGCCTTACAACAACAATAGAGTGATTGCAATAGAGAAGTTCGCTATTCTTAGACAACACTTTAACCACTGTGTCGAAGTTTTACCAGTTTATTTTAGGTCTCAGCTATATTTTCACAGCCGTCACATCTTAAGGGATGACTTTTCTTTGTATTCCAAGTGAAACAGATGTTATAACCTACAATCTTGTTCCGTTTTCTGTTCCACAGTTACCTCAGTAGCACCCATACTTACTACCTTAAAGAGACGTACCTAGTGCCATTCACCCTTTTCTCTTGTGCAATTTTGCCCTCTGCCTAACTTGACACTATTTGATAAAAGAAAAATTCTGCCAAATTAACTTTAAAGGAGTTTAATTGAGCAAAGAACAGTTTGCTAATCTGACAGGCTTCTGAGCCAGCCTAGGCTCAAAGACTCCAGCGCAGCCACGTGGTGGAAGAAGGCTTACAGACAGAAAAAGGAAGCTGACCTACCGATATTGGAAATGAGGTACGGAAACAGCTGGATTGGTTACAGGTTGATGTTTGCCTTATTTGAGCAGGCTTTGAACAGTTGGCTACATTTGATGGGCCAAAACTCGGTGATTGTCACAAGTGTAGGTTACAATCTGTTTACCACACCTCTAATTGTTATTGTTCACTATGTACACAAAAACTAGATCAAACTTAAAATATGTAAGGAGGCAGCTTTAGGCTAAACTTGGTTTAACATGCATAATCTGTCTCTGAAGGAAGAGATTGGTCACCAGAAGCTCTGATGAAAAATCAGATTCTCTTAATTTTGGGGTTCTAATTCTGTGATGTGACCTACTGCATGCACGGGTGAACATATAGCTGCAATTTGTGTCACTCTCTGGGGGTTTTGGAAGCGATGAAGAGAAACCAGCTGTGGCTTCTACTGTTAGCAAAAAAAGAAAAAAAAAAAAAAAAAACACCTGTGTCATCGCAAGAACAGAAAACCAAATACTGCATGTTCTCACTCATAGGTGGGAATTGAACAATGAGATCACTTGGACACAGGAAGGGGAACATCACACACCAGGTCCTATTGTGGGGAGGGGGTGGGGGCAGGGATAGCATTAGGAGATATACCTATTGTAAATGACGAGTTAATGGGTGCAGCACACCATCATGGCACATGTATACGTATGTAACAAACCTGCACGTTGTGCACATGTACCCTAGAACTTAAAGTATAATAATAATAAAAAAAAACCCCACCTGTGTCTCTGACCCAGGGATCTGATGCTTTTTCTCAGTATACACATGTGAAATTGTGGTATGCTAACTTTGTAATTATGGTCAAATCTGAAATTGAGACCTGTCACAGTTTTTGGCTTACCAGTTCATCTGTTTCCTCCTGCGTGAGGCTGTTTCATACATAGCAATTGTTCATTGTTACCACTTCAGGTCTCCTCATGGGAAGTGATAGGGAGAGTACATGGTATTGTTCATTAATGACATTGTTCGGTTTTTAGTTTTGTGGTAAACCCTTAAGGCAGCAAAGTTGTAAGCAATGAAGGGTATATATAATAAAATGTTAAAGGCTGAATTTTTATTTCTCAAGAAAGTTGATGATAGCCAGAGAGTCATGGTGCACACCTGTAATGCTACCACTTTGGAAGGCAGAGGTGGGTGGATCACTTGAGCTCAGGAGTTGAAGACCAGCCTGGGCAACATGGTGAAACTTCATCTCTACAAAAAACGCAAAAATAAGCTGGGCATGCTGTCATGTGCCTGTGGTCCCAGCTATTCGGGATGCTGATGTGAGAGAATCACTGTGCCCTGGAAGTCGAGATCATACCACTGTACTCCAGACTGGGTAACAAAGTGAGACCCTGTCTCAAAAAAAAAAGTTTATGATACAAATTGACTTTTCATAAATGCTGTAACAGTCACGTCTACTCTATGAGCCACAGTAGTTTCACTGGCCATGTGAAAATCCAAAGATGCAACTCTGAGGAAGAAGCATCAGCAACTACTGCAAAAGTTACTTGTATGTTAATATTAGTAAGTTTATGTTCAATATGGAAATTTAACACATGTAGGGCCAGGCCTGTTTCTTTAATAATCTTTAAGACATGGACTTATCACTTGGATGAAATGACTGTAATTGTGAATTACTTTTGCTCACTTTCAACTTCATGTTTCCTTTTTGCATTCACTACAAGAAAAATAGTGAAAACACAGACACTAATTGTTGGTGCCTTTAACAGTGAAGAATATTCATGGCTCTAATTTTATATTAGTGATATCAGATGCTTCAAATAGAGAATCAGATAAGTAAATACTAATAATAGTTTATTGTCAACAAATCATGGACTCAAAGTAAAATGTTGAAAATTCATTCTGTTGAAGGTGAAACATATGACCTTGTTGTGAATGTTATTGTAAATTTGGTTTCAAAACTAAAGTTGAAGCTTCTTTTACGTGGTCAAAATTTATAAATTGTATACAAAATTGACATATTTTATGTATATGAAAAGTAATTGAACTATACAGCTTTTGAAAATACTGACGTTGAACAAAGAAATACTCTAATACTACAGTATGCACTTTCTATCCATCGCCAAATTACTTGGACTATTAACTGATAACAATTACAAATGTTTATAAACAAGCCATTTTAATTTTAATTGCAGATGTTTTCTGAAAATTTTTAATCAAAATATTCAAAAAATAAAGAACTAAAATACTTTATGTATTTGTATGTAGAATTTTTGTTATGTTTTTGTTTTACAAAGCTGGCAAGCAATAAGACATTGGATTTTATCTCTAAAATCATGAGGGAAGAATTGGACAAAATAAATGATGAGAGCTTAAAGCATATTGAGAAAGGGGACTTGGAGTTATATTTGTCACCTAATGTTCTGTTACTGTACTTTGGAGGAACTCAGTTCATGGGAAGAAGTTTTGGTGGGCTCTTAGTTTTAATCAAATATATTTAAATTCTGTACTGTCCTAGATTGAAATTGAAAATTTCTCACATTTCTCAGCATTGAATAAAGACGTGGAATAGAAATGTACTTCACTTGAATTTGGTTATGGTTTGCATATGGTATACACATCTATTAAGTTCTGATATTACAACAACTAAAAAATCAGCTCTGACCTATTTATTTTCGGCATGGTCAACATTTTGACATTTTATCCAAAATTGACTAATATTGTATAATATTGTATAACTGAACAAATAAATATTTGTGTAAAAGCTAATGAGTGAAATAAAAACCTTTCATTTTTCAGCAATTTATGTTCATTTAAGATAAAGAACATAAATAAAGATGATTTATAATGATGAGTTTTGTTTTTCAAAATATTTGTTGAAAAACATTTAAAGGCAGGAAAACTACTACCTATTAAAATATTTAGGCTGAAATATTAAGACATTTCCATATGAAATAAACACTAGACTTGAGAAAATTCTCAACCTACTGAGCTTTTCTAGACTGAGTGTTTTCTTAGTTAAAAAATGTTAGTGTCAGGCCGGGCGCAGTGGCTCACAACTGTAATCCCAGCACTTTGGGAGGCAGAGGCAGGTGGATCACCTGAGGTCGGGAGTTCGAGACCAGCCTGACCAACATGGAGAAACCCTGTCTCTACTAAAAATACAAAATTAGCTGGGCCTGGCGGCACATGCTTATAATCCCAGCTAGTAGGGAGGCTGAGGCAGGAGAATTGCTTGAACCTGGGAGGCGGAGGTTGCGGTGAGCCGAGATCGTGCCATTGCACTCCAGCCTGGGCAACAAGAGTGAAACTCTGCCTAAAAAAAAAAAAAAAAAAAAAAGTTAGTATCTTACAGAGAAAATGTTATTTTTAACCATTATATTCAACTTTGTCAACAATTCTGGACAATACTGTATAATCTCCAAAGCATAGAGGATTCTATTGTCAATATTACCTTCCTAAAATTGATGGCATTGTGATATGAGTTTCCTTTTAGTATCTTTTGCCTCTAACTCTCAGAGTCTTGAATCTTAATGTTCAACTCCCTAATATGTGGAAAAAAAGACCATCAAACACACATAAACACACACATACACAAGCACACATGTGGAAATTCTCTCTGTCTCTGTGTTGTCTCTTTCTTTCTCTTACTCTATATCCTTACCCTTATCACTAACTCTGTCTCTATCTCTGTCTACCGCTACCTCAATCTTGACCTCCATCTCCATCTCTATCTCTATATATCTCTCTTATCTCTATATCTATCCCTAGTTCTACCTCTTCCTCTACCTCTACTCTACCTCTACCTAACTCTACTTCTACCTCCGTCTCTACATCTATCTCCATCTCTATCTCTATCCCTATCTCTACCTCTTCCTCTATCTGCCTCTACTCCACCTCTACCTCTACTTATGTCTACCTCTACCTCAATCTCTGTCATCTCTATATCTATGTCTATCTCTTCCTCTGTCTACCTCTACCTGTACCTCAACCTCTACCTCTATCTCTATCTCTCTCTCCATTTCCATGTCTGTCTCTATCTCCATCTCTACTGCTAATGCCATTTCTTTCTCTACTTCTACCTCTTCCTCAATCTAACTCTACTTTTCCTCTATCTAACTCGGCCTCTACCTATACCTCTATTTCTATCTCTGTCTCCATCTCCGTCTCTATCCCTACCTCTACCTCTTTCTCTATCTATCCCTATCTTCATTTATATTTATATTTATATCTCTAGCTCTAGCTCTACCTCTCCCTCTACCTGCACCTCTTCTCCCATCTCCATCTCCATCTCCATCTCTGTCTCGATTCTATCGCTGTCTCCACCTCTCTCCTTCTTGCCTTTCCAGAATGATCTATACTGTTTTATGATTCCAGGCCTTAGTATATTTTATTCTTTTGTTTTGACCTTCATTTCTTTCCTTTTCCACCTAGAAACTCCTTTTCATATTTCAGTTCCCATCTGTATTGTAAGACTTTTATTTTATTCTCTAGCCTACATCTTCTGTGAATACATTATACTTATTTTAACTTCTGTGACACTCCTATAGCATGAGCTTCTATAGCACGAGCCACCTGAATAAGATAACTGAGGTTTTTATTTTTTGAATGAGTGGATTTTATATGGAGTAAAATTAAAATACATACTGTGGCTTTGAAAATGTTAAATGCAATGAGTTATTTCATTTAAATAATTAGTGCCAAAGCCTGTTTATATATTTATCTTTAAAATTACTGTAAAAAGGTTCAAATTGTATGTTTACCTATTGGATGTAAAATTAAATTGTTAATATAAGTTTGATATTCAGTTTTAGATAAAATAATTGGGGAACACTGATTTAAGAGACAGATTTACAATAACCAGTTGTTTTTCTTACTTTTCTCTTAAAATATAATTAAAATAGAAATTCTTACTAAAATATTATTTATAGAACATTTCTTTATATTATGTATCTGTCTTCTTTTATTAAAATATAAATTTTATATTCTATTCTCTTTTCTTTAGAAGATAATGATTATAGTCAAAATCTCATTCCTTTTGACAATAGGTAATTTCTCCTTTACTTTCTCATTGTGGAAATCATGAGACATAAAATTTAAAATGCTTAGCCTTATGTTAATGATTCAATGGAGTATTCACTGAGGCAAAACCACTTTGGAAGTCATTCCTGAAGAATTATCTCATGTTTGAAATAATGATCCATGACTGGAGAAGTCCCATGACTCTAGGAGAGAGCATTAGAAAGATAATGTGATAGAATTATTTGGAGACAAAGAAAGAGGAAAAGAGAAATATTGTCATAATACTGAGGAGCGGCTTGGGTAGTACTCCTGTGTCTATTCTCCCTTGTGTATTTATTTCAATTGTTAGAAAACTATGCATTTATACTCAATCCCTGGAACCCAAACACACATGCTTTTTAAATTTATTTTTTTAATGAGCCATACAAAAAAAACTGGTACATTTTCTCAGAGATGGGCATAGCCTAACTGCTGAAAAATGCAATGAGATTCAAACCAACATGCTCTGATCAGAAAAGTTTACCCAAGCAAAGTAATCCCATTCTGCAAAAGTTGAAGTTTGCCATTAAAGTCAAGTAAGAACTGTAATGTCCATGCATTTGATCAATAAACTCCTGCTAAATGTATCATCATTTCAGTCAGTTTGAAATGAACTCAAACAGTCCTTTTAATTGAGTGAAGGTAACTATTTACAAATAAGTGTACTTCCATATAAAAGTGACACAACTAATTCTGAAAATTACCTAATTTGAAAGTTCTCCATTTTCAAGAAACTGTCATTAAGGCAGTATCATAGAGCTCATAATAAACATTATAACGAATATGAGTAGACTTTTGTTGTGAAAAGCCTACTTGAAGGCAGTTTGTTACAAAAATCCTACATCAAAAATTTTTTGGAAAATTTTTAATTAAAGGTATGTGGATTTATATCTATTTCCCTTGTTAACTTCTTGATAACTGTAGGTTGCATGGTAAAATCAATGGAAAAATGTACAACCTTGAGGAGTTACATGACAAGGATCATTAGATGTTAAAATAATTTTCTCAGACTGGGGTAGGTAGCTCATGGCTAGACTAACATGTTTTGCCAACTAGACAGAAGCCACAACAGCTGTGAATGAAACATTATTCACACATTTGAGGTTCCGTCACTCATTCTTCAACAATGTCAAGCTTTCCACTTGTGTAAGCTTGTTTTGGTTTGTTGATGTTTATATCCAGGAGACAATTTGACTCCCTGATGAAATATTCTAGATATGCAAAGCCTTTTTCATGTAGAGTTAAGGAAGTTAATATACCCAAGTAAAAGAAACTGATGTCATTCAATAATACCAACAAGCCCATCATTTAATTGATAACGGCTCATTGTATTTGTAATGCAACATCCAAAAACATGACTTAGCATCAAGATTTTTGCTGTCCGTGCCCATTCCCTGTGTATATTCTCACTCCTCACTTCGTTCTCTTAGACCACTAACATTTTCTGCTGCTGCTTTTGGGACCTCTCTAATACTTCTATCTGCTATAACAATGTACTAGGTTGGTGCAAAAGTAATTGACAATTTTTGCCATTAAAAGTAATGGGAAAAAAAGACACAATTACTTTTGCAACAACCTAATATAACAAACTGATTTAAAAACAAACAGAAATGTATTTTCTCACAGTTCTGGGAGTTAGAAGTCCAAAATCAAAATATAGCCAGGGCCACACTCTTTCCAAATGAAGGAGAGAATATTTCCTTTCTTCTTCTATCTCTGGGGGTTCCTAACCTTCCTTGGCTCGTGAGAGCATAACTCCAATTTCTGTCTTTATCTTCGGGTGACCTTCATCTCTATGTCTCTGTGTTTTTTCCTCCTCTTAAAAAGGCATCAGCCTTTGTAGTTAGAACCCATACTAAGTTCAGAATTATGATTTCATCTCAAGATCTTAATTACTTGTGTCTGAAAAGATCATTTTCCCAAATAGAATCATATTGTGAGGTTCTTGTGGACTTCAATTCTTTGGGGTCACTAATTCATGAAACATTATTAATTATTCTCTTCTCAGATATTTAGAATTAATTTAACAGAATCCTAAGGCTTGGGTAGTTCCACACTTTTGTGGAAAGCCAAAATCCATCTTGGGCAAGAAACTATAAGAGGGGACCATTTCCAATTTTCTACTTACCAGAAAAAATAAAACAAGTGCTAATATTTACTCCATCCCACACCACTGTAGTGATATTAAGCTATGCCTCTGGCCAGTGTTTTGGATTCCACATCCCAAGAATTCTTGTTATATGATGGAATGTGCCAGTTGGCAGGCCTGCAGAATTACAGCTTCTGGTGCAACAGCTGTGTCTTGATGTGTGTCCTCAGTTGAAAGAGAGGCCCCAGAGCAGAAATTCTTCGCTACTTCCAAGATAGACTAAAAGAAGGAATCAACATCGTCGGACATGAATGTCTGCTCCTGCTGACATCACTGAAATAAACATGCTATTTGGCAGGGCCACAGTGTATGTGTGCTGGGGTAGAAGGGGTAATGAGTCAAACAGCCCCTAACAAACAGAGCCTAGAGGAAAGCTTGTGTGCTAATACTTTAGGAATGGGTGCAGTACCAGGTCATTAAGGTTGAGGGGAAGAAAATCACATACAAGTTGGCATGCTACTGAGCTGGCCCCAGGAAACACAACTGACTAATAAGTGATGCAGGGTGTCTGTGCAGAGGCCAATGAAAACACCTTCTCCACAGTGATTCTGTGGGAGAAAGAGTGAGTAAAGGTGAAGACATGATTTGTTGGCTCCTCGATTTCTCCTGACTCTCAATGGCCAAATATACTCAAATGGTTTGAAATCCTCAACATTTCTGGATTGTGTTACCTAGTCCCCCCTTGAAAATACATGGGGAGGCCAGATTCTTCCTGGGTTTAGGTAGCTTTGTACTGAGCACTGCAGTTATTACAGCTTCCACCACAGCAGGTAAGGAGCATATGCTGCTGTCTGGCCCATGCCAGGAGGGAGGCTGAGCTAGCAAAGCAGTGTCATGAGATGAGGCGTGGAAAGTGACAGAGAGCTGGGACACTACATTGAGCAAGTGGCAGAGGCCTGGAAAGAAGTAGTAGGATTGAGAAAATACCCGCAGGAAATACCAGAGTTCCCTGGTAATACATAACGAACAAATTTTAGTCAACTGCTCAATCCGTATAAGAATAAGCAGGGCATGTCACAAGAACTATTTGAGCCAGAATTAGTCTAGTAGGTCTAGTTACCAGCACAGCTCAAATAATTACTTCGAATTAATATTGATACTGTTTTCCAAATCAGGATACCAGAGTACATTACCTAACAAGAAACCAATTCTTTAGAACCCAGCAAGAGGCCCATGTAATCAGATAGTGGCTTTCTTTATCAGTTTGGGTTGTTATAACACATTACCCTAGAGTAGGTGACTCAAACAGCAAACATTTCTCATAGCTCTGGATGATGGCAGTTTGAGATCAGGGTTCCAGTTTGATCTGAGATCTGTTTTGGTGAGGGCACTCCTCCACTCCATAGATGGCTATCTTCCCACTGTCTTCTCATATGGGACAGAGAGAGAGAGAGAAACAGAGAGAGAGAGAGAGAGAAACAGAGAGAGAGAGAGGGGCAGAGAAGAAGAAAGCTGTTTTCTGTCCCTTTATTAAAAATAAGGGCACTAATATCATCATAAGGAATCTACTCTCATGATCTAAATACCTCCCAAAGGCCCATCTCAAATTATTATTACTTTGTACATTAGGATTCTGACATATGAATTTTGGGGAGACACATTCAGTCCATAGTAGTGGCCTCCAGCATCCATTCCAATGTTTCTTTTGCTCTTCAATATCCTCTGGAACCACACCTCCATACTACACAGACTTTACCTATTGTTTTCTTCTCTCTCCTCATCTTATCCTCCTTTCTGATTCGAACTGTGGTGGACACAAATTCTCACCCTCCAGGCTCAACAATTCTCAATGACCGTCTGGGTGCTACAACTTGTCTTTGGGAATGCAGTTTCAAAGGGCCAGTTTGTGACAGGCTAAATACTTTGAAAAGCTTCCCCAGGAAAATAGTTTCATTGGTTACTTTAACAGGCAGAGAGTTTAAGCCAAATTATTTTGTGCTTTTGTTTGATCTGTGTATTGCCAATGCTAAGAAATTCCAGCTTAACGGATACTTTCTTTTGAGTGGCATTCTGGTGTTAAATTTGTTGCATGAAATGGATGGCAGTAAGTATTTAAGTGCATAAAACATCTGAACCAATTGTGATAGGAGGCATTACATTAAGTAAATATTATCATTATCCTCTGAAGCCACAGGCTGAAATCGTCAAGTTGATAGCAAGTGAGAGGCAGATATGGGATGGAGAGTAAGGTCTGATAATATTTAAGTATCTGTTTCCTGGTGTCTTTGAGTTTGGCTTCCGTTTTGTCATTTTCATAATTTTGTTATATGCAATGTGAGCTCAGCTGCCTCAAGTTAGAAATACCATTGGAAAATACACCTGGTATATAGGCTTGGCATATTTCTTTCTTTCTTTCTTTCTTTTCATTTTTTTTTTTTTGAGACAGAGTCTTGCTCTGTTGTCCAGGTTGGAGGTCAGTGGCACCATCTCACTGCAACCCTGCCTCCCGGGTTCAAGCTATTCTCCTGCCTCAGCCTCCTGAGTAACTGGGATTACAGGCGCCTACTACCACGCCCAGCTAATTTTTTGTATTTTTAATAGAGACAAGGTTTCTCCATGTTGCCCAGGTTGGTCTCGAACTCCAGAGCTCAGGCAATCTGTCTGTCTCAGCCTCCCAAAGTGCTAGGATTACAGGTGTGAGCCACCACACCTGGCCCCATGTTCCTTTCTTTTTTTTTTTTTTTAATTGAAGCAACCACTCTTTAATTTTTGCTCCTACATTTATGGCTTCTTTTGTTAGTTTATTTTCTATTAACATTTCACAACTCCCAGCTGGTCAAGCCTTCTTGGTTACCAGTCATTACATTAATTGTGGGCCTCTTACCTTCTAGATGTTAAATGCTGCCATATGGTCATTCTTTTTTTTTTTTTTTTTTTTATTTTTTTTTATTATTATACTTTAAGTTCTAGGGTACATGTGCATAACGTGCAGGTTTGTTACATAGGTATACATGTGCCATGTTGGTGTGCTGCACCCATCAACTCGTCAGCACCCATCAATTCATCATAAGCAACATTAAATAACAGAGGATGTCAGAGAGATCTTGCCATCCTTAATCCTCAATTGCACTTGGCTAATTCAATTGAACTGGCATGAGAAGCAACTGTTATCTAGCAGAGTATTTGTTCAAAATTAAAAGCACGTGGTACTTACCAAGAATGCCAGTGTGGCAGAACTGAAACTTGTTCTATCAAAATGACTAGCTATGTCCACGGTTAGGGAATCTCAAATCCAAGTTTATTTATTTTATATAAGGGAGACGTTACCTTCCTTCTCATATTCCAACAGTCTTCTTAAATTTCTTGCCTAATCGTAAGTACTGGTATGAACAATATAGTAGATGATTCAAGTTTGAAATAATTTTTAAACACTTTAGACTTAATGAAGTCCGCATGGTCATAATTTTTGGTTAGAGTCTGCATTAAGAGTAACATTTAAGTGAATGAAAGTTGATCAGTTGATGAAGTCAAGTATCTAAACTGATGAAAATGTCTTTCAAGAATATAAAATTCAGTCAGGCACAGATTTTTGAAAACAAGCTTCACGATCTTGTGTATTTGTTGCATCCAATTCTATTTATGTTACAGGCACCGTGGCACTACTGTTAATTATTATAGAAATTGAGGTCTTTGTTTCTAGCTTTATGATCATGGCCCCAGTGACTGCTTCTCCCAGACAGATTTTTGTACAATTTTACTCTCTGCTTTCTCAGACACTTTGGGGACAGCAATTTTTTTCTCCAGCCCGTGGACTTTGAGAGTGCCATTCTCTTTGGGATTCAGCACATATCTAGATATATTTGTGGAATGTTGAAATATACTTGGTCATCTCTAACTTCAAGTTTTTCTGTCCACATCCCCTCCATAATCTGCCCCATTTTCTTTAAGATTACTAATATCCTAGAACTTCTCCTAACCCTTCCCAGCCATTCACTACCCAATTGAGATAGAGTGCTCCAGAACTTTCTCTCCCCAACTAGTGCCCTGTCTAGCCTCATCAAAAACCTTTTCTTACTGACCAGGCAAACTAGAAAGAATCTGATATTTCATTTTATTTAATTTCTATTTACTTATTTATAAGTATTACATGTACTATAATGTACTATATTTAAACTGTTTACATATATATATAGAGAGAGAGAGAGAGATTTGCATATTAATAGAGTAAATTGCTTTTATCTAAATCAGTAAACCTCAACCTTGGTAGCATATTAGAAACGCTTGAGAAATTTTAAAAACCATCAAAACCTAGGTCTTGGCCCTAGGGATTCTGATATAATTGACCTACAGTTTGATTTCCTGCATTTATAAAATATTTCCTAGTGATTCTAATGTGTAGTCAGCACTGAAAAAAAATGCCTTAAAGAAATATGTCTCTTTAAATGCACAAACCTAGACACTTCTCCTTTCATTTAAGGGATCTCTGGCTCCTCCAAGTAGTTTGAGAAGCTGCCTCTTTTGGAAGCATAGATCAGCTGTTCAGGGACTCTCCCCATTCTTCTCCCCCTTTCTCTTTTCGGCTTTGAGACTGGTGCCAAATTAATCACTACTATCATCAAAACTACGATATTTCATTTTCCCATAATTCCATCACTGTGCGTGATATAGAGTGTGGAACATGCAAAAATATGAGCTTCTAAGAGAAAACAGATATACTTGTTGAATCAAGAATCTCTGCCTCTGTCATGTCTGACTCCTTGCACCCATGATTTAAATTTATCTCGTAGCAAAGAAGGCAGGAGGGAAATTCTGTACTATAAAAGGGTGCCTCCATGTTCGGATAATCAAGGTTACCCAAATGGGGCAGCAGGGGACTATACAAAATGTTTTTTTTTTTTTTTTTTTTTTTTTTTTTGAGAGGGAGTCTCGCTCTATCGCCCAGGCTGGAGTGCAGTGGCCGGATCTCAGCTCACTGCAAGCTCCGCCTCCCGGGTTTACTCCATTCTCCTGCCTCAGCCTCCCGAGTAGCTGGGACTACAGGCACCCGCCACCTCGCCAGGCTAGTTTTTTGTATTTTTTGTATTTTTTAGTAGAGACGGGGTTTCACGGTGTTAGCCAGGATGGTCTCGATCTCCTGACCTCGTGATCCACCCGTCTCATTTGTTCAGCAAATATCCATTAAGTTACTACTATGAGCTGCTATATGAAGTGCTGGGAAGACAGTCAAGATGAAGCTCCTGATCTCAAAATGCTTCCAGTTCAGGAGTAGAGTGTGGCTAGAGGCTCGGAGAAGACAAAATTCACTAAGTAGGAATTCAAATATAACCAAGATAAGCACTGGAAGGTGAAATTCAGGGAGTTGTTAGTTTGAGATGGGCTGTGTGACCCAGAAAAGGCTTTATTGAGGTAATGTTATTTCAACTGAGAATTAAAGGGTAGGAATGGTGGGAAGGGCAGGACCCTGGCAGAGGAAAAAGAAAGTGTTTAGATTCAGAGTTGGGGATGGCTTTGGTCATTAAAAAAAATAAGTAAAACAAACAAACAAAAATCAGTATGTTTGAAGCAGAGTAAACAAAGAGAGGGGCTGGTAAAAAAAAAAAAAAAAAAAAAAAAAATGGGCTAGAGAACCAAGCTGAGGCCAGAATCTACAGAGCCCTGGAGGCCTCTTTAAAGTATTTTCATTTTATCCTAGGAGGAATTAGAGATAACTACAGTTTGTTATATAAAAGATGACTTTCAGAATTTAAAAAAATACAATTTTAAGGTTTAATTATTTACTTATTGCTAGTTTGTTCAAACATCATCTTCTTAAAGAGGCCTATTCTGTCTCTTCTATTTAGTACAGCAATCTGGCTGCATCTCCACCCCTACTCCTCCCAGTGGCCCTTAATATACTTTCTTTATGCCTGCTACCAATCAAGTCGTTTACTCATTTATCAAGTTTATTGCCTATTGCTTGTTTCTGCTCACAAGTGCAAGCACCACATATGCAGAGCTCTGCAACGTCTGATGCTGTATTGCACCCAGCTTCTTAGAGCAGCATCTAATATAAAAGAGAATTGTGCTCAATAAGTATTGACTCAGCACATGAACTTCCCTAGGCAAATCACTTATCATATCTTTGTTCTTTATCAAAAATTCACACTAGGCAGTTTAAACTTAATTAAGGTAGTACATAAAATACATTGCTTTTTGTTTTTTCCTTGGGAGCTTTGTAATGAATAGTCTCAGCATTATTTATTTAAGCTTTGCAGCAGACATGGTCACATTCTCAGCAGAAAGGTCATGAACAAAATATTCTCATCCAAGGAGATTTTTTTGTAGATTAGACTCAAGAGGTCCAACATTGGCAAGTCAGCATGTGTGATATTTTTCTAGGCCTGTTCTCACACATATTCATTTCTAATTCACAATTCACAGTACAGACTTCACATTTATAGGAGTCAATTTTTAAGTTCACATAGTGACCCCTCAAATATGTAGCTCTGTAATCTGTAGCAAAAGCCCAAGTACTTTTTTACCTCCGGAGCTATCAGTGCTCAGAAAATGGTGGGCTTTTGTTTTTAAGGATGCCGCTCTTAGTCTACAGAGGGTTTGAGCTGCTGACCAGTAGAGGGCACCTGCCACTCTTTAAAATTGCCTCATGGCCTGACTGTATAGAGACACAGGCTTCACTGATTTATAAAGAAGTTATTTTTGCCTTCAGATTATTTTTATTTCCTTTCTGATCATCCAATATTTTTGATTTCTAACATAAGTCATATGTCACAATAAAAATAAAGATGCAAAAAGGAAAAAACTAAATCACTAATAGTACGATTACCCAGAGATAGCATAACCACTATTCATGTTTGATATTATTCCATATTATAATATATGCATCTAAATTCCATTTATTTCCCCAAACTGGATCACAAAGTAAATGCCATTTAATAACTTAAAAATAGATGAAATATGCAAGATGAATCTAGAGTTATATCTTATAATGCCAGAAAGTCCTCAAAAAAAAAAAAAAAAAAAAAAAAAAGGAAGAAAAGAAAAGAAAACTCACAATGATGGGGGCATGTCAAAGGGCCCAAACAATGAACTGAACAAGCTCTAAGTGTCCAAAATTGGAAGAATTTGGGAAACAAAGTAAACAAAGTAGCATTGGATTATACTCCAAATTATAAAATCAGTGTCTGCGTCCATACAGATATGAATACACAATTGAATAGATAGTAGAGAAGAAACAAATCTGCCTTGTAGAAGAATACCAAATAATCAAAACAACTCACTTCTTCAGTGTGAGCTGTGAATAGTGATTTTCTTCCAAAGGGTGCAATATGGAAAGAGTTGAAAAATAGTAAATTTACAGCGGAAAAACCTAACACCACCTTAATTAGGTGACCAAGGTCAATATGAACAAGTCATGTTGACTGTATGTATCTCTACTATGTTGTTAGGAAACTAACACTTTATGTTGTTAGGAAACTACCACTTTACCTCTGTGATATTCCTTTACCTCTATGCACTTTACCTCTAGCACTTTACCTCTATGATATTCCTCTATAAGAGAGGAAATGAGGACCTGAAAAGGCTGAGGCAATTTTCAAAATCAGAGTTGGTTGTATTTACTGATCAATTAAAATGTAAAGTGAGAGACAAAGCAATTGAAGCTGGATAAAGAGTTAAAGATGGGCATCTGAGTGAAAATGTGAACTGCGTCCACTTGTGAATGGACAAGTAACATCACAAATTGGCTGCAATATCTACAAATGCCAGTTTCCCTGGAAAACATCTACCCTTGCTGTTTTTTTTCAAGTTGAGACAAGTGAAAAAAATGTATAGGATTTTGAATTAGAAAAACTGGGGATCAAAACCTAACTCTGCTATAGTAATTTTGGGTAAGGAAGAGAATGTGAAAAGTAAAATATCACATAAGTTGCAGGGTTTTTAAGAGAGCTGATGGCATTGCACAGAGAGTTACAAGAAATCATGGCATTCCTCCCACAACTGGGACCAGACAAATCATTATAATTATTATTAGCTGTCAAGGTTGGCAGAAGCAAGCTATTTTCTGGTTTCCTGTTAATATACGATGATGGAAGATAAATCATTTTCCCAAGCAACCCTTCTGCCATAAGTAAATGTCTATACATTGATCATAAATTTAATAATATTCTTTTTATTTTTCTGGTTACAAAACGTTCATTCTCTCGGAAATATTAAGGTTTCCAAGTACTATTGCAGTAGTCTTTTAAGCCCTGTGGCTTTTAAGTCTTTTAAGCTCTGTGTAAAGCTTCATGGAAAATACCTAAAGGGGTTATTTCTTGAGTTCAGTGATAAGTTTAGGCAGATGTAAATTTTCCAGCTCCTGTGGTAGAATTAGAATTCTGTAAGCACAACCTATATTCTATAGCCATTCTATTACATTTCTATAAAGGTGCACACTGATGCGTCAGTACAATTTATTTCAAAGTTTCAGAAATAAATCTGAAAATTTATTGTAACAATAATGATTTCCCAGTTGATCTCGTGACAAGAATAAGCCATACAAAAATAAGCATGTCCACAGGAGATATTAATAGAGTGTACTTGCTATTTTTAGTCTATTATCCTCATTTATGAACATAACAATGTTCGCAACATCACTTTTGAGACTTAAACTGAACACTTCTTTTACATTGATTGAAATTGTTGTCATTTAAATTATCAAATAAATGCAATTAAATAATTAAAATATACAGTTTCATGCATCCTTTACTTCCAAAAATCTTCTCCATATAGTAGAGTTGATAAGAAGTAAAAGATATTTTGAATTTTGAGTTGATTCTGTGAGATACTGAGACTCTTGGGGATGATGAGACAGGTGGATGTATTTTGCATGTAGATTGAATTTGAATCTTCAGGACCAGAGAACATACTTTGATGGGCAGAATAACGGCCTCCCAAAGATGTTCACATCTTAATCTCTGGAACCTGTGATTATACTAGCAACCTTAATATGGAGAAATTATCCTGGATTACCCACATAGGCCCAATATAATCAGAAAGTTTCTTAATTTTGGAGGGAGACAGAAGATTCAGTATCAGAGTGATATAAAATGGAAGACTTGAAAGGTCACTGTTGGCTTTGACAATGGAAGACCTCTATGAGCCAACAAATGTGGGCAGCATCAAGAAGTTGGAAAAGTCAAGGAAATCATTTCTGTACTAAACACTCCAGAAAGGAACACCATCCTATCGATTCCTCAATTTGTAAAACAATGAGGTCCATTTCAGACTTCTAACTTGTACACTTGTAAGATAAATTTGTATTAGGCCACTACATTTGCTGTAATGTGGAAATTACAGTAGGAAACTAACATATTAGTAGCCTTTATGATATTCCAGTAACTAAATGCTCTGGACCCCAAATCAATATAGATCTTATTAGTGACGTTTGGCACTGCAGCAAATAGAGTTATTGCAAAATTATTGCAAATGTGTAGTTATTAAATCCCCCCCACACACACTTTAGTTAAACTAATTCAGTCCAACTAAACTAATTTAGTGTGTGAGAAAATAAAAGAAGCAATTCATTCTAACTAAAGAATAAGCACATCTTCTCAACAGTATTGTTCTATGCTATTATTTTGCCTTCCTGCTTTTGCAAAAGCTACTAAACTTGCTTTGTTATTCTCTTATTAACCTTATCCTTATTTATTTTTGCTGAATGATTTCTATTGTCTTTTAATATTCAGGATCGGTATAGCCTACTCTAAACAACATGCCCAGACCACATCTGGCCAGTGTAGTCATTTCTTCCAGATGTTTCTGTATGTTTTAGCCTAACAGTCCTTCTACTGCTCTGTAATATACTGCTTATGTGTTTGTTTTCTCCATTGCAGAGAAAGTTGTTTGAGTAAAATATCTATACTTTACTTATCTTTGTATTCCCTGAATGATTCCTACTGCTCTCTACACGGCTGGTACCAGTGTCTTGGTCCAAAATGAAGAAATGCATGAGTGATTGGCCTCTTCTTAAGCTTTCTTAGAACCTTAGGCCATTAAACAGTTGTTCTTCCCTAGTGTATAAACATTTGTATAAACTTGCTTAGTGTATAAACACATGTATAAACATGCTTAGTGTATAAACATGCTCACTTGTCTCCTATCTGAAACAAAACGAAACCAGCCAACAAACCCTGAAGCTGTTTCTCCACTTCAAATTTCTCTCTACCCTTGGCAGGGCGTGGTGGCTCATGCCTGTAATCCCGGCACTTTGGGAGTCTGAGGCAGGCAGATCACTTGAGGTCAGGAATTTGAGACCAGCGCCTGTAATCCCAGCTACTCAGGAGGCTGAGGCACAAGGTTGCAGAGAGCCGACATTGCGTCACTGCACTCCGGCTTGGGCAACAGAGGGAGACTTCATTTAAAGCAAAAAAAAATCTCTCTACTCTAAAAAACTGCTGCCTTTAACTGTAAAACTTGTAAGAGTGACCCACATTCATTGCTCCAACTTAGTCCTCGTCTTTTCATAAAATTGCCTCCTTCCCAGGTTAATTAATTTGCTGGGGCTGCCGTAACAAAACACCACTGACTGAGTGACTTCAACAGGGGAAATTATTATTATTATTTTTTTTTGAGATGGAGTCTTGCTCTGTCACCGGGCCGGAGTGCAGTGGAATGGTCTTGGCTCACTGCAACCTCTGCCTCCTGGATTCAAGCGATTCTCCTGCCTCAGCCTCCCGAGTAACAGGCACATGCCACCATGCCCAGCTAATTTTTGTATTTTTAGTAGAGACAAGGCTTCACTATGTTGACCAGGATGGTCTTGATCTCCTGACCTCATGATCCACCTGCTTCAGCCTCCCAAAGTGCTAGGATTACAAGCATGAGACACCACATCTGGCCAAAATTAATTTTCTTACTGAGACCAAGGTGTTAGCAGTGTCTTTTTTTCTTCTGGGGCCTCTCTCCTTGGTTGCAGATGGCCACCTTCTTGCTGTGTCCTCAGATGGTCTTCTTTTTTTGCACACCAACCCAGGGTGTCCCTCCGTGTGTCCAAATTCCTTCTTCATATGAAGACGCCAGTCAGATTAGATTAGGTTCCACTCTAACAAACTCATTTAACCTTTTGGTTTAGTTTTGTAGATATTTTGTGGGTAGATGTGATATTTTCATACCTCTGTACAATGCGTAATGATCAAATCAGAGTAACTAAGATATCCATCGTCACTTCAAACATTTTTTATTTTTATTTTTTTTCAGATGGAGTTTTACTCTGTTGCTGTTGCCCAGGCTGGAGTGCAGTGGTGCCATCTCAGTTCACTGCAAGCTCTGCCTCCTGAGTTCAAGTGATTCCCCTGCCTCAGCCTCCATAGTATCTGGGACTATAGGTGCACACCACCATGCCCAGCTTATTTTTGTATTTTTTTTTTTTTTTTTTGGTAGAAACATGTTTCACCATGTTGGCCAGGCTGGTCTCGAACTCCTGACTTAAGGTGATCCACCTTCCTCAGCTTCCCAAAGTGCTGGGATTACAGGCATTAGTCACTGCCCCCAGCTTCACCTAAAACATTTTTCCTTGTTTTGGGAGCACTACAAATCTTCTCTTCTAGCTATTTTGAAATATACAATAAATTATTCTTAACTATAAATTTCCTAAAGTACTATCAAATATTAAAACTTACTCCTATGTAACTATTTTTGTGCTGCTAAACAAAAGTTCTATCTCCAAATTATCTACATTCTCAGGTACTAGGTGTTAGGACTTAAACATACACATTTTAAGGGAAATAATTTAGTCCACAACACCAGCCATAGGTCAATACAAATGCTCTTTTTCAGTCCTTCAGTGACTTGGTGTTGACTATACAATGAATATTGTTCTGTACTTTCTGACTGAAATTATTTGTTTTTTTGCAAAAGTTGTGCACCCCCTTTCTTCTTGAAACTCTTCTTCCTTGATAGCCAACCTGCTGCTCTCTGATTTCTTTTGATTCACCTAGCCTTTATCCTCAGCTTCCTGCATGGTCTTCTTTTTCATTGTCCTTTAAATGTAGCTTAAGCTATAGTCCTCTGTGCTTTCTATATCAGTTTCCTAAGTAAACTCATCCAAACATTTTGCTTCATATTCCATGTGTATGTTAATAAATGCCAACTTTCTATCTCATGCCTCCGTGTCCAGCAGTTGACATATATTAAATGCCTATCAGGCCAGGCACGGTGGCTCATGCCTATAATCCCAGCACTTTGGGAGGCCGAGGTGGGCAGATCATTTGAGGTCAGGGAGTTCAAGACCAGTCTGGCCAACATGGTGAAATCCCATCTCTACTAAAAATACAAAAAATTAGCCCAGCGTGGTGGCACGTGATTGTCATCACAGCCACTCAGGAGGCAGGAGAATTGCTTGACCCTGGGAGGCAGAGGTTGCAGTGAGCTGAGACTGAACTCCAGCCTGGGCAACAGAGCAAGATTCCATCTTAAAATAAAATAAAATAAAATAAAATAAAATAAAAACCTATCAGATGTCTACTCTTAAACAGAGAATATTCCAAATAAAATGTGCTGTATTAACTGCTTGCACTTGTTCTTCCTTTTCCATCCACATTTGCATGCAAGAGACATCCATTTACCCACAAGCCCACACCACAGATGTGTTTCTTAAATTCATGAATTAAATCCCCATCTTCTCCCTATAATTCTGAGTTACCTCTTTCTAGCTCCCTTCATTTTATTCCAGTCTCATAAATACTATTCAACGTATGACACTCATTGCTGCATCCTAAAATACTGCATCACCCCTTTGCCTGGCTGCTTGGCCTCACCAGCTCTCATACCCCGTGTCCAATCCATCTTCCACATTATTTTCAGAGTGATGTTTCTATAATTACAATCATGTTACATAGAGGCTTGAAGTACATCAATTTTCTGCAATGCTTTTTAAGGTAATGTTGTGATATTTATCATAAATGTTGTCATAATCTGAATTTTGACTGCCTCTCATCATTTTTTACCACTCCACTACTATCCCCCTTCATTAACTGAACCATTGACAGTCCCCATGTGTTTCAAGCCTTTGGGCCTTTACAGCTAAAATGTGTCTGGAAAATGAAATGCTTGGCCTTTTACCATCTTGGACTTCCTTCTGAGCCTTCAAAATTCAGACTATACATGTCTTCATCGAGGAAACTTTTCCTGCCTGCCAAGTCTGACTTAGATGTCTCTCTTCTGTCTTCTACGATGATCTCTATATCTTTCAGTTAGAGTACTTGTCACACTTAATTTTGGCATTCATCTAGAAGGATATATTCTCCTAGAGGAAAAGATGTGTCATATTTTAATTATTTATTTTCTTGATTAATTATTTCTTTTTACTATTTCTGGTACTTAGAATAATAAATAGAAATAAACTCTTCTGAAGTAGAGAGATGATGGATGCTTGATGATGATTATTCAGCATTAGTAAGAAGAATGGAAACAGCAAAAGATTACAGATGGGAAAGCTTTTAAGGAGGTAATACAATAGCTCAGAGAAAAGTCAAATAAGAATAGCAAGATCCGCCATTCTTATCTTACAAGATCTCTGTGTGAATGTGTGTGTGTGTGTGTAAATGTGTGTTAAAATATCAAATAAGATAATGAATGTAGAGATGCATTTAAATGGTTAAATAACAGCCACATACTCATTTTTATTTTATTGCCGACACTGTTTCAAGTTGTACAGATAGAAAAGATGTCACACAGGTAGAATTATTGCAATCTAGGAAAGGTCGACTCTTTCCTAGATTGCAATAAACGTCCACAATAAAAGTCAGTCCAACTTAGAATGAAGTGGATTTGCCTTTTGTGTATATGTTTTATAAACTTCCATATATTTACCAATTACTATCTAATAAATCAACAATTTATAAACATAAACACATACACAGGGCTACTTTGGGGCCTCATTTCTGACCCCTCTTTTTGGAATGTCAGATAGAATGGGAAAATTCTATGTGAACCACAGTTTAGACAGCTTCTTTGCTCACACTAATGCAGAGGATGACACTCAACAGAGTCCTCTCCACAATCTGCTTCCCCTTTCAGCAGACTTCTAATCTTACACTCAGGAATGTATTACCTAGTTTTAGTTATTTAGATTAGAAACTCATGTTTCAGGCCAGGGACTTTTCTAGAGGAGATAAATAAATATCTGCATATACTTAACATTTATTATGCACTTACTATGTCCCAAGTACTATGCTAGACACTTTAAAATCTGTATCTTATTTAAAGCTCAAAATAACCTTTGTGATGTAGATATTGTTATCCCATCTTAGAAATGAGGAAGCTGAGACACTGGCCACACAGGTAGTAAACAGGTAGTAAGCACTGGAGTTAGGGTTTGAACTCAGTCCCTGATTATTGATGATAGACTATTGTGCTTAGGCATAACACCTTCTCTAAATAACTTCTCTTTGTTTCTACAGATGATGATGCTTTCAAATTTGTTCTAACTACATGTATATTTCTGTAGAGCCTTTGGACATGGATATAATATTACTCAGTAAAACATCAGTTATTAAATGTCAGTTTAACCAGTAATTATCCCCTTTTCCTTGGAACTCTATTCACCATAGCTCAGATGAAAAGAGAAATGGAAACAAAGAAACTTCTCTTCATATACATTTGAAAGAAAATCAATGTAACCTCTTTGTAAATTTGGAGCACACTAGGAAAAAATTATTTAAAAATAAAGTGAGTTCGGCTGGGCTCAGTGGCTCAGTGGCTCATATCTGTAACACAAAGGCTATGTGAAGCTGAGGCAGGAGGATCACTTTCGGCCAAGAGTTCAAGACCAGCTGGTTAACATAGTAAGACCCAATTTATAAAAATTTTTTAAAAAATTAACAAATGTGGTGACTCCTGCCTATAGTCCCAGCTACTCAGGAAGCTGAGGCAGGAGGATCACTTGAGCCCAGGAGTTTTACGCTGCAGTGAGCCATTATCTTGCCGCTGTACTCCAACCTGGGTGATTTAAATTCTCTTTTTAGTATATTCTCTGCAAGAAAAATAATAGTCACAAAAACCAGAAACAGAAATATTTATCGGCGCTACAATATGCATAAATATTAAAATATATTTTGCTAAGTGCCAAAAAAAATCAGATCCCAAAAACTATACACGTCATGATTCCATCTACATAAGATGCTTTCTGGAGAAAGCAAAGCTACATGGACAAACCAACCACTCTGCTGTTGCAGGATTTGGGAAAAATGAGGATGGTTTGATGACAAAAAGTTACCAGAAGAACATTTTGCGGGTGATAGGACTCTTCTGTATGGAATTGTTGTGGTGGGTACATGGCTGTATCCATTTGTCAAAACAAATCAAACTGTACACCACAAAAAATAATTACCACTGCATGTGAACGTTAAAAGCATACCAGTCAGTGTATGGGGAAAGATGAAATGTAGATTGCAATAAATGGATCTAAATGTCTTACCAATGAATCACACGCTCACACTCCGGGGGATGAGGAGGAAGGGAGCTGTTCTTGGAAACTCTGAAAAACATTATTTTGACTGAATATGGTATGGCTAAAGGCAAGTAAACTGTACACAAACACGATAGTCTAGTTGGTAATGAACTACAAATTTTAAAATTATTTTACTTGTATACTAAGGTTGAAAAGATAAACAAATACATTCTTGATAATGAAAGTCAGACTTCCCAAGAAGTTATGAATGAGACCATCCTGGCTAACACGGTGAAACCCCATCTCTACTAAAAAACATACAAAAAATTAGCCGGGCGTGGTGGCGGGCGCCTGTAGTCCCAGCCACTCGGGAGGCTGAGGCAGGAGAATGGCGTGAACCCAGGAGGCGGAGCTTGCAGTGAGCTGAGATCCGGCCACTGCACTCCAGCCTGGGTGACAGAGCGAGACTCCGTCTCAAA